>NC_134356.1:536330171-536665587 GCF_048569485.1 Anomaloglossus baeobatrachus | reverse complement strand
TTTTTTTCTGCTTTTTCAGTACATTGTATGGTAAAATGAATAGTGTCATTCAAAACTACAACTCATTCTGCAAAAAAAAGCCTTTAAACAGCTATGACAATGGAAAAGTAAAATACTTATGACTATTGGCAGGAGGGGAAGAAAAAGCAAAAGTGCAAATGTGACGCCCTGGCAAAACCAGGTAGTCACACAAATAGGCCCCTGCATAACACCATCCCACACAGGGTTACATACAGCTGACTTGAAACCCTAGTCACCCCCCCAGGGTGGGAAAGGCATACCAGTGGGAAGGACCAGGCGGATGGAGAACGCCCACCTAGGGGTCTGGAGAACCCGGGGTGGGAAAAAGAGTCAGTTGACAGTTGAGTCTGAATTGAGTTGAGTGAAGTTCAGAGTTGTAGTTCAGTTAAGAGTGGAGTGGAGTAGTGAGGAGAAAGTGAAGGCTAAGACAGAAAGGAAAGGCGTCGGGGTTGGAGCCCCAGCGTACTGGCTAGGTGGCAGATGGTGGTCCATGTCTGACAAGAGACAGGAAGACGGCTGCTGGAGATCCGAGGTGGACCGGGGCAGGGTTGGAGCCCGCCGGTACCGACACAGGAGAACCGTCTCGGAAACCGTGCACTGAGGGTACTTGGACCCTGAAGCCAGGACCAGAACCAACGGCCTAGATAATTAGCCAATTGAGGGCAGGATTATAGGTCCTGTCCCAACCAAAGTCCCAAAAGCAGACAACAGCCCACTGCGGGGGATAGGGCATCCACCAGGGCCCGGTAGATCCCATGGGCCAGCGTCAGCGGGCACGGCTCCCAACAAAAGGATCGGGCGCGGACTCCCGTGTTTCAAACCGGGAAGTCCACCATACAAAACACAGAGTGCAGAGGAAAGTGACACAGACCATGAGCCCAGGTGTGGGACCAGATACACCCGACCGCGGCGGCCGGCCACCAGCACCTTGGTTTACCTTTGGGTTTGTGTAATTCATTTAATCGTGAGTAAACTAACATCCTCCGGTCTGACCAGGCACACCGGCCCCTGCAGTCACCATCCTCAGCATAGAGACACTGGGCCCCGGGGCTTCCATCCCTACCCACGAAGGGGTTAACATCCAGCTGCCATCCCAACGCCCCTGGGTGCCCCATAACAGCAGCGGTGGTGCCACACTTCACCACACACCATGGGTGGCGTCACAGACAGTTTACAGAAAATCCCGTACAAATAGGTCCCCTTTTATTTGAAGTGTCTGCGCGACCCCCGGGTCCGGTAGAATCCCTCGATCCGGATCCGAGCAGCTCGGCTGCTGGCATGGGGGTGGCACACAAAAAAGAAAATTGGCTGTAGAGGCAAGGGTGTAAAGAAGTAGTGCAGTATGTGTGTGTTTGTGTGTGTGTGTGTGTTGATACACTCACCTTTTGCCACCTTCACCCATGACCAGCACGTTCTGCTCCTCTCAGTGATGTCCCCACTCTCTGGATTGTCCAGGTCACGCTGTGCTCTGTGTGGCCCAGAAGTGGCTTTTACTATGTAAGTCTATGGAACCTCAGGATGAGGCTCAGCACAAAGCTCCACTCTTATGCGGGCGTCACACGGTACGATCTATCGTGCGATCGTACGAGCGATCATACCCACTCCCGGCGTTTGTGCGTCATGGGCAAATCGCTGCCCGTGTCGCACAAAGTCGTTAAACTGCCGTCACACGCACTTACCTGTTGAGCGACCTCGCTGTGGGCGGCGAAAATCCTCTTCCTGAAGGGGGAGGGACATTCGGCGTCACAGCGACGTCACACAGCCGCCAGCCAATAGAAGCGGAGGGGCGGAGATGAGCGGGACGTAAACATCCCGCCCACCTCCTTTCTCCCGCATAGCCGGTGGGTGCCGTAGGACGCAGGTAAGCTGTGTTCATCGTGCCCGGGGTGTGACACGGAGCGATGTGTGCTGCCCCGGTACGATGAACAACCGGCGCCATGAAAAATAAACGATTTTTTAAAAATAAGCGACGTGTACACGACTCACGATTTGTGAGTTTGATATTCTGGCTACATTTCTGTGTTGCAGAAGCTCCATATATCCTATTCAGATATAGCCTTAAAGGGGTTGTTCACTACTAGGACAACCCCTTTTAATTCCACATTTCCCCAAGGATAAATTAAAAAAACAGTGCTCACTTGCCTTACCTGCGCCCTTCTAGTGAGCGTCTGGGATGTCAATGCAGGGCCTCATGTGAGGTTGTGACTTCACACGAGCCCAAGCACTGTGTTCGCGGGCAAAACACTGAAAGGGCACAAGTATGGGAGCTGAGTATAGTCTTTATTATTTCACTTGGGGGAAACATGGGGAATCAAAAGGGGTTGTCCTACTAGTGGACAACCCCTTTACATATTACAATTCTGTCTTACAATCCTTGGAGGATCTCTCAGTTCTACTCATCAGGAGTATGTCCAGGCATTGTAGGGAGGCCATACACACTTCTGAGCATAATTTCCTTGTCTTGAGGCATTTCCACTGAAGTTGGATCAGCCTGTAATTTGATTTTCCACTTTAATTTTGAGTATCATTCCAAATCCAGACCTCCATGGGATATTAGTTTTAATATACCTTGATCGTCTTTATGTTTTATTGTTCTCAACACATTCCACTATGTAATGAATAAAGATTTACAACTGGAATATTTCATTCATTGAGATCTGCATGCTTATGCTGCAATAATTTTATATTTTTTACTCCAAAATTATGTCACATATTAGCAGAATTTTTTGCAATTTGCTCCACACAAATTTAAAAAAATAGCGTCCAGCTGCTGATTATTTTTCTGAACTGTAGAAGGCCGACAAAAAGTTAACCCTTTCCCCCTCCTGGTGATTTTGCGTTTTCGTTTTTTCTTCTCCTTCTTTCAAGAGCCGTAACTTTTTTATATTTCTGTCAGTATGTCAGTATGAGGGTTTGTTTTTTGTAGTGTCAGTTGTACTTTTAAAGAGAAACATTAATTTTACCAATCAGCAGAAACGCAGGCTCTGTTGGCTCTCACAGGAAGTGAGTCATGGTAGCATCAGGGGTTATCAACTGACCCCATGCTATCATGGCAACACCAAGGCACCCCGTGATTATGTCACAGGGTACTGATGGTGGCAGGAAACGGTGCGTTCCCCACCCTGGTTATTTAAATTGCGCTGTCAGTATTTGACAGCATGATCTAAAGGGTTAACAGGCATGGGTGCATCTCCGATTCACCTGCATCTGTTAGCCACACAACACTACTGATCAGATCAGCAGAGATGTGTGGGGATTACTGATAACCGAGGGGAGGAGGGCAATGACATACCAGTACTTCCTTGGTAATAAAGGGGTTAATATTGCTATTTTCTGGTTCTATTCACCTCTTCTTCTTGCCTTCTACCATTGTGCTAATCCTCTTCTGCCTGCTTCATTCTGGGCTGGAATGTTTGGAATGAAAAGAACTCAAATGTCAAAAGTGACATGTGACGTGGCGACATGGTCCACAATGACATCAGAGGCCTTCTCAAGCCAGAAACCCAGTCCCAAATTGAAGCAGCTCAAAGAAGAAAGGTAGAAATCCAGCACAGCCATCCAGTAAATTATAATTTCTTCTTTATTAGCATATTGCATAAAATGACAAACATAAAAGTCTTGCTCTGACGAATTTTGAGGGCCTTATGCACCCTTAGAGGTACTTTGCACACTACGACAACGCAGCTGCAATGTCGGCGGGGTCAAATCGAAAGTGACGCACATCTGGCGTGTGTAAATCGTTTTTGATACGATTAACGAGCGCAAAAGCGTCGAAATCGGATCATCGGTGTAGTGTCGGTCATTTCCATAAAGTCGCGGCAGCGACAGGTACGATGTTGTTCCTCGTTCTTGCGGCAGCACACATCGCTGTGTGAGAAGCCGCAGGAGTGAGGAACTTCTCCTTACCTGCGTTCCGCGGCTCACGCCGGCTATGCGGAAGGATGGAGGTGGGTGGGATGTTTACGTCCCGCTCATCTCCGCCCCTCTGCTTCTATTGGCCGCCTGCCGTGTGACATCGCTGTGACGCCGCACGACCCGCCCCCTTAGGAAGGAGGCGGTTCGCCGGCCAGAGTGACGTCGCAGGGCAGGTAAGTCCGCGTGAAGCTACCGTAGCGATAATGTTCGCTACGGCAGCTATCACAAGATATCGCAGCTGCGACGGGGGCGGGGACTATCGTGCTCGGCATCGCTACCATCGGCTTGCAATGTCATAGTGTGCAAAGTACCCCTTAGTCATAGCATATTATGAACAATCTGATACAATTCAAGGTATATATAAAAGTGACAACCAATCAGTGTTTAAATGGGTGTGATGTATACTTACCGTACATATGCAAATATCCCACGTGACAGCCTCATTGAATCCCACAGACTCATATGATGCAAGTGCATGAAAATAAAATTGGGAACAAATTGCCAATGGATGCACAAAACATAGATGATTGGTTAGTATACATAAAATAAATCATTTCTGAAATTCATCCCTTTTGGAAATTTAGTATCAAGGGATAGAATCCAAAATGCTTCCCGTAACAGAAAAGCTTTTTTTGCCAGTTCCCTTTATGGGTTGGGCATTTAACTTTTTCAATAACATAATACCTGAAATTGGTAATATCTGCAATGTGGGCAGAAATACTGTAAATCAGCCTTAGATTCTGCGAGCAAGTGAGCTCCATGAACCATCTGTTTTGTATACAGTTCTAAGAAGATAAGTACAACAGGGAGAAGGCGGAAAGAAGATGTGAGGAGGACCGGACAGTGGGTGGCATGACAAGGGAGGTATTTTGCATTTCCTTCCTGACCAGACTAGGAAGCAATATTGGCTTAAGGGTGCTTTACACGCTGCGACATCGCTACCGATATATCGTCGGGGTCACGTCGTTAGTGATGCACATCCGGCGCCAGTAGCGACATCGCAGCGTGTGACACAAATGAGCGACAATCAATGAGCACAAAAACGTGAAAAATCGTTGCTCGTTGACACGGCGTTCATTTCCTTAATATCGTTGCTGTTGCAGGTACGATGTTGTTCGTCGTTCCTGCGGCAGCACACATCGCTATGTGTGACACTGCAGGAATGACGAACATTTCCTTACCTGCGTCCACCAGCAATGCGGAAGGAAGGAGGTGAGCGGGATGTTACGTCTCGCTCATCTCCGCCCCTCCGCTTCTATTGGCCGGCCGCTTAGTAATACCGCAGTGACGTCGCTATGACGCCGAATGCACCTCCCCCTTAAAGGAGGGATTGTTTGGCAGTCACAGTGACGTCGCTGCACAGGTATGTGCATGTGACGCTGCCGTAGCGATAATGTTCGCTACGACAGCGATCACCACATATCTCACCAATGACGGGGGCAGGTGCTAGCGATGTCACAGCGTGTAAAGCACCCTTTACTCTAATGTGATCAATAGCACATGGCTGCAGTATTAGGGCACTAAATCATTAGTATTTGAGTCTAACTGGATCTTACTTCTTCAGTTATACAGTTCTGAGTAACTTGGCTATGGTTACGTTTGATGCAGTTTGGGGGGAAACACAGTATGGGTGGCAAAAGAGATCTAAAGTATCAGTCCTTCTATTACCCTTTTGGTTCTTTTTGGGGTCACTCTTGTTTGGCTACAATACAAATATGCTTCAATTAAACTTGTGCTTGATAATCGTGGCATAAATATGATTATTTTGATGTTAATGTCTATAAGTTTCCTACATGTGTGACAATGTATATGGCTATATATCCTAAACTACACTCAGAGAATATAGCGCTGCTGTAGCATAGAAATACTACTTAATATAAATCAGTAAATGCTATTTATATAGCCTGATTTATGGTAACACCCTCTACAGCACACATCGGGACTGATTTTATTACATTTTTTGCATTCCTTGGAAATGTGACTTAAAATGTATTTTCTCTCCAAATTGAAGGGGACAGTATAGCTACGGCATGTAAGTGTATTAATTCATGTCTTCTATCTGTGACGACAATGTGTCATTCTTATGTTGTCACATGAGACCACAGTGTTGATGTGGTGCCATCTGCTGTCCAAGATTGTAAATACATGAGTGAAAACTGCTTTTCCAAACCTAATCGGGTTCTTGACTTATATATTAAGAAATTCTAAGGCTGTGTTTACACTTGGCATTTTTGCGATAATCTATTTTTGCTGCTTTTTTCTGCAGAAAAGAAGTTGCCTTTTACAGTGCCTGCAAAATCTATCAAATTTGAGCAATGCAGCATTTTGGAAAATGTACAGCATGTCAAATCTTTTTTTTTTCTCACACTTTTTCATCCATTGAAAGCAATAAGAAAGTGTACATATGATGCAAAAAAATCAGCATAACATTGTGCTGCATTTTTGCAGAGTTTGTTTTAGAGTAAATTATCCCTTCTTCTTCAAGTCTCTTCCACAGTTATTTGACTGTTGTGGGTTTCTTGGCCATAACTTTGTCACCAAGTATTTTCCAGAGGATTTCTATTGGGTTTAGCTCAGGACTCTGGGCTGGCCATTTCATTGTTACAGTGTTTTCTGTTTCAAGGAACTGCTTTACCCATGTTGCTGTGTGACAGAGGGCATTGTCCTGCATGAAAATTGCTGGCTGATTGAGTGATGAATGCAAGTAAGGAACCACGTGTTGTTGAAGAAGGTTCTGATACACACTTGCATTCACTCTGCCATGTAACTGTATGAGAGGTTCAACTCCTGCTGCAGAAAACATTCCCCAAACCAAATCCAGTCTCTTCCCAGTTCGTCAAAAACATAATGTATCCCTTCAGACGCAAATTAAACTTGATTTCCTCACTAATATGAACTGTGAACCACTTTTACTCTGTACACACAACATGCTCCTCACCAAAGGTGAGTCTAGCCTTTTGATTCTTTCTGCTAATGAGAAGTTTGGTCACTGCACAGTGAGCTTTCAGTCCAAATGCTCTTAAACGTTGTGATACTGTATGAGAAAACAGATCCTTACCCTGCTCAGTGCTGAACTGGCGAGCAATTCCAGTTGCAGTGTTGAAACGATTACCGATGGAGATTCTCCATACTACCTAGCATTTGTCTTTCTAGGGCAACCAGCTTTTTTGCGCAACCAGCCTTCTTGGGGGACTTGGGGGACTTAAAAGAGTTTGTGAAGTTCTAAAGATGCAATATTCTCAAAATCACAGACTTAGAATGACCAACTTCTCTTTCTATGGCTGATAGGGTCACCCCTTTGACCTTTATCTGGACAACCTGCTGCCAAAGGGTTTCAGTCACTTTGGAACAGCACACCATTTTTGCAAAGTCAGTGCAAACTAGAAAGTTAGGCTGCCAGTTACATAGAGTTTGTCAGATAATTAAGAAAATTAGCACCGTGTGCTAGATTAATGCCACAAACGTGCAGGTATCTGAATGTGTTCTCTAATTTTGATCAGTGTTCCTTTACATTTATCACATTTAAATTTTTATTATATGCTTAAGAATAAATTCAATTTATGAAATAAGCATAAAATACTGCTAGTTTACTCATGTTAGGATATAATCACATAGGATTACACAATGACCTTAACATTTAGGAAATTGTGTGTTGTTCTCTAATTTTCATCTCCAGTGTATTATGAAAACACCACGGAAGTGGAAAGTGGGGTGCTGTCACAAATTTTGCAAATTAAGGCTGGGTTCAAACATTGCAAAATTGCTGTTCCTTTTGGGCAATTTACAGTGCAATACATTCAGTGGGAAAAAAATTTGTAGGGAAATGTCATAATGGTGTTGATTTTCTAAACCAAATCATTGTATAGAAAACAGACGTCACCATCTGTAATCCTAGACATAAAGTGTATTTTTCTTTCTGTAATGTGTCTGGTGATGGAAGAGTTAATCTGGTCTCCAGACGATAATATCCACAATGTACTATTGGAAGTATGCTCATTTGTTTGTGCACAGCTCCCCCTGGATTCATCATCTAACCAGAGAAGCGTAAAATTGGACTAAATGAAAGGTAAAGAAGTCTAGGAATCAGGGAGGAAAGAACAGATGCCCCCGGGCACTGCCCTGTTTTAGTACAATTACACATTAGTGAAACACGTATATGGCAATATTTCTCCTTGTGGATTAAGAATGTATTACCGATTCCTTCTAAGTTACCATAGATACTCCGTTTAATTGTCATTGATTCAACAGTAAAACCAGCACTGATTGCGGCAGTCGGGTGGATGATTTTTATGTGATAGCAGATTTCAATAATGCATATGAAACAGAAATTAGCCGGTGGTGAGCTGCTCGAAGTAGATTACGGGTGAGAAACATTATCATTCTGAAATCAGCAATGATCTAATGAAGGAATATGCCTGTCACGTAGCCATGTGTCGTTCCATTTGTTCTCTTCGGTCTCGTGAAGTATTTGGTGCCTCGGGTGGTGACTAGTGATGAGCCACCCCCCTAGTGTTAGAGTTCGGTTCGTCGAACGGCGGGTGTGTTCGGCGAACGTTTGGCGAACATTTGACGAACACCTTCGAACCCCATTGAAAACAATGGCAGGCAAACACAAACACATACAAACACATTATACATGTATACATATAGTTAATAAACATTGCCATTATACTTACAGGTCCCTGCGATGCGTCCTGCAGACTCTGTCTCCCTCCACTTCTCCTTCCGATTATCACTGTGCCCTCCCGGTAACCAGCACTGATGATAGGACCTTCCGTGACGTCATAGCAATAGCATGTGACCAGTCACGTGTGTAATATCTAATTGGCTACAGACTGGTTACATGGCTAGACGTCCTGCTAGGACCTGTCAGTGCATCTCTCCGGTACGCGGTGCTCGTTTGAGCATCTCCGTGTGCCGGTGAGATGCTTGGTCACATGTTTGGCTCCCCGTTCCTGCATGTTGGTGCTCTTTACAGAGGCACTTCTTTATTTTGCCCTTGAGGAAGTCACTACGTGATGATACGTGTGGGGCTTGGATCACCAGGAACACTAAGGGGTACTTTGCACGTTGCGACATCGCTACTGCGATATCGTCAGGGTCAAATCGAAAGTGACGTACCTCCGGCGCCGGTAACGACATCGCAATGTGTAAAGCCTAGGAGAGAATATGAACGAGCGTGAAACAGTCAAAAATCGGTGATTTGTGTCAAGTCGTTCATTTTCATAATGTCGGTGCGTCCGCAGGTACGATGTTGTTTGTCGTTCATGCAGCTCCACACATCGCTGTGTGTGAAGCCGCAGGAACGACAAACAACTTCTTACCTGCGCCCGCCGTCCAACGACAATGCGGAAGGGAGAAGGTGGGCGGGATGTTTACATCCCGCTCATCTCCGCCCCTCCGCTTCTATTGGCTGACCGATTAGTGATGTCGCGGTGACGTCGCTGTGACGCCGAACGCACCTCCTCCTTGAAGGAAGGATTCTTCAGCAGTCACAGCGACGTTGCCGACCAGGTAAGTGCGTGTGAAGCTGCCGTAGCGATAATGTTCGCTACGGCAGCTATCACAAGATATCGCATGTGCGACGGGGGCGGGTGCTATCGTTCTCAACATCGCAATCATCAGCTAGCGATGTAGCAGCGTGCAAAGTACCCCTAAGTATGGACGTTGGCTCTTTCTATTAGGAATTTTATCCCTGGGCATTAAACCACATTGGGGAGGTGTTTTGCTGTGCTCCTCTGGACTCCCAGAGAGTTTTCCTCCATGCATTTGTTAGATCTTGCTTTATTTACTTATTTTGACTTATTGTCATGAATCCACTTATGGGGAGAGAGGACTCAGTTTATTCATTTTGGTTAACATCAGACCATTTATTCAAACCCTAATTTTCATGTGTGGGTTTATTTCCATCTCTGCCCAAAGATATAATCTGCTCAGTTGATCATATTATTGTATTTTATATACTGCCTGTTTCATTGGATATTTTGATCACCCAGTCCTGCATTATGCTTAGTTGTTTTGTATTGACATTCTGGTGGTCCAAATGTGTGTATTTTTAAATGTTTTTAATTGTATATGTTCATTGTGAGGGTTTCTTTGACACCTTGTGTCTGGTGTGTGTTTTTTGCAAGCATCAATAACAACCATTTTTTATACACTTCTACATATTGTGCCTGGTTGATCCCTCATTCTATGGCCCTCTTTCTCTTGTTTTTCACTTGCCCTGTTTTTGTGCCAGGGGTGATCCCAGAGGTAGTTGTGCCCTCCGCATACTTCTTTCTTGACGTTCCTGCATGTCAGCGCTCTTTACAGAGTCAGCCCACATGCAGGTACTGGATGCACAGCAGGTGAATAGCGACGTCGGGAATCAGGTGATCAAGATCACCGTTGCTATAGTAACCCGCCTGTCAGATTACTATTGCAACGGTGGCAGTGGTGACGTCCCCGCTTACAACCCACAGCCTCTGCTCACTCACTGAGTGATTAGACTGCACGGGAGCAGCAGTGTCTTCCTCCCTTGTGTGGTCTGATGCAACAGAGCTGCATGGGTTGAAGGAGAAAGAAGACAGAAGACCAGGTTTGTGGAGAGGTGAGAGTGAGTAATAAACATGGAGTCTCTAAGTGTGTCTGTATATTTATTTCTATTAAAGTATTTTTTCTCTGTGTGGTGTCTTTTTTTAACCCTTTATTGGAGATTCTTAATGGCTGGGTCAAACCTGCCTGACATTAAGAATCTCTTGCTTAATACTAGCTAGTAAAACAAAGCTAGTATTAACCCTTTATTACCCAGCAAGCCACCTGGCATCAGAGCTGCTGGAGGAGTTGGATACAGCGCCAGATGATGGCGCCTCTATGAAAGCGCCATTTTCTGGGGCGGCTGCGGACTGCAATTCGCAGCAGAGGGGCCCAGAAAGCTCAGGCCAACCTGTGATGTGGATTCCAATTCCCAGCTGCCTAGTTATACCTGGCTGGACACAAAAATGGGGCGAAGCCCATGTCATTTTTTTTTTTTATTATTTCATGAAATTCATGAAATAATTAAAAAAAAGGGCTTCCTTATAATTTTTAGTTCCCAGCCGGGTACAAATAGGCAGCTGGGGGTTGGGGGCAGCTGTACCTGCCTGCTGTACCTGGCTAGCATACAAAAATATGGCGAAGCACACGTCATTTTTTTGGTGGGCTCCTGCATATAGTCCTGGATGGAGTATGCTGAGCCTTGTAGTTCTGCAGCTGCTGTCTGCTCTCTTGCATACATTATTGAATGGAGCATGCTGAGCCTTGTAGTTCTGCTCCCCTGTCTCTCCCTCCAGCATACAGTCCTGGATGCAGCATGCTGAGCCTTATAGTTCTTCAGCTGCTGTCTGCTCTCCTGCATACACTAGTGGATGAAGTATGCTAAGCCTTGCAGTTCTGCTCTCCCTGCCTCTCCCTCCAGCATGCAGTCCTGGATGGGGGATGCTGAGCCTTGTAGTTCTGCAGCTGCTGTCTGCTCTCCTCCATACATACAGACAGACAGCAGCTGCAGAACTAAAAGGCTCAGCATACTCCATCCAGGACTGTATGCAGGAGTTTTTTGCCCCCCCAAAAAAATTGTGGGCTTCACCATATTTTTGTATGCTAGCCAGGTACAGCAGGCAGTTATGGGCTGCCCCTAACCCCCAGCTGCCTATTTGTACCCGGCTGGGAACCAAAAATATAGGGAAGCCCTTTTTTTTAATTATTTCATGAATTTCATGAAATATTAATAAAAAAAAATTACGCGGGCTTCGCCCAATTTTTGTGTCCAGCCAGGTACAACTAGGCAGCTGGGGATTGGAATCCTCAGCGCAGGGTGCCCAAGCTTTCTGGGGACCCCTGCTGCAAATTGCAGTCCGCAGATGCCCCAGAAAATGGCGCTTTCATAGAAGCGCCATCTTCTGGCGCTGTATCCAACTCCTCCAGCTGCCCTGGTGACGGGTGGCTCGCTGGGTAATAATGGGGTTAGGGTTAGCTGTATATTATCAACTGGCCCTAAGCCTGAAATTCATGGTGTCATGCCAATATTAGACATGGCCACCATGAATTTCTATTACAGATAAAAAAAAGCACAGCACAATTAGTGACTCCATCTTTATTGAAATAAAGACTCTCCACCGCAGTAATGAGAGAGAGAGAGAAAGAGAGAGAGAGAGAAAGAGAGAGAGAGAAAGAGAGAGAGAGAGAGAGAGAGAAGGAGAGAGAAAGAGAGAGAAAGAGAGAGAAAGAGAGAGAGAAAGAGAGAGAGAAAGAGAGAGAGAGAGAAAGAGAGAGAGAGAAAGAGAGAGAGAAAGAGAAAGAGGAGAGAGAGAGGAGAGAGAAGACTGAAAGAGAAGAGAGAGAGAAGCAAGAGAAGAGAGAGAAAAGAGAGAAGAAAGAAAGAGAGAGGAAGAGAGAGAGAGAGAAAGAGAGAGAGAAAAGAGATAGAAGAGAGAGGGAAAAGAGAGAGAAGAGAGAGTGAGAGAGAGAGATGCAGGCACTACCACTCCCATCATCATCCTCGCACACAGCAGGCACTACCTGAGTGAAGTCTCCGGTGACAGCGCGGCTCACTTCAGTTGCTGCGTGGAGCTGACACAGAGCGCTCGTGCTCTACGGCGCTCCCTGTCAGCTTGATGTAGCAGAGCTGAAAGCGTTGTGCGGATTACTTCGGACCTGGAGGTGTTTGGGCATTAATAAAGTGGTAAAGAGGGTTTTTTTGTCTTTTATTCCAAATAAAGGATTTTTTATTGCGTGTGTTTATTTACTTTCACTTAAAGGTTAATCATGGAAGGTATCTCGGGAGACACCTGTCATGATTAACCTAACCTTATTACCCAGATTGCCACCGCACCAGGGCAATTCGGGATGAGCCGGGTAGAGTCCCGGGACTGTCGCCTCTAATGGATGCGGCAATTCCGGGTGGCTGCTGGCTGATATTGTTAAGGTAGTGGGCTCCCCATAACGTGGTACTCCCCATCCTGACAATACCAGCCTCCAGTCATGTGGCGTTATCTTGGCTGGTATAAAAATTGGACCGCAGGTTTTTTGGGTTTTTTTTAATTACTTATTTATTTTACTGCATGATATAGATCCGCCCACCGGGGGCTGTGATTGGTTGCAGTGAGACAGCTGTCACTCAGCGTGGGGGTGTGTCTGACTGCAACCAATCATGGGCGCTGGTGGGCGGGGAAAGCAGGGAATACTAGATTGAATAATGAGCGGCTGCCATTTTCAAAAGAGGAAAAGCCGCCGGAGCTTTGTGACATCTGTGCAGCTGATCGGTGAGTAGGAAAGAGAGAGGGATTGTGCTGGGGACGCAGGACGCATGTAAATACACAACGTGCGCACATAGCCTTACTGTGAAAAGCCACGCTTTTGGTGATCGAACCATTATCGAACGTTAACTCGAACTATCGAACGTGAAGCAAATCGTTCGAGTTCGTCGAACAACTCGAACATCGTCCAAAACAATTCGAATTTGAAATTGGCGAACGGTTTGATTCATACATCTCTAGTGGTGACGATTGTAGATCACTAGACCTCACGCTACATCATGATCTGCAAAGCTCCAAAACCATTAACTCTTTCACCTCTGGGCAATTTTCCATTTTTCATTTTCGTTCCTTCCTCCCCTTCTTCCAAGAGCCATAACCTTTTTATTTTTACATCAATATTGCCATATGACAGATTGTTTTTTGCAGGATGAGTTGTAGTTTTAAAAGAAATCATTAGTTTTACTATATAGTGCACTGGAAAACAGGAAACAACTTTTAAGTGCGGTGAAATTGGAAAAAAAGTGCAATTGCACAATTGTTTTGGGGATATTTTATTCACCGTGTTCACTATATAGTAAAACTGATATCTCCATATGATACCTCATGTCAGTACGAGTTCATAGACACCAAACATGTATACTTTTAGTTAAAAAAAAAAACAAAAACAGAAGTTTGTAAAAAAAAAAGAATTGCGCTTTTGTCGCCATTTTCCAATACTTGTAGCATTCTCACTTTTCAGTGTCTGAGGCTCAACGGTGGCTAATTTGTTGGGTTGATGTAATTTGATGTTTTTAATTATATATATTTTGTGCGGATGCTATTTTTTTTTTATTGCCTGTTATTGCATTTTTAAAAAATTTAGCGGCAACAAAAAAATGTAATTTTGGTGCCTAGAATTTTTTTCTTGCCACACCGTGTACCAATCAGATTAATTGTTTGTATATTTCGATAGATCGGAAATTTCTGAACACTGCGATACTAAATAGGTATATACTTTTTATTTTTGTAACTGTTTTATTTTAAATGGGGTGAATAGGGGTGATTTGAACTTTTATTTTTTATTTTTTCATATTTTTAAAAGCTTTTTTTTGCTTTTTGTCTTTATTTTACTAGTCTTTCTAGGTAACTTTACCACTGCACAGTCTGATTGCCTGTGTATTTCTGTTGATCAGAGCTGCACAGCTCTGATCAGAAAAAATGCTTCTTTCCTGTGAGTTGCGGCGCTCTGACAGGAAATATGTAATGATAGCAACAGGGGTCATCACATGATCCATCGTTAACTTGGCAACCATCGGCTCCCCGCTATCGTGTCACTGGGTCTCCGATGGCGGTGGGGAATAGGCCATTTAAATCGCGCTCACATGTTACAGCATGATCCAAGGGTTTAACAGGTGTGGGTAAATCACAGATCCACCGGTCCCGCTAAGCCACACATCTGCTGTTCAAATCAGCAGGGATCACCGCCGGCTCATCGAAGCAGTCGGCAGTGATTACCCCGACATGACCAAGGACGTACTGGCACATCCTTGATTGTAAAGAGGTTAAAGATGCAACTGAAGACCAGACTAAAGAAGATAATTGCACTGGAGTGTGTATTCATGGTGGGACAAGTGAGGTCTGAGTGAAAATCATATTTTTTTTTATTCTTTTTCTTTTCTTCCTGGCCACCAATAATCAAGCAGATTGGCAGCCAGCCACCTTTTTACTGAATTTGTTGAAACTCAATAGCAAAAAATTAGGGACAAATTAAATTTACTCTTTATTTAACGTTAACTCTTCACATTGTTATAATACAGTTCTTGTCATATATGAGACCATTACAACAATGTTCAGATCTTAAGGCTATGTGCGCACAGTGCGTTTTTCGCGGCGTTTTTGCGCGTTTTTCGGGTGCGTTTTTGGCCTCAAAACTGCACGACTTTGCTTCCCCAGCAAAGTCTATGAGTTTTCAATTTTGCTGTCCGCACACAACTGTTTTTTTTAAGCTGCGTTTTTGAGCTTGAAAAAAAAAATGGACATTTGAATTCTTTCCTGCGTTTTTCTGCGTTTTCCCCCCATGCAATGCATTGGAAAAACGCAGACATCAAAAACGCAGCAAAACGCAGCCAAAAACGCACCAAATCGCGGTAAAAACACATGCTTTTTTTACGCGTTTTTTTGAAGCAGGTGCGTTTTTGTGCGTTTTTAGCGGCCAAAAACGCATAAAAACGCAGCGTCAAAAAAACGCAGTGTGCGAACTTAGCCTTATACTTTGACCAACTGATGAGTTGCCTGACCTAAATTAACTACGTCAAAAGTATACATGAGGTGATTAGTTTTGGTGAGAAGACCCGAGGGTGGAGCTGGACACTGGATTCTCAGCACAGACCATATATCAATGACGTGTGATCCTTGGAGCAGCCAGCATCTGCAGAGCATTCATCAGATGATTTCAATAGACTTTTTTTTTTAAATTTCACTACAGGAAAATGTGTCCCACTGACAATGAACGGTCCCCAATGATAACAGATGATCATCTGGTCCCAGATATGACCAACATTACTCGAAAGGTAGTTATTCTACTGAAACAACCACTTGTTGAAAATGTGCGGGTCATCATGCACCACTAAAAATCAATTTTGCTTGGCTAAGGAGCTGTTGTAGCGGGGGACTGATTTTTTCAGTTCCCTATCAATATGCCCCGAAAGACACCATGCAAATTAATTAAATAGCAACAAATGGACTGAGCCAGTAGCCCATCAATTTACATGGGGAGGTAAAAGGGTAAAGTGTAGGATGAGAGAACTTTACAGATTTACTGGTACTGAAAACTTGATAGATATATTAATCATTCACAGTATATCACATAAAAGGACAACAAATCATCCTGAGTATTTTTCCTCCTTGATATAGCTCTAAATAACCATGATGATTAAAAAAAATCATTTCCGGTGTGATGTAGAAGCTGCACTGTGTGGCCTTGCCAAAGAAGTGCCACCACCTGCAGCTTCCTCTTTCCCTCTCATAGCATTATTCTATTTTATACAATACTTTTTTGGAAGGAGTTTTTAAATACTTAAAATAGCAAAGAACTTGAAAAAATAGTTACTTTGCAACTTACCTCCTATTAAAAATCCTTTCTATCCCCATAAATGGAGGGATTATTGATTTTCTAGTTTACAGCTCGTTGCCTCGCCACCATGCAGTCTCAGAGTGGTCAACTACTTAGGTAAGGAGCATGAGCCGGTTGCAAATTCATGGTTTTTCAGCCTTCTTGCGGCAGTCAGATTACTGGATCTGGCCAACTTCATTGCCCTTGTGAGTTTATCGTTTTATAGGAGCAACTCTGTTTCTGTTAGCAGCTTGAGAGGGGGCACAGTTCAGACTAGCCAAGCTGTCAATCTTCATGAGGGCACCACCCAATAAATGAGAGCGTTCTACTCCTGGAGATAGAACATTACAACAACCCTTTAGGCCTTGGCTCCACTTGAGCATAGCTTCTGATGTGAGAGCATTGGATGCGATATGCTAATAACCCTCAGCTCAGGCTCTGCTGCGAGCATCAGCCGAAGGTCATGCAACTGTGATTCGATCTTACAATTGGATCACAGCTATGGAGGAGAGGGAGAGAGCACTTTCTCCCTCTTCTCCTCGTCCTCTCTCGCCGTATATCGCACTGCAGTCGGATGACATCCCAGTGCAGTGCGATATTTCACACGCTCCCATAGACTTGTAAAGGCGCGTGTGAGCCGAGACTCTCTGCCAAACACAGCATGCTGCAATTCTTTCTCATGTCGATATGACATAAGAAATCAATCACAGATGGACACTGCCCCATAGTTTTGCACTTGTGCGAATGCAATCTGATGTTTTATCGGATTGCCCTCGTCGGTGGAAAAGACAAGTCGAACCAAGGCCTTAAAGTTTAAGTGTCGTTTTAGGTGAATTTGCCACAAGATATCTGTGTCTGCTTCCAGCTCCTCTTCCCACTTCCTATTTCCATAGGCATTTACGAGCAGCAGCTGTCTTTTATCTCCGTAATGTGAAAATCTGTATTCCCTGAAGACAGATTTTAGCAATGAATTAAGGCGGGCTTTACACGTTGCGACATCTCTAGCAAGTGCCAGCGATGTCCAGCGCGATAGCACCCGCCCCCGTCGCACATGCGATATGTGGTGATTGCTTCCGTAGAGAACATTATCGCTATAGCAGCTTCACACGCACATACCTTGTCCGCAACTTCGCTGTGACCGCCGAACAATCTCTCCTTCAAGGGGGAGGTGCAATCGGCGTCACAGCGACGTCACTAATCAGCCAGCCAATAGAAGCGGAGGGGCGTAGATGAGCGGGATATAACATCCCGCCCACCTTCTCCCTTCCGCATTGCCGTCAGGACGCAGGTAAGGAGATGTTTGACGGTCCTGCGGGTTTACACATAGCGATGTGTGGAGCTGCAGGAACGACAAACAACATCGTACCTGCGGTCGAACCGACATTATGGAAATGAATGACGTTACACAGATCAGCGATATTGTACGCTTTTGTGCTCATTCATCGTCGCACCTAGGATTTACACGTTGCGATGTCGCGAATGTGCGTCACTAACGATGTGACCCCGACAATATATCGGTTGCGATGTCGCAACGTGTAAATGTGGCACCCTGGACAAGCCAGGTCGTCACAGGACAACACCAACACACCCTACACCCCGGTTAGGCACACCAGAGCCAAACACAAAATCCTTGTTGCCTTCCTCCAGGGGCTGATGTCCACACCAGGGGGTGGGCCAGGCGGTTGGTCCAAGCTGGGGTGCGGGTTACCCGTGGGAAGCCATTGGAACCATAACACAACACAGGTGCAGGGAAAGGCAGTCACCATCAACCTGCCTGGAGGAGAACAACCGCAGCCGCGTGTGGGACCCGTCCATCCAGCCGTTTGTTTGACCAGAGACTCTGTGTGAATTACTGGCTGAGTGAGTACCACCATGCCGTGCGGCACAGCGCAGACCCCGCACCTCACCAGGCCCCATAACCCGCCTGCATCCCCAAACCCTCACCGGGCCCCGGGACAACCAACCCCCCTACCCACGGAGGGGAGAACCAACATCCAAGCTGCTCCCTGTCATCACTCCCGGGATCCCCGTCCAGAGCAGCGGTGGTGTCACAACTTCACCACAACCGTGGGAGGCGTCACGGACAATATCCCCAAACCACACACCAATCCCCCCCTTTCACTCACGGGCGAGGAACGCCGCTTGAGACCCCGGGATCCGGCCCACCGCTTAAGCCACCACCGAGCAGCAGCAGCAGCCGGACCCGAGCAGTGGGTGAGCGCAGCGTCCCCTCCTCCGCCCGCGACAACTTAGCGTCACGAACAGGATCTTACTGCTTTGCCGTCTGGTAGAGGTGCGCCTTGTGACCGCCGGAGGTGTCCGGCCGAAAATTTTCAGAAGCCGCCATTTTGGGCGCGAAGAGTCCCCGCTCGAGCGTCTCCTCGAGCAGTGGAGGCGCGAAAGCCGAAACCCCGCCCCTGTAGAGGAGGGGCCGGAAAAAGACTAAGGGGGACGAAAACAAGATGTCTGCACCTGACGGAACCGCTGGAGGAGCGGTGGTCGCAGCCGCATGTAACTAGCGCTGCAGCGTGCAGGGACGCCAGGACTCTGCTGAAACACGTTCCTGGATCCAGAAGCGAGATGTGCCAGGAGCTCCGGGCCCAAGTCCACTTCATGCTGGCAAAGTGGAAGTCGGAGATGGCCGCAACCGTGTGGGCATCCGAAGTGGAGGTGGTCTCAGAGGAGTGGGTTAGCGACCCACGGCCCTATGTCCCCGAGGGATCGGTCGATATGGCTGAGGGGCCCGGCCTGCTGCCATCCACCACGCAACCTCCCTCACTGCCCATGCCTGCGGCCAACGCCCCGACCGACCCGTTACCCCTGCCACCGGTAGCGGAGCTTGCAGCGTCTGTGGGAGAGGGCCCAGACCTGCGGCCCCCGGGCCTTACCTTTACCACCGCCCTGACACCCGTCCCAGCTTTCATCCTGACTGCGACGGAGATGACGACGGCCCTGGCAGTCCGCCCAGCCGCAGCGGAGGCAACTCTCGAACAGAGGCCAGCACCGCAAGTCCCGTCGACCGCTCCCAAACACCAGGCCTCGGCTGAGGCACGGCGGGGATGCAGCTGCCAGGAGGCAGAGCAGGCCACGTCACAGCGTGGTCCCTCATTATTGAAGGTACCGGTCATAGCCGGCACGGAGGGACGCTGGCTGGACCCATCCCTTACACCAATTGAACCGGAGCCAGCAGAAGATGCTGCACACCGGGAGCAGCAGCAAAGGCAGCTGCGCCGCGGGATTGCTGATTAAGAAAGAAAGGTTAGAGCATGGTAGCGGTTCCCGGTTACCTTGCTGTCGGTCCCCATTGGGGCTCTGCTGACGTTCCAGACGGCCCTCAAGGCTAAGGAGTCCGGTTGGAGGAGCAGTCGTACCCGCATCATCGGCAGCTGAAAATGGAGTCCTGTGGGACAGTGTCACCCCTGTGTGAGGGTGGCGTTGGGGGCTCGTGCTGTTCGATGGTGGACTGTGGGAAAGCTGCAGGAGGAAGCTGTACCGGAGCCAGGTGTTGTGGATGGCCCCTGGGACCCAGCTAACAGTCCCCGTTGGGACCCTACGGCAAGTCTCCGTTAGGACCCTACAGTATTGGTTGTGGTAGCCCGTTGGCTACGAAGCATTGTTGTCCCCGTAGGTACTGTTTACAACCCAATGCGTAGAAACTGCTACGGACAAGCCCGAGAACTGGCAGGGCAACCACGAACTTGTGGTGTGTAAATAGATATGTTTTTATAGCTTTACCGTTACTGCCTCCAGAGAGGCTGATGTTGAGGATGGGCCTGGAGGAAAGTGATGGCCCAGGCCCGCCACTACCATAACCGGTGGCAATCCTCTGGGTGGTCAGGGGTTCCCCATGGACGTGGGTCCCCTGAAAAGGACAGAACCCGCTCGGGAAACTTGTGCTGGACTGGGGTCAAGGGGTGCTGCCCATTTGCTTAGGGGCAGCATCAGGGCCAGGTTGCTTGGGTGGGAAAGAGCGGAAGCCGTTACCGTTAGCAACGTTTAAGAAATATGCCTCCCAATGTGGGAAGAGTTAATATACTTGTATTACATGTTTTACCGTTTTATCTCTTTTCAGTTGTGAAAATAAAACCGGCGATGGACGGGCAGCCCGCGGACGGTCTGCATTTTGCTAAGAGGAATGTGGCACCCTGGACAAGCCAGGTCGTCACAGGACATCACCAACACACCCTACACCTCGATTAGGCACACCAGAGCCAAACACAAAATCCTTGTTGCCTTCCCCCAGGGGCTAATGTCCACACCAGGGGGTGGGCCAGGCGGTTGGTCCCGCCCACCGAGGAGTTCACAGTTCTGGAGGTGGGAAAAGGTAGTCAGATGAGTTAGGGAGTTGAAGAGTGAAGTGGTAGCAGAGCAGACTGACCGTGTCCGGGTGTGTGGCCCGGGCACTCAGCAAGATTGGCAGATGGTGGTGACCGTCTGCAGGAGAGGCTGATTGGAGCAAACCGTATGGACCGTGGATGGGCGGTGCCCCGGCGGTACCGGATCGGAGAGTAAAGAGAAGCCAGCACCATCCGGCAGGGCCTACGGACCCCGACCAGGCTAGGAGTCGACGTAAAACCGGTCAAATCCGTTAGCGAAGGGAACCTCCGGGGTTTCCCAGCAGTCAAGACCCGATTGAAGGCAACCGCTCACACCGTAGAGGGAAACACAGTCACCGCCAAGGCTACAGTTCCCAGGGCCAGAGCCTGCGGGCAAAAGGGGCTCCCTCAGCATCCATCCAAGCTGGGGTGCGGGTTACCGGTGGGAAGCCATTGGAACCATAACACAACACAGGTGCAGGGAAAAGCAGTCACCATCAACCTGCCGGGAGGAGAACAAGCGCAGCCGCCTGTGGGACCCGTCCATCCAGCCGTTTGTTTGACCAGAGACTCTGTGTGAATTACTGGCTGAGTGAGTACCACCGTGCCGTGCGGCACAGCGCTGCCCCCGCGACCCTGCACCTCACCAGGCCTCGTAACCCGCCTGCATCCCCCAAACCCTCACCGGGCCCCGGGACAACCAACCCCCCTACCCACGGAGGGGAGAAAAAACATCCAAGCTGCTCTCTGTCATCGCTCCCGGGATCCCCGTCCAGAGCAGCGGTGGTGTCACAACTTAACCACAACTGTGGGTGGCGTCACGGACAATATCCCCAAACCACACACCAATCCCCCCCTTTCACTCACGGGCGAGGAACGCCGCTCGAGACCCTGGGATCCGGCCCACTGCTCGAGCCACCACCGAGCAGCAGCAGCAGCCGGACCCGAGCAGTGGGTGAGCGCAGCGTCCCCTCCTCCGCCCGCGACATAAAGCCCCGCTAAGAGTGAATGAGAAGTTCAGGAAATGAAATATGGAGATTTCTCTGATAAGATAAATAAATTTATAACTTTTACATGTGCTATTGATTTTTTGAAGCAAAAATTTAAACTTTAGTACCTTTTTAACCATCTTGCTTCACAGCTCATAGACAAAACAGCACAAAAACAGGATTGATATATAAATAATTGGCATGATGTTCTAGTTAATTCTGCGTACATTCCTATCACCTTCATCAATTGAACCAGAGAACTAACAAACAATCAAAGCCAAACAATACGCTAGGAAACTGCTAGTTAGAAAATTTTAAGTGGTAAATGTCTATCACTGCAATGTTCACAAAAACTCACTTTATCAAAGTGCCATCTCCTCTCCTGATGTTAATCTCCATCTGCAAAAATAAGCTCTGTTCAATGATTTGCAGTTCCTGCTGCACAGACTTCAAGCTCTGTGGGAAGCTCGTCTGTATTTCCGGGGTCTTAGACATTATTTTGGAGGCTAATATGTATAAAATGCTTTCAATCAGAATTTCTTACAAAAATAAACTTATTGAGTTCATTAAGTGTTACTGAGAAATATGGACAATAATGAACTACCCACTCAGGGCTGAAAACTTTCAGAAAAATGTTACGCCTGTTCCCACAAATGTTTACATTTTTTGTCAATTATCCTCTCAGTATGTTAGCCATTAAATCAATAATTTCTGCAAATACACGATTCAGGAAAAGCAAAGTGTGTATTCAGCCTCATGAAGCAGTTATTGAAATGTCACATACAACTTAAGAAGGTATCTTCAGGTGAAGAAATCGACAATTTACTATTCATCACTAACTCTATTCCAATAAAAACATCGACCCATAGAACGTCACTGTGATATTTACAAACTTGTTTAGAAATGATTCTTTCCATGTACATTACTTGTGAAGACTCAAACCAAGCAACTCCTGTGCACCAAGCAGAATCTCTTATCCTTGAGATATTTAGCACTGTGAACAGTTCCCCCCCCCCCCCCCCCGGTGATCTCCTGATTGAACACCCTATTTAAAGCTGGCCTTGCACTTCCTTCTGATCGAGATTATTGAGCTCCCAGGTACCTGGCTTGGCGCATACAGTTAGGTCCAGAAATATTTGGACAGTGACACAATTTTGCCGAGTTGGGCTCTGCATGCCACCACATTGGATTTGAAATGAAACCTCTACAACAGAATTCAAGTGCAGATTGTAACGTTTAATTTGAAGGTTTGAACAAAAATATCTGATAGAAATTGTAGGAATTGTACACATTTCTTTACAAACACTCCACATTTTAGGAGGTCAAAAGTAATTGGACAAATAAACCAAACCCAAACACAATATTTTTATTTTCAATATTTTGTTGCGAATCCTTTGGAGGCAATCACTGCCTTAAGTCTGGAACCCATGGACATCACCAAACACTGGGTTTCCTCCTTCTTAATGCTTTGCCAGGCCTTTACAGCCGCAGCCTTCAGGTCTTGCTTGTTTGTGGGTCTTTCCGTCTTAAGTCTGGATTTGAGCAACTGAAATGCATGCTCAATTGGGTTAAGATCTGGTGATTGACTTGGCCATTGCAGAATGTTCCACTTTTTTGCACTCATGCACTCCTGGGTAGCTTTGGCTGTATGCTTTGGGTCATTGTCCATCTGTACTATGAAGCGCCGTCCGATCAACTTTGCGGCATTTGGCTGAATCTGGGCTGAAAGTATATCCCGGTACACTTCAGAATTCATGCGGCTACTCTTGTCTGCTGTTATGTCATCAATAAACACAAGTGACCCAGTGCCATTGAAAGCCATGCATGCCCATGACATCACGTTGCCTCCACCATGTTTTACAGAGGATGTGGTGTGCCTTGGATCATGTGCCGTTCCCTTTCTTCTCCAAACTTTTTTCTTCCCATCATTCTGGTACAGGTTGATCTTTGTCTCATCTGTCCATAGAATACTTTTCCAGAACAGAGCTGGCTTCATGAGGTGTTTTTCAGCAAATTTAACTCTGACCTGTCTATTTTTGGAATTGATGAATGGTTTGCATCTAGATGTGAACCCTTTGTATTTACTTTCATGGAGTCTTCTCTTTACTGTTGACTTAGAGACAGATACACCTACTTCACTGAGAGTGTTCTGGACTTCAGTTGATGTTGTGAGCGGGTTCTTCTTCACCAAAGAAAGTATGCAGCGATCATCCACCACTGTTTTCATCCGTGGACGCCCAGGCCTTTTTGAGTTCCCGAGCTCACCAGTCAATTCCTTTTTTCTCAGAATGTACCCAACTGTTGATTGTGCTACTCCAAGCATGTCTGCTATCTCTCTGATGGATTTTTTCTTTTTTTTTTCAGCCTCAGGATGTTCTGCTTCACCTCAATTGAGAGTTCCTTAGACCGCATGTTGTCTGGTCACAGCAACAGCTTCCAAATGCAAAACCACACACCTGTAATCAACCCCAGACCTTTTAAGTACTTCATTGATTACAGGTTAACGAGGGAGACGCCTTCAGAGTTAATTGCAGCCCTTAGAGTCCCTTGTCCAATTACTTTTGGTCCCTTGAAAAAGAGGAGGCTATGCATTACAGAGCTATGATTCCTAAACCCTTTCTCCGATTTGGATGTGAAAACTCTCATACTGCAGCTGGGAGTGTGCACTTTCAGCCCATATTATATATATAATTGTATTTCTGAACATGTTTTTGTAAACAGCTAAAATAACAAAACTTGTGTCACTGTCCAAATATTTCTGGACCTAATTGTATGTGTGGAATTTAGCTAGGGTGGTGCAGGACCCAAGGGACGAGCAGTAGGTTCTGTCAGGGGTCACCATTTTCCCTCTCCCTAGACACAGGGTTTCTCTTCCCTTTTTTCTACTTCCCTGTGCCTAGCGTGACAAATTTCCAGCCTATTTTGTGCTCCAAAACTCAAATGGCGCTCATTCCCTTCCAAGCCCTGCCGTGCACCCAAACAGTATTTTTACACCATATATGGGGTATCAGCGTACTCAGGGAAAAATTGCACAAGAAATTGTATGGTGCATTTTCTCGTGTTACCCTTGTGAAAATGCAAAGTTTTGGGGTTAAAGTAAATTTTTGTGGGAAAATGTTATTTTCATTTTTTCCTTTCACATTGCTTTAGTTCCTGTGAAGCACCTAAATAAACTTCTTGGATGTGGTTTTGAGCAGTTTGAGGAATGCAGTTTTTAAAATGGTGTCACTTTCTGTAACACTGGCCTCTCAAAGTCACTTCAAATGTGATGTGGCCCCCAAAAAATCTTTTTGTAAATTTTGTTGAAAAAAATAGAAATTGCTGATGATATTATAATTATTCTAACTTCCTTATAAAAAAAAAGATCTTTCAAAAATGGTGCTGATGTAAAGTAGACATGTGGCAACTGTTATTTATTAACTATTTTGTGTGACATAGCTATCTGGTTTAAGGGCATAAAAATTCAAGGTTTGAAAATTGCTAAATTTTAAAATTTTTCTCCAAATTTATGATATTTTTACAAATAAACGCAATAAATATCATCCTAAATTTTCCACTTACGTGAAGTACAATATGTCATAAAAAATACATTCTCAGATTCATTGGGATACATTGAAACTTTCCAGGGTTATTACGTCTTATTGCTCATGCACACATTGTGGGGGTTTTTTTTTTGCATTTCTGCAGCGTCACATTGTCAAAATTCATGCATTCTGCTTCCCCAGCAAAGTCTATGAGAATCATGCAAAATCCGTGCGAACGATGCTTTTTTAAACACACCATTTTGATTGTCAAAAATTTGACAAATTCTCTGCATTTAAAAAAGCAGCATGTCAATTCTTTTGTCCGTTTTGGCAGCGTTCTACATCTATTGAAATCAATGAGTTGTAGAAAATCGCTACCAAAATGCTAAGCAGTGCATTTGCACTGCATTTTTGTTGCGATCCGCATGTTTTATTCCCATAACAAACGCAGGTCATTCGGTCTCTCTCTCTCGCTGTCGGTCTCTGTCTGTCGGTCGGTTTCTCCTTCTCTCTTTCATACTCACCGATCCACGATCACCGACGCGGCACTGCACGACATTCACACTGTGGCGGCTTCTCCTCTTTTGAAATGCCGTCCTCTCATTATTCCATCTTGTATTCCCTGCTTCCCCCACCCACCGGCACCTATGATTGGTTGCAGTCAGACATGCCCTCACGCTGGGTGACAGCTGTCTCACTGCAACCAATCACGGCCGCCGGTGGGTGTGTCTATATCGTGCAGGAAAAAAATAAATAAATAAAAAAAAAATTTAATGCGGCAGTCCCAGGACTCTACCCGGCTCATCCTGAATTGCCCTGGTGCGGTGGCAATTGGGGTAATAAAAAGTTAATGGCAGCCCATAGCTGCCACTAAGTCCTGGGTTAATCATGGCAGGCATCTCCCCGAGATACCTTCCATGATTAACCTGTAAGTTAAAGAAAATAAACACACACATCCAAAAAATCCTTTATTTGGAATGAAAGACAAAAAAATCACCCTCTTTCACCACTTTATTAATCCCCAAATACCCCTCCAGGTCCGACATAATCCACATGAAGTCCCACAACACTTTCAGCTCTGCTACATGAAGCTGACAGCGAGCGGCCACAGACCATGACCGCTCTCTGTCAGCTCCATGCAACAACTGAAGTGAGCCGCGCGATCAGCGATGATGTCACTCAGGTGACTCGCGGTCACCGCTCTTAGGTAGAGGACTCCAGCTGTGTCCGCGGGTCACCTGAGTGACGGCACCGCTGATCGCGCTGCTCACTTCAGTCACTCAGGGGATTTACGGTCAAAGGTGAGTCCTTCACGTGTGACCGCAAATCAGGCTGCAACACAGAGAGAGCCACGCAATGTCAGTGAAATTGGGTGAAGCTCTGACATCACTGCTGCGGACTCCTTGTGTTTTGTTTTGACACAGACACAGAGCCGCAGGATGACAATGAAGTTGGGTGAAGTTCATCAGAGTTTATTCTTATCACCCGGCTCTGTCTGTGTCTGCTGTCAGCGGGCATGTAGCAGAGCTGGGGAACCGCACTGACAAAAATGCATCCAAAATGCATGTAAAAAGCATGCAAAATGCATCCAAAATACATGTGTTTTGGATGCATTCTTTCTGTCAAAACGCAGCGGCAAGTCTCCCAGAGGGTGCATTTATTTCTGCACTAGTCAGGACGCAGTGTGCGCATGAGCCCTTAATGTGACACTGTTCAGAATTGAAAAAAAAATGGCTTAGTCAGGAAGGTGAAAACCAACACTAAAACCTCAATCTATACCCTCAATCAGCATAGAATTATTATAATAAACACAATTTGCCCACAGGGCAACTAGAGGTACCCTAACTAAAGATTGCTAAAATAACAGCGAGTAGAGCAGTCTAATACATATAATAAATCATGTGTCTGCCCGTGGACCAGACAACACAAGCTGGTGGACAACTGTCCTCCAATGTCATCGGATTGTTACTACCCTACTCTGACTATAAAAATCTAGTAGCCTCCCCAACATGTTTCACAATGTCTGTCTTCATTAGGGGGTTGAGGCTATAGTGAGCTAGCAAAAATGATACAACCCCTCTTAACTTAAAGGTTCTGTTGATGCCAGCCAAAGATCAACCAATAGCTGATATCCAATCAGATGTAGCCTTACACCAGTCCCCACAAACATTGGTAAGTAGTGCCAGAATGATCATATATACGGCACTGATTTGTCATCATATCAGTCAATCACAATTGACAGTCAGCGTATACTAACTGTGTCCACCATGACATTCCAACATAAGCGATTGTTTCCACCAATCATTCAGAACAAAGAATTAATTGGTTATAAAGGTTATCAATCATACCTAAGGTGAAAACCATGCTCAAGGGTAAAGAGGTTAAAACACCACTCTAGCATTTTATTTTGTTTATTTTGTTTCTATTGCACCGCTGGAGTGGTGTTTTAAATTTAAGTCCTCTGAACCCTGTGGCATGCTTAACTGCCGTCTTCTTCTTCTGTTACCACGGCCGTTCCAGTTGAGCTCCAGTAGTTTATCATAGAATGGTAGGCTTCGAAGGAACCTCAATGGCCATTGGTTCCAACCACCTTTCGAGTGCAGTTTTTCCTCAATCATCCTAGCTATATGTTATCCAGCTTCTGCTTGAAGATTTCCATTGATGGAGAGCTCACTACCTCCCATGATAGCTTGTTCATAGAATGGTATAGTTGGAAGGGAGCTCAAGAGCCATCGGGTCCAACTCCCTGCAAGTGCAGTGATTTGTTACCTGATGGTGTGACGCCCTGGACTAGCCAGGTAGTCACAGGTAGGGCCCCGCATTACACCAGTCCCTAACTAGGTAACACCAGCCAACCACATAAAACCCTAGCCACCTCCCTCAGGGCTCGATGGACACACAAGGGGGCGGAGCCAGGTGGCTGGACACACCCACAGAGGAGTTCGGAGAGCCTGAGGCAGGAAAACAGAGCAGTTTAACGAAGAGTTCAGTTGAGAGTGGAGTGGGGGATCCCGACTGCAGCCGGCTGCGGGCACCGACCACCATCATCTTGGTTTACCAGAGACTCGAGTGTTTCATTCTAATAGTGAGTACACCAGTACCCTCCGGCCACCCATCTCCCTGCACCGCCAAAGCATCCCCAACGGGTTCCGGGGCCACCATCCCTGCCCACGGAGGGGTTAATAACTTGCTGCATACCATCTCCCCCGGGTGTCCCGTAACTGCAGCAGTGGTGTCCACCTTCACCACATCCCGTGGGTGGCGTCACAAACTTAATACACTGCTCCGGCCGTACACCTACGTCCCAAAACCGCCAACCCCCCTTTTAGATCAGAGTGACCACAAGGGCCCCCGGGTCCGGACACGCTCGAGCCACCCACCAGCGAGCCCGGATCAGAGCGTCTCTGTTGCAGCCGAGCACGGGGCGGCACACACCAATTTTCTGGCATCCCAAACAGGATACTTACCCATTCACTTACCTAGTGAAGTGCGCCTTGTATGGACAGTCAGAGGTGATCCGTTGTAAAATTTCAAGATCCGCCATCTTACCGCCATCTTTTGGCGCGAAGATTCCTGCCAGAGTCTTCTTCCCTGCGTAAACAGCGCGAAAGCTGAAGCTCCGCTCCCTGGGAACACAGCCATAAAGCAGTTCTGAAAGTCGGAAAATGAAACTTACCGGCCGGAGAGAGGAAGGCCGCGAAAAGACCAAGGGGGAGATGCGGAGAAATGTGGATGCCAAATGAAGTCGGCGGAGCGGCACCCGCCACCGGAGTGGCAGGGCTTAGCAGTGGCAGAGGCGGAGTGGCTTTTGATGCGGAGGACTGCAGCCCGAACCAGCTACCCGCGGGAACCGCTGCCTGGCTGGAGCGGGAGCTGGCACGATTCTGCGTCCGGATAAGAGCACAAATGCTGCAGCAGGTGCTTGACTGGAAAGCAGAGGTCCGGAGGATGGTTGCCATGGTGTGGGCCCGTGAACAGAGGCCTGCGTCAGCTGTGCCGCACCAGGACAGAGCTTCGCAGATCCCCACGTTGTCCCTTATTAGCTGGGAGCTGGAGCCTGCCAGCACCATGACAAGTGAAGCTTGTGTACCGCAGCTCCTGGAGGAAGCAGTGCCGTCCACGCTACTACCGCCACCGTTCCCGTTGGAGGTCCAGAGCCCGGGGATGTATTGCACCTGGAAAGGGAGCACGGTGTCCCGGCCAAGGATGGTGCAGTACAGTCCTCTGCAGAGTTAAAAGTTGAAAGGTTTTAAAGAGCCCGCTCCAGAAATAATGACTCTTACCTTTCTTGAACGTCCCCAAGTTCCCTGGGAGATGCCATCCAGCACACAGGGTGTAAGGAGGAGGATCTTGCCCGACTTGTTGAACACCGCTGCGGTAGGAGCCCCAGTAGGCGCCATCAGGGGTCGGAGCCCCTGGTGGAGGACGGCAAGGAGTTAAATGGAGTGAGGACAGTTCCCGTTGATAGAGCCGGTCTGGAGGAGTAACTGTACCCGCACTGCAGGCAGTGGAAGACGGGGTCTTTATGGACAGTGTCGCCTGTGAGTCATGGTGGCATTGGGGACCCGTGCTGCCCTGTAGTGGACTGAGGGAAAGTTGCCAAGGAAGCTGCGCTGGCAGCGAAGTTAGTGTTTTAAATAATCCCTGATCACCCTTTTCACCGTCCTACAGTCTCCGGAGAGGCTGGTTGGAGGAAGGGCCTACGGGATGTTGTAGGCCGAGGTTCCGTCACCATGCAGACCGGTGACAACCCTCCGGGCCAGGGGTCCACTGGATGTGGGGGCTCTGAGAGACTGCCGGGTAAGGAACTTATTACCCAGCCCGTGTGGGCAACACCCGGACCTGAACCCGTTTCCTGGACTGGGGAAAAGGGGTGCTGACCTAGTTTTTAGAGGCAGCATCAGGGCTAGGTTTGCTTGGGAGGGCAAAAATGAAAAGGACCCGGTCCCGTCCCGTTCCCGGTTAATAAAAATGTTTGAAACGTTAAAGTAAACTGCCTCCCGCAAGGGATGACCACAAGCTTTCATGTAATGTAAATAATGTTATTATCATTGTATATGTTATTCTTTTATCTTTTTACAGTTTAAAGCAAAAATAATCCGGTGGTGGTCGGACAGCCCGCAGACGGTCTGTGGTTAACCAAGGGGGAGTGTGACGCCCTCGACTAGCCAGGTAGTCACAGATAGGGCCCCGCATTACACCAGTCCCTAACTAGGTAACACCAACCAACCACATAAAACCCTAGTCACCTCCATCAGGGCTGGATGGATACACCAGGGGGCGGAGCCAGGTGGTTGGACACGCCCACCGAGGAGTTCGGAGAGCCTGAGGCAGGAAAACAGAGCAGTTTAACGAGGAGTTCAGTTGAGAGTGGAGTGGAGGAGGACAGGTCTGTGTGACAGGCCTGTGACAGACTGACAGGTGCCAGGGTTGGAGCCCTGGTACTTCTGGCTAGGAGGCATATGAAGGCCTCTGCCTGCAGGAGCTGGGAAGATGGCTCGGTGGAACCGTGGTGGACCGGGGCAGGGTAGTGGCCCGCCGGTACCCTCCCGGGGAACCGACTCGGAAACCGGAGCACAAGAGGGGGTACTCAGACCCTGAAACGAGGTCTAGAAACTACTGGACTGAGTTAATTAACTGATTGCGGTCTGGATTTTAGGCCCTTTCCCACCCAAAGTCCCTCAAAGAAGACAACAGCCCAACGAGGGGGATAGAAAGCCACCGCCAAGGCTCAGAGATCCCACGGGCCAGCGACTGCGGGCAAACGGGCTCTCCTGACATCCACAAGCTGGGGAGCGGACTCCTGACGCTGCAAGCGCAGGCAGCCCAACAATTCAAGCAGGTGCAGGAGAAAGGCAGGGACCACCAACCGGGTGGGGGATCCCGACTGCAGCCGGCTGAAGGCACCAACCACCATCATCTTGGTTTACCAGAGACTCAAGTGTTCCATTCTAATAGTGAGTACACCAGTGCCCTCCAGCCACCCATCTCCCTGCACCGCCAAAGCACCCCCAACGGGTCCCGGGCCCATCATCTCTGCCCATGGAGGGGTTAACAACTTGCTGCATACCATCTCCCCCGGGTGCCCCGTAACTGCAGCGGTGGTGTCCACCTTCACCATATTCTGTGGGTGGCGTCACAAACTTAAAACACGGCTCCGGCCGTACACCTACGTCCCAAAACCGCCAACACCCCTTTTAGATCGGAGTGACCACAGGGGCCCCTGGGTCTGAAGACGCTCGAGCCACCCACCAGCGAGGCCAGATCCGAGCGGCTCGGTTGCAGTTGAGCACGGGGCGGCACACTGGCAGCTCCAGTCTTTCATGGAGCGTGCCGGTGGTCAAAACTCAATATATCTTTAAGAGAGCCTCGTTCTGGCTCTCATACAGATGCATAGAGAGCTTGTGACATGACCTCTGATTTCTTGCCAGTCAGCAGTTACAGTGACAAGATGGCAATGTGGGATCGGAGCGGCGCTGAAAAAGCATGGAAATGCAAGAGGGCAAATATAATACCAGGGGCAGGGGACTTATATTTAAAACACCACTCAGGTAAAAAGGAGTGGCGCTTTAAAAAGAATCTGTCACCAGGTTTTTTCCACCTTATCTGATAGTATCATAATGTAGGGGCAGAGACCCTGATTACAGTGATGTGTCATTTACTGGGCTGCTTAGTGTAGTTTTGATAAAATCACTGATTAATCAGCAGTAGATTATCATTAAAGGACTAATTGGTGTGCTGCCAGGTAGTCCAGTATATTCATGAGCTCTGTTTAACTGTTGGATCCGCAGCAGAGAAAACATTGGTTTTATCAAAATGACAGCAAACAGCTCAGTAAGAGACACATTGCTGGAATCAGGGTCTCTGTCTCTGCATTATGCTGCTCTCAGATGGGGTACAAAAACCTGGTGACAGGTTCCCTTTAAGAAAATGCATCATTATGGCAGGAAACCTTTGATAGATTCACCGTATCACGACATTCAGTTCATAAATCTAATGTCCTAGTGCTACTTCTATGGTTATACCGTGAAAGAATATTACTCCTATCTAGGACCATATCTAGAAGAGAAGCAGTCTTAAGGGGGCTTTACACGCTACGACATCGCTAATGCGAACTCGTTGGGGTCACGGAATTGGTGACGCACATCCGTCCGCATTAGCGAGGCCGTTGCGTGTGACACCGATGAGCGATTTTGCATTGTTGCAAAAACGTGCAAAATCGCTCATCGGTGACATGGGGGTCCATTCTCGATTATCGTTACTGCAGCAGTAACAATGTAGTTCATCGCTCCTGCGGCAGCACACATCGCTCCGTGTGACACCGCAGGAACGAGGAAGCTCTCCTTACCTGCCTCCCGGCCGCTATGCGGAAGGAAGGAGGTGGGCGGGATGTTAAGTTCCTGCTCAGCTCCGCCCCTCCGCTGCTATTGGGCGGCCGCTCAGTGACGTCGCTGTGATGCCGCACGGACCGCCCCCTTAGAAAGGAGGCGGTTCGCCGGTCACAGCGACGTCGCTGGGCAGGTAAGTCGTGTGACGGGTCTGGGCGATGTTGTGCGGCACGGGCAGCGATTTGCCCGTGTCGCGCAACAGATGGGGGCGGGTACCCACACTAGCGATATCGGGACTGATATCGCAGTGTGTAAAGTAGCCTTTATAGCATAAAAAAATGAAAAGCAAAAACCAGGATAATTGTGGTATACTCCGCGCTGCTGTACAAAGAATCACTCCAAATAATAAAAGCAATTGGTGGATTTTCCTGAGGAAGAAGAGGGGATATCTCTTCGAAACGCGTAGAATAAACCATCACCATTGCTTCTATTATTTGGAGTGATTCTTTGTACAGCAGCGCAGAGTATACCACAATTATCCTGGTTTTTGTTTTGCTTCTGCCTTTGGCACGTGGGATCGGCTGCAGCTGTTATATGTCTCTATACTGGTTGTGAGTCTCACAACCTTTCCAGGTGAGCGGTTTTCCTATTAAAAAGTCACCATATATTACACTGGTAAGACCCTATGGCTCCTTATATCCACAGCTTTTTCCAGCATAAAAAATGAAGCACAAGAGAAGATGGTATACTATAAAAAGCCAGCACTCAATCACATTGCTGATTAGGTGCATGTAAAGAGAATCCACTCAATAGGTAATGATCAATTACAGCACTCTCCAACAAAACATTTGTTAATGGATAAAAAACAATGTTTTTTATTATTTTATGCAGTTTAAAAGAAAAAAAAACAGATCATGTGACTTAAATAATGTATTTAAAACCTGCTTTACACCTTGCAATTAAGCATATGATATCGTATGCGACGTGACACGCCCCCATCGTATGTGCGGCATGTTCAATTTGTTGACCGTGTCGCACAATCGATTAAAAGCTGTCACACGCACTGACCCTTCCATACGACCTCGATGTGGGCGGCGAACATCCACTTCCTTAAGTGGGAGGGACGTTCGGCGTCACAGCGACGTCACGCGGCAGTGGGCCAATAGAAGCGGAGGGGCGGAGATGAGTGGGACGTAAACATCCCGCCCACCTACTTCCTTCCGCATTGCCGGCGGGAGCCACGGGATGCAGGTAAGATCTGTTCATCATTCCCGGGGTGTCACACACTGTGATGTGTGCTGCCTCGGGAACATTGAACAATCAGACGTGCAAAATTTAGGAAATGAACGACGTGTATGCGATGAACGGTTTTACGTTCAATCGCAGTCACATGTAGCTGTCACACGCTACAACACCACTAACAATGCCGGATGTGCGTCACTTACGACGTGACCCCGCCGACACATCGTTAGAAATGTTGTAGCGTGTAAAGACTGCTTAAGAGATTCTGAGGGAAACCCTGATAAAGTGCTCAAGGGTAGAACACTGCATAAGTGTGAACTTAGCCTTACTTTCACACAATTGCAAGAAGGATGAAACAGCAATGCCTTAAATTAGGGGTGGGGTGGTATTTAAAAAGTAATTAAGCTGAATTATATCTTATACATGATTCAGTATGTTCCTATGCCCCTTGAATTTGGACAGGCTGTGTTATAAATTGCAACTGTATCTTTTTAAAAAGTTTCCCACTAAATACTGTACATTTATCACCTCCACCGTGATCTGGACAGGCTGTGACCCCACTAATCTTATGAACAGGAGTCTGAGAAGTCCCCTACTTGAATGGACCAGTAATGCCCATTCTTGATCAGTGTTCCATTCACTTCTATGGAAGAGTAAGGGGCAATATTCTTATTCAAGCACCCCAAAACACTCAATGAGACGGTGGTGACTAGACATGAGGGAAAATGTTCCAGTGCAATTGAATTCTACTTGAATATTCTAAAAATCCACAATCACCAAAAAATGGATTATTTTGTGAATCGCTTTGGCATGGATTTAGCAAACATTTTGTTGAACCCAGAAATGGCCATAAAAAGGTTAAAAAACAAGAATTGCTTATACTTACCATACCACTCATATCACTGGCTCATACGGCTCCTCACAGTCCCTGTCCAGTCCACTTCGGATCTTTTTATGACCAACAAGTTGTTAAAGGTATTTTTCCAAGCCACATCGATATAATATTGAGAAACGAGGCTTCTCTCAAATACCTTTTGTTTCGAATAGTGCCTGTGAGCGGCACTATCGTCATCCGCTCATCCGCTTCCCATGACCCCTCAGGCTCCATGACCTCTGATGTCCAGTGAGGTCATGTCCACTTCCAGTTGACCTGATATCACCGCGGCCAGCCCCAGGCTTCCATGAGTGACTGGGCTGTGAGCGGCATTTCACCACTCATCACAGCCCAGCATCGCTCCTGCTTGCTTGCGGCGCTCTGCAGTGAAGGAGAGAGCAGGGAGATGCTGGGCTGTGACGCTGGGCTGTGATGAGTGGTGAAACGCCACCCACAGCCAGTCACTCAGGAAGACTGGGGCCGGCCACGATGATGTCAGGTCAACTGGAAGTTGATGTGACATTACCAGACATCAGAGGTCACAGAGCCCGGCGGTCACGAGAAGGGGATTGTTACGGTTGCTGCGAGCACTGGAGACTATGTCTAGATTTCTTGCTACTGCACATGTGCGAGCGCTGGAGACTAAGTCCAGATTTCTTGCTACTGCACATGTGCGAGCGCTGGAGACTAAGTCCAGATTTCTTGCTACTGCACATGTGCGAGCGCCGGAGACTAAGTCCAATCTTGGAGCCATTGCACATGTGCGGGTGACATCATCGCTGACACGAGGTCACATGTCTCTGACACCTTCTATGCCGATTGGTCGCTGGTCATGTGCTTGTGACGTCTTGCTCGGTGATAGGCCAGCATGACGTCACTCCTGTCGTTCTGGCAGCGGATTGGCTCTGGTGTCCTCCATCTTGGATGAGGCACAGAGTCTATATAAGACCCTGACACACGCCGCATGGTGCTCAGTCCTCTTGGTTCATGCATATGAGTAGACGCTCTGTGCGCGTTCCTCTAGGCATTCCTCTGTCTATGCTAGGTGAGCGCTACCGGCAGGGTAGCGTTCTTATACCTTACAGCTTCGGCTGCTGTCCGTATCCTTACCTCTTAGGGGAGCGGACATAGGCAGGTGCCTGAGGCACATGGTCTGGCTGGGCCTTGTGATTCTACTCGTAGGTGGACGTTGCCGCTAGGGTAACGTTCCTTATACTGCGTCTGGCAGTTGTTCGTATCCTCGCACACTAGGGGAGCGAACAGAGGTAGGAGCTTTGTGCGGCTTACGCTGCTGTTCGTCTCTTTTGCACCACTAGAAGAGCGGACCTAGGCAGGTGCCATATCTAGTGGTTCGTGTCCTCGCACACTAGTGGAGCGAACGCAGGTAGGAGCTTTGTGCGGCTTACGCTGCTGTTCGTCTCTTTTGCACCACTAGAAGAGCGGACCTAGGTAGGTGCCATTTCGCACACATTGCCTTTGTCTCTGTGATTGTTAACAGAGATCATTCCACACACCCTCCAAGTAAGGGAGGAATTGCTTTACTTACATATTATATTCTTCTGTGAGTTAACAGAGGTATTGCACTCTGCCATAGTCTGCAGCAAAGTCTTTGCACGGTGGACCCTGACTGTCTGATACTCCTTTCAGTTATTATCAGACAGCCCCCCGTAACATTAGGACTGAGCCAAGGGTCTGGCAGTTATGGCAGAATATCAGCAGTTACACCGTTACATACAAGTACTTGAGTCACGGCTCAAGAGTATAGAGGATAAACCTCAGACCATGGTGACATCTGCACATGATCCTCGACTTGCTCTGCCAAACAGATATTCTGGCGATGCCAGATCATGTCGTGGTTTCATTAGTCAGTGTCAGATACACCTAGAGGTCAACTCTTCTCGCTTCTCTACGGAGAGGTCCAGAGTAGGCTTTATCATCTCCTTACTTCAGGACAAAGCCTTAGAATGGGCGACTCCCCTATGGGAGCGCTCTGATGTGGTTACTCTGAGACATCAAGACTTTCTTGATGCTCTTAAGGCGGTATTCATGGGTCCGCAGGTTACCCATGATGCGGCCCTGAGACTGTTAGATCTATCTCAGGGTTCGTTATCCACTAGTTCTTATGCCATTGCTTTTAGAACTCTGGTGGCAGAACTAGATTGGCCAGAGAAGGTGTTGATTCCTATCTTCTGGAGAGGGTTGGCAGGCTATGTCAAGGATGCCCTTGCTACTCGTGAGGTCCCTGCTTCTCTGGAGGACTTGATCACAGTAGCAACGAGGATCGATGTACGCCATAAGGAACGTAGACTCGAGGTCTCTTCCTCACGCCCTAAGCATCGGGCTATTCCAGTTGTTGAGGGTCCACTACCATCTTCCTCAGCATCTGAAACATCTCCCACTCCTATGGAGTTAGGTCATACGTCCTCCAGACTACGCAAGTCTGGTCCTCCTATATGTTACGTATGTCGTCAGGCTGGGCACTATGCCAACAAGTGTCCTAGTCGTCAGGGAAACTTCCTGGCCTAGTAACCATTAGAGGGGGGTTACTAGAGACGTCTTCTGCACCCTCTAAGTGTTGTATCCCAGGTCAGCTCTCGTTATCTGAGAATACATGGCCTATTATGGCTTTTGTGGATTCCGGAGCTGACGGGATTTTTGTGTCCTCAGGATTTGTAAAGGGACACAATATTCCCTCTATCATGTTAGAGGCGCCTATTCCTGTCCGTGTTGTTAATGGAACTATGTTGTCTGACTCCATTACATTGAGGACAGTTCCCTTGCGCCTTTCCCTGTCTCAGGGTCACATAGAGGAGATTTCTTTTCTTGTTTTGCCTGAGGGTATAGACGACGTACTTCTGGGTCTTCCATGGCTTCGGACTCATGCTCCTCACATTGACTGGGAGTCTGACAGCATTATTAGTTGGGGTTCGAAATGTCAGTCCCGATGTCTTCCCTTACCACCTAAGGTCGTTGCGGTTGCATCAACTGATCTCTCTCCCATACCTACACCCTATTTGGATTTCGCTGACGTGTTCTCCAAACAGGGTGCTGAGGTTCTTCCACCCCATAGGCCGTATGACTGTGCCATAGACCTTATCCCAGGTTCGGTTCCACCTAAAGGCAGGGTTTACCCCCTGTCGATACCTGAGTCGGAGGCCATGTCGACCTATATAAGAGAGAGTTTAGAGAAGGGGTTCATTCGTAAGTCTGTCTCTCCCGCGGGAGCTGGGTTTTTCTTTGTTCGGAAGAAAGAGGGTGATTTGCGTCCCTGCATAGATTACAGGGGTCTCAACGCAATCACAATAAAGAACAAATACCCATTACCTTTAATTTCGGAGCTCTTTGACAGACTGAGAGGAGCTCAAGTTTTTACGAAGTTGGATCTGCGGGGTGCGTATAACTTGGTACGAATTCGAAAGGGTGACGAATGGAAGACCGCTTTTAACACCCGAGACGGTCACTATGAATACCTCGTCATGCCTTTTGGGTTATGTAATGCACCCGCAGTATTTCAGGACTTCGTAAACGATGTATTCAGGGATTTACTGTTATCCTCAGTAGTGGTGTATCTGGACGACATCCTGATTTTTTCTCCTGATCTGGAGACTCATCGTCAGGATGTCGTTCGTGTCCTTTCCCGTTTAAGGGAGCACTCATTGTTTGCTAAACTCGAGAAATGTGTATTCGAGCAGTCCTCATTGCCTTTTTTGGGTTACATTATCTCACAAGAGGGTCTGGCTATGGATCCTGCGAAGCTCTCTACTGTCCTTCAATGGTCCGAACCTCATTCCTTGAAGGCGGTGCAACGCTTCTTAGGATTCATAAATTATTACAGGCAGTTCATACCCCATTTTTCTACTTTGGTGGCCCCTTTGGTGGCCTTGACTAAGAAAGGTGCTAATCCCAAAGCCTGGTCTACTGAGACATCTCAGGCTTTTGAGGCAGTAAAAAGACACTTTTCAACTGCTCCCGTTCTTCAAAGACCCGATGAGAATAAGCCCTTCCTCTTAGAGGTTGATGCCTCTTCAGTGGGTGCTGGTGCGGTCTTGTATCAAAAGAACGGTGCAGGTAGAAAAAGGCCGTGTTTCTTCTTTGCTAAAACCTTTTCACCGGCAGAGAGAAACTATACCATTGGGGATAGGGAACTGCTCGCCTTGAGATTAGCCTTGGAGGAGTGGCGTCACTTGCTGGAAGGAGCGAAACATCCTTTCCAGGTCTATACAGACCATAAGAATCTGACGTACTTACAAACCGCTCAGCGTCTGAATCCTCGCCAAGCCCGCTGGTCCTTGTTTTTCTCCCGCTTTCACTTCTCCATCAACTATCTGTCTGGGAGTAAGAATAACAAGGCAGACGCCCTGTCTCGCTCTATGCTTTCTACCCAGGAAGAGATTGACGAACCTCGTCTTATCCTTCCCTCCAGGGTTTTTCATACGCTCTCCCCTGTGACGTTAGACCAAATCCCACCGGGCAAGACCTTTGTTCCGCCTGATCGACAGAATGATATACTGTCATGGGCCCACACCTCAAAGGTGGGTGGGCATTTTGGTATTAGGCGGACACGAGAGTTACTGGAGAGGTGGTATTGGTGGCCACACTTAGCCAGCCACGTAAAGAGATATGTCGGTTCCTGCTACTCGTGTGCTCGCAACCGTCCATTACGGCAGAGACCGGCTGGGCTCTTGCATCCTTTACCAGTGCCAGATAGACCATGGGAGGTGGTAGGCATGGACTTTGTGGGTGATCTTCCATGTTCACAGGGACATAGATTTGTGTGGGTCATTACGGACCATTTCTCCCGGATGGTTCATCTCGTACCGTTATCGAGAATCCCATCTTCCAGGGTACTAGCCAAACTATTCCTCAAGCATGTCTTTAGGCTTCACGGGATGCCAGATCGTATCATTTGTGATAGAGGCCCGCAATTTACTTCCCGTTTCTGGCGAGATCTTTGTAGCCTTCTGCAAATTGAGTTGAATCTCTCTTCGGCATACCATCCGGAGACTAATGGTTTGGTTGAACGTACCAATCAATCTATGATTATATACCTTCGACACTTTGTTGCTGAGAACCACGATAACTGGTCCTCCCTCCTACCCTGGGCAGAATTTGCCCTTAACAATTCGCTGGCTGAGGCCACTGGGCAGACACCGTTCGTACTCAATAATGGGCAACACCCTAGGGTACCAGTACCGTTTCCCGCTGCTGCACCTCCTCCTCTTGTGGCCGACTGGGCAACTAATGCCAGAGAGGTTTGGGATCGGACTCAAGAGTCGATCCAAGCAGCTAAGGACCGTATGAAGACGGTGTCCGATCGGTTTCGTCGCCCGGCTCCTGTCTTTTCTCCAGGGGACTTTGTGTGGCTCTCTGCAAAACACGTGAGACTTAGAGTGAGCTCTGTCAAATTTGCTCCTCGCTTCCTGGGTCCTTATGAGGTTCTTCGACAGGTAAATCCTGTAGTCTATCAATTGAAGTTACCTGTCCATCTTAGGATTCATGACAAATTCCATGTCTCACTGCTAAAGCCGGCTATTTTACCTCACGCTCGTGAAGTGCACTCTCCTGCCTCTGATTCCTCTCGCTCTAGCTATGAGGTACGAGCCATAGTTGGTTCTAAGATGGTTAGAGGGCGCAGGTTCTTCTTGATAGATTGGGAGGGCTATGGCCCGGAACATCGCTCTTGGGAGCCTGAGGAGGCTGTCCATGCTCCCGACTTAGTTGCCGATTACCTGCGTCGCCGGGAGGGGGGTCCTTGAGGGGGAGGTACTGTTACGGTTGCTGCGAGCACTGGAGACTATGTCTAGATTTCTTGCTACTGCACATGTGCGAGCGCTGGAGACTAAGTCCAGATTTCTTGCTACTGCACATGTGCGAGCGCTGGAGACTAAGTCCAGATTTCTTGCTACTGCACATGTGCGAGCGCCGGAGACTAAGTCCAATCTTGGAGCCATTGCACATGTGCGGGTGACATCATCGCTGACACGAGGTCACATGTCTCTGACACCTTCTATGCCGATTGGTCGCTGGTCATGTGCTTGTGACGTCTTGCTCGGTGATAGGCCAGCATGACGTCACTCCTGTCGTTCTGGCAGCGGATTGGCTCTGGTGTCCTCCATCTTGGATGAGGCACAGAGTCTATATAAGACCCTGACACACGCCGCATGGTGCTCAGTCCTCTTGGTTCATGCATATGAGTAGACGCTCTGTGCGCGTTCCTCTAGGCATTCCTCTGTCTATGCTAGGTGAGCGCTACCGGCAGGGTAGCGTTCTTATACCTTACAGCTTCGGCTGCTGTCCGTATCCTTACCTCTTAGGGGAGCGGACATAGGCAGGTGCCTGAGGCACATGGTCTGGCTGGGCCTTGTGATTCTACTCGTAGGTGGACGTTGCCGCTAGGGTAACGTTCCTTATACTGCGTCTGGCAGTTGTTCGTATCCTCGCACACTAGGGGAGCGAACAGAGGTAGGAGCTTTGTGCGGCTTACGCTGCTGTTCGTCTCTTTTGCACCACTAGAAGAGCGGACCTAGGCAGGTGCCATATCTAGTGGTTCGTGTCCTCGCACACTAGTGGAGCGAACGCAGGTAGGAGCTTTGTGCGGCTTACGCTGCTGTTCGTCTCTTTTGCACCACTAGAAGAGCGGACCTAGGTAGGTGCCATTTCGCACACATTGCCTTTGTCTCTGTGATTGTTAACAGAGATCATTCCACACACCCTCCAAGTAAGGGAGGAATTGCTTTACTTACATATTATATTCTTCTGTGAGTTAACAGAGGTATTGCACTCTGCCATAGTCTGCAGCAAAGTCTTTGCACGGTGGACCCTGACTGTCTGATACTCCTTTCAGTTATTATCAGACAGCCCCCCGTAACAGGGATAGGTGGACCCTAATAGTACCACTCACAGGCACTATTGGCAGCACAAAATATTTGAGAGATGCTTATTTCTCAACATTATATCGATGTGGCTTGGAAAAATACGTAGTAAACCACTTCTTTAATGCAAAATCTAAGGGCATATTCTGATGTCAATACGCTGTGACCTTACACGTGCTTGCGCAGAACTATATAAGTATTTTTTTATTAACATCTGATATTTATCATGCTCTGGAGTCTGAAGAAACTACAACGCATAATAAGGGACATTATATTTGCAGAAATAACTTTTCCTAGGAACCGCTCATCTCTAGTGGTCATACATGGGCACTACTTCTTCATTCCTACAAGGGACTTTTGGACTTGTGTTCTTATGGTTGGTGTGAGCCCTAGAAGTGAAAACCCAGCCATAGAATCATAGAATATTAGAGTTGGAATGGACCTCCTGGGTCATCTAGTCCAACCCCCTGCTCAAAGCAGGATTCACTAAATCATCCTAGACAGATGTCCGTCCAACCTCTTTTTAAAGACTTCCATTGTAGGAGAACTCACAACCTCTCATGGCAGCCTGTTCCACTTATTGATCACCCTCACTGTCAAAAAGTTTTTCTAATATCTAATCTGTGTCTCCTCCCCATCAGTTTCATCCCATTGCTTCTAGTCTTTCCTTGTGAAAATGAGAATAAAACTGATCCCTCTACAGTGTGACAGCCTTTAAGATATTTGTAGACAGCTATTAAGTCTCCTCTCAGTCTTCTCTTTTGCAAGCTAAACAATCCTAAATCCATCCTAAATCACATTCAACAAAACATGATCCTGTGGATAGATGATAAATATACTGTATCTAGTCAAGCATTCCTTTAAGGTTCAGGTAATATACCCACTTTTCAAATGTTTCCATTTAAACTTCATTTTTGCCTAAATATAAGCTTATGTAAACAGATGTGTCTTTGCTCATCTTAACAAAGAATCGTGCATACCTTTGCAAACTTTTAGATAAAAATTACCATAATACACAACAGAATTGTACACACTACAAAGCACTAAACCTCATAAAATAGTTCCTTCTGCATGGCATTATAGCAAATTTGTGAAACAGTAAAGACGTCTACTAAGGCACATCAATACGTGAGACATAAAAACTTCACTATCTGAAGAAAAGAGGGACAAAGGAAGGACAGTTGTGAGGTATGCTAATCTTTCAACATATGGTGCTGAAAATAGATACCAGCCAGCACCATTCCTTCTGTGGAGACGTCAGCAACTAATGAAGATGTCTAATCTATAACTCGCTCCCTGGAGGAAGCACAAATCATTACTTTTCCAAGTTCTGTACTGTTTTGTCATTTTGGACAAATAGTACAAGGCCATCTGCAACAAAATGGGTTAAATTCCTTAGAAGGCAGACTCGGGTGAGTCTCTGTTCAGTTGTCATTCATCTTGATGACTGCATAGTGGCTCCTGATGGTCTGAAATGATCCACATGGTTTAACACTAAGAATTGTGCCAGTAAATGCTGACAGCCATTGAAAATTCAGTTTTGTCTCAATTAGTAAAGGAACACGACCTCTCCCGATGCTTGGGGAGTCTGAGATTTAATTTATCAGTTAGGAAATCTTGAGGGAATCTTGAAAACCCTCATTATAACTCAAATAGCATATTAATATGCGAATGCGAACTATATACCGTATATATGTGTATTATATGTATGTATGTACTGAAACAAAGAAAATAAAGGGCATGATATAAATAAAATCAAAAACATCAAGTAATGTAATTTTAAAAACTTAAATATTGATCTGGGGTCCTTAGAGTGCACCAACTTTCTAAGATGAAAAGACGATCAACATACATATTCTTCATTCTTCATCACTTTTAATCAGTTTATTTTTACTATTTTCCCAAAAAGGATAAAATTCCTGATCTAGACTAGTGATTTGCAGCAGACTGATTTTACCTGGGAAGAGTGGGGCAACATTAATGAAGGAACAGTCATTGAAGATAAGCAGATCAGGCAAAATTGGAATTCACCTGCTCACATTTACCTGGTAAATTTGATTGACAAAGAAGTAATTCTTGTAAAATTTAATGTCCCTTATTATGCTCTGGGCCAGTCTCCCCATTACGTAAGATTTAAAAAAACAATCTAAAAAAAATTATTCTCACCTCACTGGTCCCCTTTCCTGACCCTTTGCTTTTCACTATCACTTGTCCGGTGTTCATCACATGTTCTGATACCCGCCGCTCCTGCTAAAATCCAGTGAGTCAGGAATTCCATCATGTGGATGGTCACACCATCGAGAAATCATGACGTGCGCTATGAACTTGTGCGTGCATGTGCACAGTGTAAGGAGTTTTACTTTTTTAACCTTTTGATGACCCTCTATGGTACAGAAAAATGGAGACCAGTGCCCCACTAGGAAACAAACTATAATCTGCATTTTGGCGAATGAAAGTTAGGCTATTATTCAATTTCACTTTTATTTTTTCACTCATCTCTATCAGTGATTCTTTTTTAATCAGTGAGCTATCATGTCATATGTGTTATGGTCACATAACTAAGGGGGTTGTTTCATAGCCAATATACAGTTGAAACCAAAAGTTTACGTACACTATCTAAAAAGACACATATGCATTTTTTTCTCACTATTTGACATGAAATCAGAATAAACCTTTCTTGTTTTAGGTAAATAAGGATTACTAAAATTATTTTTATTTGCCAAATGCTAGAATAATGACAGAGAATATTTTAAGACATTTTTATTACTTTCTGCAAAGTCAAAAGTTTACATACACTAAAGGCCACTTTACACACAGAGATAAATCTGTGGCAGATCTGTGGTTGCAGTGAAATTGTGGACAATCAGTGCCAGGTTTGTGGCTGTGAACAAATGGAACAATTTGTCCATGATTTCACTGCAACCACAGATCTGCCAAAGATTTATCTGTGTGTGTGACGGGGCCTTAAGAGTACTATGCCTTTAACCTCTTCACGACCCATGACGTACTGGGTACATCATGGATCGTGTGAGGTTAATCCCCACAGGCTGCCATGGGCAGTCCGCGGCAATCCGTGCATATCTCAGCTGATTTCAATCGCTTCCACCCACACCTATTAACCACTTACATCTCACTGCGAAAATCTGACAGCGAGATGTATCAGCGTGACGACATTAGCATAACTTACCCACCCCCATCGGAAGTCACGTGACATGATCACATGACTTCCAGTGGTTGCCATGGTAGCACAGGGTCATGTGATAACTCCTGTAACAATCATAAGTCACTTACTCTTACTGCTGGCAGAGGGCAATGTGTGAGAGTAAAGCCACTTTTCTCCAGATCTTAGCTGTGTAGCTGTGATGTGCAGAAATGGAAGATCGATCAGACTGCTGATGGTTATAGTCCCCTAAGGGACCTAGTAAAATAAAAAAAAGTTAAAAAAAGTTTTAAAAATTAAAAAAAAATTAAAAAAACCTTCAAATCACCCCCCATTCAGCCCATTGAAAATTAAAGGGTTAAAAAACAAGAAAATATACACAAATTTGGTATGACCGCATTCAGAAAAGTACAAAGTATAAAATCAGTTATTCTGATCGGTAAACAGCGTAGTGGCAAAAAAATTGCAAATGACAAAATTACGTTTTTACGGTCGCCGCAAATTTTGCGCAAAATGCAATAACAGTCAATCAAAACGTAGCATCTGTGCAAAAATTGTACCATTAAAAATGTCAGTATGAGATGCAAAAAATAAGCCATCACTGAGCCATAGATCCCGAAAAATGATAACGCTGCGGGTTTCGGAAAATGGTGCCAAAAGTGAACCACTTTTTTTGGATAAACTTGTGAATTTTTTTTAACTCCTTAGGCTAAGTTCACACTTCCATTGTTTTGCATCAGTCACAATCCGTAGCCTTGAGGAATTACGGTATCCTGCAAAATATTTTGCAGGAATCCTGTTTTTCCCCATAGGCTTCTATTAGTGACGGATTGGGACTAATGATGCTGCGTTGCATCCGCTGCGTCGCGGTCAGTCGTTTTTTAACTGACCGCCGGGCGGGAGCAACGCAGCATGCAATGTTTTTTGAGCAGCGCGATCCGTACGATTTCTCTGCGCATGCGCTCTCTGACTCTCTGCACCCATAACCAGGATAAACATCGGGTAACCAAGCAATGCGCTTTGGTTAGTTACCCGATATTTACAGTGGTTACGGGTGCAGGGAGCCAGCGCTAAGCTGGTATCCAAGATAAATATCGGGTAACCAAGCAAAAAGTGCTTTGCTTTCAGTTACCCGATATTTACCCTGGATACAGTGTGCAAGGAAGCCGACACTTCACCACTCAGCTCCGCCCCCTCCCGCCCTCCGCATGTGTACACACACACACACACACACACTCACACTCACACACACACTCACTTGTCCCCAGCCCTGCAGTCCCCGCGGCACTGACGTCCTCAGCTCCACGGCCCCGCTCGGCTCTGCCCCCTCGCGCTCCGCCCCCTCCCGCACTCCGCATGTACACACGCATGTAGACACACACACACTCACTCACTCACCTGTCCCCAGCCATGCAGACCGCGGCACTGACGTCCTCAGCTCCGCCCCCCGAACTCCGCCCCCCGCACACAACGGAGTCCGACAAAGAAATTCTTTTCTTTGTCACCGTTGTCATCCGTCAAGCAACGCATGTGACTGATGCAAAACAACGGAAGTGTGAACTTAGCCTTAGATCAAAGTAAACCAATATATGTTTTGTGTCTTCAAACACGTATCGACTTGAGACATTACACCAATGCATCAGTGTTATCATATAGTGAATATGGTGAATAAAATATCCCAAAAACTATTGTGCGATCACACTTTTTCTGCAGTTTTTCCACACTTGAAATTTTTTGCTGTGCTGTTTTCCAGTACACTATATGGTAAAACTCATGCCTTCATTTAAAAGTACAGCTCGTCCCACAAAAAACAAGCCCTCATATGGCTAGATTGACAGATAAATAAAGTTATGGCTCTCGGAAGAAGGGGAGCAAAAAATAGAAACGGAAACACGGAAAATCGCCCAGGGGTGAAGGGGTTAAACAATATGGGACAGCCCATATGATTATGTCATGTCTTTGGAAACTTCTGATAGTTTATTGGCAACATCTGAGTTAATAAGAGACACATATATGGATGTGTTTTAATGCACATTTGAAACACAACACACTGATTCTTTGTGTAGCATCATGGGAACTCAAAAAAAATCAGCCAAGATCTCAGGAAAAGAATTATGGACTCCTTGCGTGCAATTTCCAGATACCTGAAGGTGCCTCGTTCATTTGTACAAACCATTGTACGCAAGTATAAACAAGATGGGAATATCTAGCCATCATACTGCTCAGGAAGGAGATGGGTTCTGTGATCCAGAGATATCAACTAAAGAATAAAAGCAAAAGACCTTGTGAAGATGCTAGCAAAAGCTGGTAAGATTGTGTCATTATCCACAGTGAAACGTGTACTGTATCAACATGGGCTGAAAGGCCACTCTGCCAGAAAGAAGCCATTACTCCAAAAGAAACATAAAAAAGTGAGATTAATCTTTGGAAATGCCCACAGAAACAAAGACCTTAATTTTTGGAGCCATGTACAGTGGTCTAACGAAACTAAAACTGAACTCTTTGGTCATAATGACCATTGTTACGTTTGGAGGAAAAAGGGAGAAGCTTTGAAGCCTAAGAACACCATCTCAACTGTGAAACAAGGAGGTGGCAGCATCTGAGGTGGGGTCATTTTGCTGCAGGAGGGACTGGTGCACTTCAAAAAATAGATGGCATCATAAGGAAAGAAGATTATGTGGCAAAACTGAAGCAACATCTCAAGACATCAGCTGGAAATTCTAAAACTTGGGTGGGAATGGGTCTTCTAAATGGACAATGACCCAAAGTGAAGAGAGGTTTGTGGAAGGATATCCAAAATGTTTGACCCAAGTCATACAGTATAAGTGCAGTAGTACCAAATACTAATGAATGTATGTAAACTTTTTTTGCAGAAAATAATAAAAATGCCTTAAAGCATTCTCTCTCTCTCATTATTCTGGCATTTGGCAAATATAAATATTTTTTGTAATCCTAATTGACCTAAAATGAGAAAGGTTTATTCTGATTTCATGTCAGATAGTGAGAAAAACATGCAGATGTGACTTTTTTAGATATTGTATTTAAACGTCTGGTTTCAAATGTATATTACATATCCACATGGTAGGTGATAAAAATATAACGACTTAGGGGTTGGACCACTGGAACCCTCACTAATCATGAGAACAGGGGTCCCAGATAATGAAGAGTGAACATTACCATACTCAGGTGCTCAGTACTTGAAATGACCAGTAAGATGCTCAGACAGGCTCGACTTGTATACCAAGTGTAATGGAAGTCAATGAAGTATTTTTCCTGAAGATCTTTGTAAAAAAATGCTCAAGTTTACCATTATAATTGGTACACGAGTCGAGCACTTCTGAGTGTCTGACTATTCATTACAAGTACAGAGCACCCAAGCATGGTAGTGCTTGCTCATTAATAGCCCCAGAGTCTCCTGTCTAAATGGAGTTGTTCTGATCTTGTCTAAAGGAGTGGTGGTCAAACATGCTCACTACCATTATTTATATCGGGGACCTTGTGCTCCCTGTTTTTTTTCATTGGTGGTGTAACGTCTGCCTAGAACCACAGTCTCAGGATGGCTTTAATTGACAGGGTCCAGGCAAGCTGCTCACTAAACAGGATCCCGAGAACCCCAAAACCCTCCAACACCTATGCAGGGATTTGGCATTACTAAAGAGCCCCAGAGATTGCTACCTGTGGAAAGCTGCAATTCCAAGAAGAGCAGTTGTACAGAAAAGGGTCAAAATCGACAGACAAGAGTGTAGTTAGGAATCAGGCTATGATCAAAACCAGAGATGGCAGTGTGACGCCCTGGACCCCAGGGGTCACAGGTCATTACACACACACACACACACCCTTCCCTGGACAGGTCACACCAGTCAAACTTAAAATCCTTGTTGCCACCCTCCAGGGCTAATGTTCACACCAGGTGGGGCGGAGCCAGGTGGTTGGCCCCACCCACCGAGGAGTACACAGGCTGGAGGCGGGAAAAACACACAGTTGAGTTGGAAGGAGAGTCCCGTTGTGAGCAGTAGTGAGTGAGGAGTGAAACTGTTTTTGTCTGGGTTGGAGCCCAGGCACTTCCAGCAAGGTCGGCAGATGGTGGTGGCCGTCTGCAGGAGTTGGCGAAGGTCAGCGGAACCGTAGGACTGGGGTCGGGCGGTGGCCCACCAGTACCAAACCGGGGAGCCGATTGGAGCCAAGCACCAGGCAGGGTACTCAGACCCCAGCTAGGCTTAAAGCCAACCTCTAGTTAAGTTCTCTGATTGCGGTCTGGACCTCAGGGGTTCATTCCCAACCAAGTCCCAATTGAAGGCAACAGCCCAACCAGTACGGATAAGCGCCACCGCCAAGGGCCAGAGATCCAAAGGGCCAGCGTCTGTGGGCAAAGGAGCTCCTCCGGCACAAATACGTCGGGGAGCGGACTACCGGTGCCCACACATTGGAGTCAACATTCAAACACAGGTGCAGGGAAACGACAGCCACCATCAACCCATTCAGGGAGACACTGCAGCCAGCTGCGGGCTCCGACCATCCAGCCGTTTGTTTTACCAGAGACTCTGTCCATCTGTATCTGAGTGACTACACCAGTGCCATCCGGCACCACGCTGCGCTGCACCGCGACCCTGCATCCTGCGAGCCCCATCCTACTGGAAGGCAAAACCCCCCATCGGGCCCCGGGACACACCGCCCCTACCCACGGAGGGGTCAACATCTAGCTGCTCCACGCCATCGCTCCTGGGAACCCCGTCACCAGCAGCGGTGGTGCCCACCATCACCACAACCCGTGGGTGGCGTCACAAACTTTATCCATCCCAAAACCGATCCAAATCCCCTTTTCACTCGTGGGCGAGAAGCGGTGCTCGAGCCCTGGGTCCGGCCCGCTCGAGCCACCGAGGAGAAGGCACCGGATCCGAGTGTAATCTCCCCAAGCAGCCCCCGCGATGGGGAAGCTGGCCCCCGCCCTCGACAGCAGCAAGGTACAAAAATTGCAGGCAGGATAGTAGTCAGAGAGCAGGCAGAGGTCAAAACACAGAAAACAATATACAGAGCAGGGCAACAACCAGAGACAAGCAATACAAAACTATATCTGGCAGCGACCAGCAGACAGGAGGGGGGATAAAAAGGGTGTGGTATCTTTAAATTGGCTGAGACTGAAAGGTGGTAACTTCAGCTGCAAGACACATACCACCACCATTAGCCAGTGGTACTGCAGGCCCCAGGGAAACCCAGCTTAGTGGATGACGCCTCCCCTATCACCAGCATCGCCCACAGGGGAAATATGGTGGTGCCTGGTGATCGAAGCAGAAGTCCCAGGAGCGGACTCCGGTGGGGACGTGACAGGGTGATGTCTCAGTAGCCAGACCTCACCAATAATTATACAGTTTTAATCTATTCTGTGCAATAGATAAAAAATGTTGTTTATGGAGCTATGGTTTTGAGAGATGCGTTACTAAAAAAAGATAACTAAATATATATATGAAATCTGCTGTAAAAGACCACCCAAAAATGGTTTTCAAGAGGGGTAATCAAAGTACATTTAAAATTTAGGGGATTGAAAAATAAAACTTTGGTCTTGATCAGAGGTGGTCTTCTCAAAGAGGAGGTCTTTTGGAGAGGTTTCATGAAAGATGATATTATATGCCATAAGAAAGTGATAGGAGACACTTAATGTTTTAATCCACTGTCACATTTTGTTTATGATTTTATCGCTGAAAAACAGGGAAATGAATTGACATCTACAAATCTCATCTCATTACTTGCTGTATACATAAATATATTTCCACCTACTCAAGTCACAAATCATTTTATCAGATCTGACGGTGTATTAGGTTTTCCTACAGTCAACAGTTCAATTGAAAAACTGTTTTTCTAACCACCGAATACCAAAAGTAATCTGTGCAGTTATATCATAATTAGATGAGATATTATCATAACGAGATGCAACTTCGGGAACATGGACAGATGTCCCTCCGTTTAATAGCCGGTGTTTTCAGCACTGTCACAGATATCATGTAAAGTGGCAGTCAGATTAATGCACATAATGTTCAGATAACAGCCGCAATCAGAGCTATTAAATGCTTTCATTTTCCTGTACAGAATGATATATTCGTCATATGTAACCCAAGGAGGGCATTTATTAAAGCAAAACAGGGAATACAAGCTCATGAGTCATGTCCTTGCTCATTGATGTGTATTTATAGACACAAGCTACAGAAAATATACACGTTTCACGCCGAGTACTAACGCCAAGCAGAGCACATTTCCATTGGCTTTGACGCCGTAACCTTTTCATAACTAGTAATCATTAACTACAGCCTTTTGTGTTCTTGTACCAGAAGTCGATTGATCAATATCAAAGAGTTAATGGCAGATCTTGCATTCATGGCTTCTGCAATCACTAAGTTCTCATTGTTATAGACCAGTCGTAGGGAGAATAAAAAAATAATTACATTAACACATAACACTCTACAAGAATTTTCTCAGCAATTTTCAGTATTTCTCAAGTCTAAAGATTCCTATACACGTCTTAGCAAAGTTGGATAAGTGTATAATATGCAAGGGGGCCTCGCAGCTCTACCCCAACAGACAGTGATGGATTAAACCCTATGAAGGCCCTTAGGCAGTTGAGATCTTGGAGCCTGCCCAGCAAATTATTCCCTAATATGCTTTTAAATTTACTAACAACAATTTTAATACACCAATTAAAATATATCAAGCAGAACAGAAACTGTCATTTTAATTTTATTTCATAAATCAATAGTACACATGATAATAAGAAACTTTGTAATATTTCTTATTAGATAAATTTGCTTCTTTCTCTGACAGAAATGATCAGTCAATATCAAAATTCTCAATTCTGAGGTAAAATCTGTATTCAGTGAAGACCCATTACTGAGATAGGAGATGGCGGCTGTAACTGATGAGATTCTATGACGACAGAAGGAGCTAGCGGTAGAGGGAGGAGCTGTAGGTAGAGCTCCGCCCCCTCTTCCTGGTTCTATATACATAGAATCTCATCAGTAACAACTTCCATGTTCTATCTCAGTAATTGGAAAGTCTTCACTGAATACAGATTTTACTTTACAATTGAAAATTTTGATAATGACTGATCAATTCTGGTAGAGAAAGAAGCAGATTTGTCTGATATTTTACAAAGTTGCTTTTTTCATGTTTACTACTATGTAATAATAAAAATGACAGTTACATTTTAAGTTCATCAAACTTCCTTGTAACCCAGAAAAGTTATTAAAGAGAATATGTCAGCAGGTTTTTGCTACCTCATCTGACAGCAACATAATGTAGGCAAGGAGATTCTAAATACAATGGGATATAACATAGATTACTGGCTGAAGTTGTTCTGAAACAATCAAAGAATTTAGATTTAAAGAAGACCTGCAACTGCCCACACAAGGCTCTCTATAGAGATTGTACATGGACTGTGAGGTGTCATAGCAGAAGATGTGTTGGACTGCCATGCAGGTGTTTCTAGTCCTGTAATGGCAATCACAGGTTACATAAAGTATTCCATACACACTGATAAGAGAAGACATGTTGCCTTTTGTTTTTTAACACTCACAGCATGCTGTCCTCAGTTTATATAGCAAAAACCTGCTAACAGATTCCCTTTAATGTTAACCTTGGCTGTAGGCCTTGTGACATTACACATCATTCACACACTGTATAATGGGGAGTTTTACTCACTTTTTGCTGTGATGCAAGGTAGACTCAGGAAACACTGTGTCTTTAAAAGTCCAAATGTTTTATTACATCAGCACATAACTGCACCTCATAATAACCACACATATTTCTGGTTCATCAAATTCGCAGTTTGCCCACATGGGTTTGGATATGCCTCTCCACAGACTTATCCCACCGAACCCGGTCAGATGAAGTGAACCCTCTATTCTTCCAGGGGGTCCCTTCAGAGAGGTTTCTATCCTTCGATCCTGAGTCCAGCAGCCTCTTTCCACTCTGTCAGAGGCTGCTCCTCAGATACTCCAATTTCTGTTCCATATTAGTCACGATATGTCAGATCAGGTTTGGATCCAGTATCTGAGTGGAGCTCCCACAGCCTCCACAAACTCACTTGCAGCTGGTTGAAGCCAACCCACACTTCTCTCAGCTTGGTTCCTTCCAAAAGCTTCAACTTCTATGAATTTAGCAGTCTCTCCATACTGGCTCAGAGGCTGCTTCTCACTCAGTGCTTCTCACACATACACTAACTTTCTCTCTCTGACTTGCCATGTGCCAAACATCCTCATTAAGACACATGTAACAAACACACTCATAGGTGTGGTATGTGGATGACCAGTCCCACCCATCTCTCCAGCCATCTGTGAACCTTGCCCTGTGAATACTATAGCAACATTTGTGGCACTGCAAACAGTAGCACGGACTTCCAGGTTCACACCACTTGTGTGGTAAATACCGGTCATTAACACTGTAGCTACTTTCTTACAGCCTATAAATACTCACGTCCCTCCCACTCCAGGAAGTGGACGCGCGCCAGCCACATCGAGGTCGTATGGTAGGTAAGTACGTGTGACGGGGGTTAATCGTTTGTGCGGCACATTCAACAAATTGAACGTGCCACACATATGATGGGGGCGTTGCAAATCGCATACGATATCGTATGCGAAATTGCAACGTGTAAAGCAGGCTTAACCGTAGGCCGGACAGTTATTGAAGATGTATGGATATCTTAAAGCCCGCTTTACACGTTGCAATTTCTCTTACAATGTGTCGGCGGAGTCACGTCGTAAGTGACGCACATCCGGCATCGTAAGGTACATTGCAGTGTGTGACAGGTACGTGCGATTGCGATTGAACGGTAAAACGTTCATCGCATGCGCATCGTTCATTTCTCTAGAATTGCACGTCAGATTGTTCATCATACCCGGGGTAGCACACATCGCAGTGTGTGACACCCCGGGAACGATGAACAGATCTTACCTGCGTCCTGCGGCCAGTAATGCAGAAGGAAGGAGGTGGGTGGGATGTTTACGTCCCGCTCAGCTCCGCCCCTCCGCTTCTATTGGCCGCCTGCCACGTGACGTCGATGTGACGCCGAATGGCCCTCCCACTCCAGGAAGTGGATGTTCGCCGTCCACAGTGAGGTCGTATGGACGGGTAAGTACGTGTGACGGGGGTTAATCGTTTGTGCGACACGTTCAACAAATTGAATGTGCCACACATACGATGGGAGCGTTGCAAATCGCATACGATATCGTATGCGAAATTGCAACGTTTAAAGCAGGCTTAAGGCAGACAAGTAAATGAAAGGGAGATATAAAATGTAGGTTACACACATTGTATGTGTTTAAAACACAGATTATAGTCAACTAATAGACAGCCATTACCAAATATATAGTAATACAAATAACCTCTTCACAAGGGATGACAGAAGGTTCTCTAGAGCCACAGATTGGACATAACTCATAGCTTAAAATATGCCTGGCTATATGAATTAAGAAATAAAACTAAAATCTTCAAGAAAAGGAAAAGATTCTCATTTTCATACTGATGTTTTGGTGGTTCTTGCCCCTCATCAGAACAATATAGGAGACCAGTAGGTAAGATACTTGTAACTTCTTCACTCCCGGGCCATTTTCCGTTTTCGTTTTTTCCTCACTTTCTTCCAAGAGTCATCATTTTTTTATTTTTCCATTAATATAGCCTTATGAGGGCTTGTTTTTTTTTGAGGGTTGTATTTTAGAAAGACACCATTCATTTACCTTATAGTGTCCTGGAAAATGGAAACCGAATTCTACGTGCAGTGAAATTGGGAAAAAAGTGCAATTCCACAATTGTTTGGGGTTTATTTTTATTTATCATGTTCAGTATATAGTAAACTGATCTGGCAATATGAGTCTCCAGGTCAGGATGAGTAGGCAGATACAAAACATATAAAGTTTTTTTTTTATTTAATTTGTGGGAAAAAATTTAGAAATTTGTCCAAAAAATTGTCGTTCTTGGCAACATTCTCAGAGACTCGTAATGTTCTCTTTTTCAGGATCTGGTGCTAAGTGATGGCTTATTTTAGGTATCGTAAGCTGGTGTTTTTACTGATAGAATTTTGGGTAGATACAATGTTTTGATGTACTATCATTGCATTTTATTGTATTGTTGTGGCATCAAATAAAGTAATTCTGGCATTTTTAATTATTTTTTTTGTTACGCTGTTTACCGATCCGATTATTTATTTTATATTTTGATAGATCAGACATTTCTGAATGCAGCAAGACCAAATATGTGTCTTTTAATTGTTTTATTTTTAATGGTGGCAAAAGGGAGTGATATAGTCTTTTGTGGGGGGTTATATTTTTTAAAGCTTTTTTTTTACTTTTTCATTGTATTTTAATAGTCTTGAAGTTGTGATTGTCCAATCAATAGTGCTATACAAAGCAGTGTATCAGCATCACCATGACCCTGTACAGCAGAAATCATCTCCCATGAACACAGGAAGCTCATCATGACACGTAGGGGTCATCAGCTGACCCCTAGCCATCATGACAACCCATCAGCGCCCTGCAATGATATTACGGGCGCACCGATGGGAGCTGGGAATGGAACAATCTGGAACATATTCAATACCGCTGTCAGAGATTGACAGCAAGATGTAACTTGTTAACAGCCTCGGCTGGATCTGTGATACAACCGTTGCTGTTGGAGGCATATGTCGGCTGAGCAGATCAGCCGACATGTGCAGGAACAAATGCAGGCTCGGTGTGCGAGCCAACGTTAAAGCAAGGGGCACGCATATGATGTAAATATACGCATGTGTAATGAAGGGGTCAATGGGGATTCTCCAAGATAAAATATTTCCTTAATAAGACCATGCTATACATAAAATGCTAGCCAAAAAAGAAAAAAAAATAACCTTTTATTTATGTCTGCTCAGAAAAACATTTTTTTTTCCAAATTCCTTCCCAAATATTTTTTTTCATGTGGGTAATTGAGGTTCAGTATTAGAGATGACTGGTCCAGATTAGTGATCTTTCACTGCGAACAAGAGCTTTCATGTTTCCCAGTGCAGTGTTTGATTTGCCGGCTTGGTGTGATGTTTTCTGTCCGGCGCACATGTGATCTTTCACCAGTCTGGCGAATCACAAACCGAGTCTGGGATCATAGAGGGTAAGAAAATTCCCACGGCTCCTATGCACTTCCAGACAGCAGTGACCTGGACCAGGGTTGTGCTAGCGGGCCTCTCATCTCTATCCAAAAATTTCTATAATATGTCTAAATTTCTTCAAAAACGCCTTAGACATCTCTACCAAATATAGCAAATATACAATACATTGCAAGTCACTGGAAATTTATACAAGCATCCACTCGATAAATTATTGGGTAATTGAGTCAGGACCTAAATGTTTTGGCTCAAATGAATCATTTTTTATTAAGTTTATCAAGCATACATACACAGGAATGATACATGGACGTCTAGTTACCAAAAACCTACATTAAGACAGGTTTAAATACCCTAAACATGCAAACGTCAATGCATTATCTTAAAAAGAAAACAACAAATGTCTACCATTATGTCCTTGGTGGAAAATAGTTTTCCGAATTTTTGAATACGAATATGAACCTACTTTATGAAAAGCTTTTGTTCAGCCTGTATATAATATATGCACAATATGCAGCTGATATACAAACCATTCAAACTTCTTTTTCCAATTAAATATCATAGACGGAATATTTTTTTTTCCTGCAGCATAACGTTGAAATCTGTAGGTACAAATGCTTCCAGGAAAATGAAATATCTCTGCAACAGATGCCATGGGGGCATAAGTCTATCCTGCCAAGAATACCAGTTGAACAAACTGTCATAATGTAGACCCACAAACAATATGGCATGAAAGTCTTATTATCTGTGGAAATTAATACAAAAAATAGAGTTTCATTGGATAGTCATCTTTACAAACTGAAAACAGAGATTGTTACAAATCGTCTGAAAAACATTAGTTCCGGAAGAAGCTTACATGAATGAGCTTAGGAACAATGTTACCGATTCTGCAGAACCTTGAACGCTCACAAAGAATGGCTATTTTGTCACGATGCTGGAATCTCACATTGTTACATAAGCTGCAATTGAAAGACAGAGGTTTGAGAGGTCCTAGCTATAGCTATTGTTACCTTGTAAATGCCAGTACAAATAGGTCTTTGTCATTTTATCAGTTTAGTTATGTGGGCTCAAAATGTAACTTATAACTTTGATAATGAGCTGGTAAAAATTATTCCTAACTGCCATCATTCATAAAAGAAGTTCTATCTACTGTAAATCACGCCATTCAACTGGAAAAGCAATTTACCACACCAAATCATACTCATAAATAAGGTATCAAAAGATTGGCCTTTCTGGAACTAAACTCTGTCCTTCTTCAAGCATAAGCAGTTGACTTCACATCAAAGTTCTAATTAAGTTAGTCATGTTCATACAACTGACTTTCATTTTTATACAATTTTATGTTCCAATTTATATAAGAATTCATTGGATTTGTATTAAGGATGCTGAAAACTAGTGCTTCTCTAGTCACCTCTGTAAGGTTTAAGTATACAGTACATGATCCACACAATACAATAAACTCTAATTATGTTGTGGTCTTATTTGATGTGCACCGTCAAGTCATGTCCAACCTGACTCAAGTCCTACTAATAAGTAGTTTCTGTCATGATGTATGTAGTTTTCTCCATCCCATATTTTTGTATAAGATGTCTTGGGATGTAAGTGACCATACCTTCCCCCAGCCTGTATCATATTGCACTCAGGCTTCAGCAGTAGCTATTGTCATTGATTTGGTGGGGGTTGCATATGTATATTGTTCTTCTCAGCATGGGACTTCTCCAATCTACAACTTGGTAAACAGAACAGAGCCAGCAGTCTAAACTCCATTCATGCATCAAATGGCCAGGGGGAGGTGTGCCCAACTAAGGGGCTGATCCCAGGAGAGAAGAACATGTTAGTTCAGTTAGTTGGAGCTCGGCTGGAGATCCGCGGCCCGTGGGATTGTGTGGAACTCTTTGTACTACTGTAAGGACGATTGCTTTGTTATCCGGTCCGAGGATTGTCGGGAAGGGCCCTGAATCTGTTTTACGTGGACTTATCGTGTGCTGTTCCAGTGTTCTTGTGAATAAACCTGTTGGATCGTCCCTCGGCCTCGTCCATCCTTTGCTCTGTTGTACACTCCCGTCACAAACTGGTTGGCAGCGCTGGGATCAGAGCAGAAGGAATGGAGGACAATAGCTCAACATCAGGAACCAGCACTGCAGAGTACAAGACCTGGACTTTGGGGAGCCTGCAATCAAAGGCCCGTGAAGTAGGAGTTCGTTTCAAAGGACTCTCCAAGGAGCAGCTGATTGAGGCGCTAGAAGGAGTCTGCTCGCAAAATGACGTGGAGGAAGGATCCTCACAGCAAACGGAAGAAAGACGTCAGCCGGAGGTAAATACCCAAAAAAGTCAGTGGGTTGTGTGGTACGAGGAGGAGATGGCCTTGCTGGGAGAGGAGACCACCATAGAATATAAGATGGAGGTCATGCGTGGAGCTAAAGAGAAGGAGCGCAGGATGGAGGAGATGGCATTTCTGGATAAGCAGCTCGCTGTGGAAGCCGCGAGAGGTTCCAGACAGACTGTAACCCCAGCACCCAACATGAGGGAACTTCCCAGGGTGTCCCGCAAAGACTTTAAGCCATTTAATGAGGCTGCAGGCGACATTGAGGGGTTCTTCCAGGACTTTGAGCATCAGTGTCGATTAATGGAAGTCCCGGACAGGGAGCGTGTCCGGCATCTGGTTGGGCTCCTAGAGGGGGGAGCTGCTGAAGCCTATAGAGCTATGGACCCTCGGTGGAACTGTGAGTATGCGGATATTAAACAGACTATTCTAGAACATTATGCTGTAACGCCAGACACTTACAGGACTCAGTTCCATGCTTTAGCCTGTGATGGGGAAGTGTCTTTTAAGATATATGCTCATAGACTCAAACAAATATGTAATCGCTGGCTGAAGGCAGAGGAGGCCTTATCTTGGGAGACCTTCCTGCAGGTCATCCTAAAAGAACAATTCTTTGCCCAGTGCCCCGCTGAGATCCGGGAATGGGTGCGTGAGAGAAAGCCGTCAACTGTAGAACAAGCTGCTGCTCTAGCTGATGAGGTGCTCACCATCAAGCCTCAGTGGAGGGTTCTGTTGGAGGATGGAGAGACACCTAACAGCTCCACAACACCGGATGCCCCCAGTTATTCTGTCCCCATTGTTCCCCGTTCCTCTAAGCCACCACATGTTGATACCCGTGTTAATGTGCCTCCAGTTGCTTCTACTGCACTTTCTGGAATATGCCGGGGAGAGGAAGTAACAGAGAGCAGGTGTTATGTTTGTAGGCATCCCGGGCATTTGCAGGCCTCATGCCCAGCCAGCCCATGGAGGAATCATCCTCAAAGCCCTACAGCACCTTCAGGTGGGAGCCGGCCTCCAAGTTCCCCTACCCCTTACCCAAGAGGACGCCTTGGATGGAGGGAGACCCAGCTCAGATGCTATCAATGTGGACAGCCAGGGCATCGGCAAGTCTCCTGCCCAGCTGTTCAAATGAGGACTGATCCTGCACCCAATCGGATTGTTAATTATTTACAGCCCAGTGCCATGGAGGAAGATGTGGCACCGCTAAGTGAGGACTGGCCTAGTGACTTAGCCCCCCATGTTGCACCACCAGGAGTTTACGGGGTGCGACCCGCAGTTATGACGACTTCTGCTCATCGAGGTAAGCACTTGCAGGAGGTTGTGCTGGATGGACAGAGACTTGTTGGATTTTGTGACTCGGGTGCTTTCCTCACACTGGCTGATCCCCGAGTGGTTCGGCCTGAGGCAATCCATAGAGGACCTGGGATTGTCATTGAACTGGCTGGTGGACAATGGAGGACTATTCCCACAGCCACTGTGGATCTGAACTTTGGTTTTGGGGTCAGGCGATGTGTGGTTGGGGTGATGGGTGGTCTGCCTGCAGCTGTTCTCCTGGGCAATGATGTGGGAGAGCTACGATGCCAATTCGTGGCTGCATGAAGCCACATGTAAGTAACGCTCTGCCTGTGTGTACTTAACCAGTGACCTGTAGAGGTCCCTAGTACGTACACAAGTTGGGAGGGGAAGGAATTGTCATGATGTATGTAGTTTTCTCCATCCCATATTTTTGTATAAGATGTCTTGGGATGTAAGTGACCATACCTTCCCCCAGCCTGTATAATATTGCACTCAGGCTTCAGCAGTAGCTATTGTCATTGATTTGGTGGGGGTTGCATATGTATATTGTTCTTCTCAGCATGGGACTTCTCCAATCTACAACTTGGTAAACAGAACAGAGCCAGCAGTCTAAACTCCATTCATGCATCAAATGGCCAGGGGGAGGTGTTCCCAACTAAGGGGCTGATCCCAGGAGAGAAGAACATGTTAGTTCAGTTAGTTGGAGCTCGGCTGGAGATCCCGTGGGATTGTGTGGAACTCTTTGTACTACTGTAAGGACGATTGCTTTGTTATCCGGTCCGAGGATTGTCGGGAAGGGCCCCGAATCTGTTTTACGTGGACTTATCGTGTGCTGTTCCAGTGTTCTTGTGAATAAACCTGTTGGATCGTCCCTCGGCCTCGTCCATCCTTTGCTCTGTTGTACACTCCCGTCACAGTTTCGCCCCTACCTTAGCACCGTCCTCACCCTCTATTATTTCTTTTTGCTTTTCAAACTATGCTGCTAACCCGTTCCTGACATATTATGCATATTACAACATATATTTAATCCCTGTCTTTGATGCAGGCTCAAGAGCTGAGCCTGCATCATTCTTGGCAGATGATGACTGTTTTTGACAGGCATCAGCTGACTCTAATGGCAGCAAGAACTTGCTCAGCACCACCTACTGCTACTAACCCCTTAAATGCCTGTTAGTCTCTAACAGTGACATTTAAAATGTGCAGTCTTGGGGGTTCTTATTTAGACACACATTTTGCCCCTCTCACCAGCATGTGCCTCAATTACAGGATGCAAGGGGGATGCCATGGCAGTAGGAGATCTGTTGAAAGCCGGCCATTATGTCATTACTGTAAAAACTAGTCTGTGACTGTCAATTTTGTGATACACCTGTAGTGTCAATATGCCCACTGCACCCGAAGAAAAATTCATTGATGAGTTCAGTTTGTAAAATTGGGTCACTTTTGGGGGATTTCTGCTGTTCTGGCACCTCAGTTGCACCTGCCAATGTGACATGGCACATGACCATTCCAACTAAATCTGAACTCAAATATGGTACTCCTTCACATCTTCACTTTGTTCTGTGTGCCTCAAAAGTATTTTTCCACCCCATATGAGATATCAGCATACAAATGAAAAATTGCACAACAAATTGTACAATACATAATCTCCTGTTAAGTGGGCTTTACACGCTACAATATATCTAACGATGTGTTGGCGGGGTCACGTCGTAAGTGACGCACATCCGGCATCGTTAGTGATATTGTAGTGTGTGAAACCTACATTTGATTGCGATTGAATGAAAAACCGTTTATCGCATACACGTCGTTCAATTACTAAACATTGAATGTTCAGTTGTTCAATGTTCCCGAGGCAGCACACATCGCAGTGTGTGACACCCCGGGAACGATGAACACATCTTACCTGCGTCCCGCCTGCAATGCAGAAGGAAGGAGGTGGGCGGGATGTTTACGTCCCGCTCATCTCCGCCCCTCCGCTTCTATTGGCCGGCTCCCATGTGACATCGCTGTGACACCGAACGTCCCTCCCACTACAGGAAGTGGTTGTTCGCTGCCCACATCGAGGTCGTATGGAAGGTAAGTACACGTGACGGGATTTAATCATTTGTGCGACACGGGCAACATATTGAACGTGCCGCACATACGATGGGGGCATGTGCGATCGCATACGAGATCGCATGTGTAATTTTAAAGCCTGCTTTACACGTTGCAATTTCGCATACAATTTCGTATGTGATTTGAAACGCCCCCATCGAATGTGAGGCACGTTCAAATTGTTGAACGTGCCGCACATACAAGTAACCCCCCGTCACATGTACTTACCTTCCATACGACCTCGATGTGGGCGGCGAACGTCCACTTCCTGGAGTGGGAGGGACATTCAGCGTCACATCGACGTCACATGGCAGCCGGCCAATAGATGTGGAGGGGCGGAGCTGAGCGGGACGTAAACATCCCGCCCACCTCCTTCCTTCCGCATTGTGGGCCGGGAGCCGCAGGACGCAGGTGAGATCTGTTCATCGTACCCGGGGTGTCACATGCTGCGATGTGTGCTACCCCGGGTACGATGAACAATCTGACGTGCAATTCTAGAGACAGGTACGATGTGTTTGCGATGAACGTTTTACCGTTCAATCGCAATCGCACGTACCTGTCACTCACTGCAATGTACCTTACAATGCCGGATGTGCGTCACTTACGACGTGACCCTGCCGACACATTGTAAGATACATTGCAGCATGTAAAGCGGGCTTTACGTGTAAAGCAGGCTTAACCCTAGTGAATTTGAAAAATTTTGGATTAAAGCAACATGTTTGTTGTTAAATTTTCATTTTTCATTTTCATGGCTCAACGTTAAAAAATTCTTTGAAGTCCCTGGGGCTTCCGTGTGCTCACCAAACATCTTGAAAAATTAATTCAGGGGTCTAGTTTCCAAAATGGGGTCACTTATGTGAGAGCTTCACTATTTAGGTACTTCTGGTGCTTTGCCAATGTAACATGGTCCCCGCAACCATTCCAACTAAATCTGAACTCAAACATGGTGCTCCTTCCCTTCTTCACTTTCTATTGTGCCTCAAAAGTAGTTTTCAACCACATATGGGGTATTAGCAAACTCATGAGAAATTGCACAACAAATTGTATAGTACTTCAACTCCTTTTACACTTGTGAAAATAAAACATTGTAAAATTCTGTGAAGCACCTCAATTCCTTAAAGGGCCTTGTTTCCAAAATGGGGTCACTTGTGGGGAAGCTCCACTGTCTAGGCACCGCAGGGGCTCTCAAAATGCGATATGTCATCCGCTTATGATTCCAGCCAATTTTACATTCAAAATGTTAAATGGTACTCCTTCTCTTCCGAGCCATGCGACCAAACGTTAGTTTTCCACCCCATATGAGGTACCGGCATACTTAACAGAAATTGCACAACAAAATGTATTGTGCATTTTCTCCTGTTACCCTTCTGAAAATAACAGAGAGAGGTAGAAAAGGGCTTTTGTTCACCGCGCCAATGATCACTAATGAAATTGTAGGATTAATGTAACTTTATTTTGCACAGGTCTACGCGTTTCAGGAGGCTCAGATCCCTTCCTCAGGACCGACAGGCACAAGAAACATCAAATCTGCTGGGGTAGAGGCAGACAAAAATATATACACAGTATGACATCAAAGACCCACCTCCTTCAAGAAAAAAAACCGGCGGGAAACTATACATTTCAATCTGATGTGACGTAATGCACTGATACTCATGAATAATAAAACATGTCCACCAGGACCGCTCTACTATAAATTAGAGTCATAGAAAAAAAATATAATAAAATCTATTATGACAAAGACGCGTGTGCATTGAATGTGTAAAAAATATATATGTATAAATATATATATATATATATATATATATATATATATATGTGTGTGTAAGAGGATTTGAATCAAGTGTGCAGAATGAGTCTAGAACTCACATCTGCAAACAGTTCTACATGTTACGTGCTCAGAAACTCAAATGAGCCTGTCCTCGGTCAACTAGCGATATAGCTGATTATCCTCTCCGGCATTGTTCCGAGCCAAAACTTGCACACGCTATTGTGCTTTGAATGCAATTCCTATTGAAAGCTCCCCTTCTTTCTTTTTTCTTTTTTTTCTGGAGCGCACTACGATTCAGGATTCACATTGAATGTGGGTTCTGGACTTTGTGTGCGGTATCACTAGACATAGTCCCCTATAATCCCCCCTTTTTTTTCTAACCAGAGATTCCATTCTTTGCATTTTATTGTAATGTTGCGGTGACCAAAAAACTGTAATTCTGTGATTTTGATTTCTTTTCTAGTTATGCCCTTTACCTATCAGATTAATTTATTTTGTATTTGATAGATTGGGCCTGAGTGTGGCAATACTAATTATGTGTATTTTTTTATTGTTTTATTTCCAATGAGGCAAAATGGGGGGTAATTTGCTTTTGTTTTGTTTTTTTATTTTCACATATTTTAAAAAAAACTTTTTTTTACACTTTTTATTGTACAGAAGAAATTCTGATCCTTTGTAAATTACGGCACTCAGCACAGGAACTGATTTTGACAGGGACAGGGGTCATAAGCTGATCCCTGGCTGTCATGACAACCCATTGGCACCTCGCTATCATCATGTCACGGGGTCACCAATGGGTAAGGGAATGATACGCTCCCCGCCGGCGCACATTCAATCCCGCTGTCAGAGATTGACAGCAGGATTTACCTAGCTAACAGGTGTGGTTGGATCTCTAATCCACCTGGGCCTGTTAGGTATACATCAGCTGATCAGATCAACCAACATGTGGGGAAACATGCATGCTTGCCACACAAGCCTGCATCAAATGGACAGATGACCTATGATGTACCGGCATGTCGTAGGTCTTGAAGAGGTTAAAGCACCACTCTAGCATTTTGGGTGGGGGGGTTCAGCAATAGAGCGGTACTTTAAATCTAAGTCCCCTGGCCCCCATTCTAATACCCTTCTGTGTCTTCCTTTTTAGGCATCACTTCGGTCTGATGCAGTCTCATGCGGTCATGTGACGGTAACATCTGAGTGGCATAACATCATTATTTATGTCACAAACTCTCAATAAAAGGCTATCATAGCCAGATATTTTTTTTATTTTTTAACCTTTTAATGACCGCGGGCCTTACTGGTACGTCCTAAGCTATCATAGTGTAATTACATGCGGCTGCTGCAGGCAGCTGGCGGCGTTCCGTGCACATGTCTGCTGACAAGGGCTTATGATTAAGGACTGTTTTAAATTCCCCTTTGTGTCCGAAACGCGTCAAGCCGCACGGCAAGTCGCATGGCGATTTTGGATGATTTGTGACCTTTTTCTTTATTTTTAAACTTTTCAAATAAAGCATGAAGACTTTTATTCATCCATATTGGTGCTGAGTCCGACTCATTTTCCATTACCGTTTACTCTGAAGCCGGACCTGCCTGTCCGCAGGACTACGTGCATCAACCGCAGACTGGAGGACCTTACATGGGTGAGCTGAATACTTTTTTCTCTACTTTCTGCTGACAGGTGTGCCTTGTAGGCACAGGTGGATCCAAGATCCACCCGTACCTCTTAACCCTTTAAGTCATGTTTGTCAAAATGTGTCGGCGCGATTTAAATGCCAGTCGCGGTAAATATTCAGTCACCTGGCTTCATCAGCGGTGCCATAAGGTAATCACTGTGAGCCAATGGTTGTCATGGTAACACGGGGTCATGTGATGGCACCGGTAGCTCACATGACTCATTTCCTGTAACAAGCGGCCGAGTGCTGCCTGTTACAAGACATCAGCATTTCTGATGATCTCAGCTGTGTAGGTGTGATAAACAGAAATGAATGAGCGATCAGACGGGTGATCCTTATAATCCCCTAAGGGGACAAGTAAAATAAAAAAAAGTAAAAAGTTTAAAAAAAACTAAAAGTTCAAATCACCGCCCCCCATTCGCCCCATTGAAAATTAAAGAGTTAAAAAAAGTAAAAATATACAAACATTTGGTATTGCCAATATATCAAAATATACAATCAATTAATCTGATCAGTTAATGGCATGGCAGCAAAACATCCCAAATGGCTGAAACTTTTGCGCAAAATGCAATAGCAGGCTATCAAAATGCAGCATCTTCAAAAAAAACTGTACCATTAAAAACTACAGCTCGGGATGCAAAAAATAAGCCATCATTGAGCCATAGATCACAAAAAATGAGAATGCTACGGGTTTGCGAAAAATAGCACAAAAAGGGCGCCATTATTTGGACAAACTTCTGATTTTTTTAACTTCTTAGGTAAAAGTAAACCTATACATGTTTGGGGTCTATAAACTTGTACTGGCCTAAAGCATCACACTGACATATCAGTTTTTCCATATAATGAACACAGTGAATAAAATATCCCAAAAAATAATCATACAATTGCACTTTATTTGCAATTTTTACGCACTTAGAATTTTTTTGCCATTTTCCAGTACACTATATGGTAAAACTTATGGTTTAATTTGAAAGTACAACTCGTCTTCCAAAAAATGAGCCCTTATGTGGCAAGATTGATGGAAAAATAAAAAAAGTTACGGCTCAAGGAAGAAAGGGAGCATAAAAAAAATAAAAAAACAGAAAATCGGCCGAGGGTTAAGGGGTTAAAAATCTCCTTAGGTATACATAATTATGCTCGTGTAGACTTGTACTTAGTTGTGATCTCCGACTCTTCCATGAAACACAGGAGCTACTGGTAGATCACAAATGAGAGAAGACTGACCGGAGCGGCAGTGATTGAAGATGAAGAGGGTGGAGTATAGGACTTTACAACACCACTCCAGCACTAAAATAGACAAAAAAATACTTTCATTGTTAGAGCTTTTACTTGTATGACCTCTTTGGATCGTGTCTGCATCCATTTGTCCTATAATCGTCCATTTTGTTTATGTTCCAAGTAAAAAAAGGTTAATTCTCCCACAATGTCTGACTAATAATGATGATTCTACTGAAAGCTAAAATCTGCAACAAAAATATTTGTTCTTACCTAAATTTTCTAGAAAATGCCATTGTATTGGAAAATGAGAAACTCTTTAGTGTGTATTATCTGCCCTATTAAATTGATTGCATTTTCATGGATGATTACTAAACCAATATTGACCATATTTTTATTTCTTTAAGTTACATTTCTCATTTTCTTCTTCCTTCATTTTTTGTGCTATTTTTACACATTAGACAGAGGTTTTACTGACAGCAACTTGATATACTTACTGTGTCCCAAATTGATTATATCAATTTGTAATCTGTATCTAATATTTTAGTTAGATTAACATAATATAATAAAATGAAGAGTTCACAGCAACAAAAGATGCATTAGCCGGGAAAACTGAACCCTTGTTTGCAGAAATCTAATTCACATTCTAAGAAAAAAAATGCTATTATAGAATACAAAATATGAAAATGTTTCTAAGTGTAAAAGTTCACAGCAAACAATGAGAGAATGTTTCAGGGTCGTTCAGATGAGAATACAATAAACGGTTTCTGTCTCCGCACATATAGAAGTTTTGCTGCTTGAATGCGTTGAACATTTTAAGCTTCTTTTTTGTCTATGAACAATGAAATGGCAATATAACTTCCCTGCATTCTATTGTACTTTGTGATAGACTAGTTAATACTGAAATTACAATCCACTTCACTCTAATTTTACTTCTAATGCTGCCTTCATAGACAGCAATTTTGTAGCAGTATTACCGTAGGTAGATACTTGAACATTTGTGGATGGGTGTTAGGGGGAGTCATTTAGGGCAATTTCAAATCACGTGCTATAAAGAAGTCTATGGGGAAACAAAAATGTGTGTAGAGCAAGGAATGTTTGAAAAAAATGCTATTGGCCTAAAGAAATTACAAAAATAGCAAGATAAAACCCTAAATTCTATTGCCTTTTTTTATATTTTGTTGTAAACTTAGTGTAGTAAGAAAAGCTGAGATTAATACTCACAAACTTCTATCAATACATATTCACTGTGTGTAACCTTGAAGCTATTTTGCTGGTGGGTTTCTTCTGGGTACAGTTTCCTCTCATGCACCAAACACTTTTCCAAAGTTGCCCCTTATCTATCGATTCCATAATTAATTGATATTTACATAATAATAATAATAATAAGTATTATTATTATTAATAATAATAATTATAATAATATTAACTAAAGAAAATTAAAGGGGTTCTTCACGATTTTATCATTTTTCTTCTGTGTGACCGGTTGGGGTAGGATACGGCACCCCACCAATTAGCTGTTCCCGCTGTTGCACCCGCCATCCCCCAGAACTACTCAGTTCTTTAGCTGCACATCATAGTTCTGTCAATGGACTAGTGAACGTGGCTAGATATTGCACATTTACCAGCCAGTGATTGTAATAGAGGGTGGATATGCAGTATCCAGCCGTGGCCACTATACTGTTGACGATGGTGTGCTGTGCTGCTCCCCATTTGAGTAGTTCCAGATGGTAGCTGACCGGGAAACCACAGACATCAGACATTGATGAGCTATCCTAAAGGCCCCGTTACACACAACAACATCGCTAACGAGATGTCGTTGGGGGGTCACGGAATTCGTGACACACATCCATCCTCGTCAGCGACGTCGTTGCGTGTGACACGTACAAGCGACCACTAATGATGCAAACTACTCAAAAAATTGTTGATTATTGACACGTCGTCCATTTCCCAAATATCGTTGCTGGTGCTAGACGCAGGTTGTTCGTCGTTCCTGAGGCAGCACACATCGCTACGTGTGACACCCCAGGAACGAAGAACAACACCGTACCTGTGTCCTCCAGCAATGAGGTGGGCGTGACTTTCATGTGGCTGCTCTCCACCCTTCTGCTTCGATTGGACGCCTGCCGTGTGACATCGCTGTGACGCCACACGAAACGCCCCCTTAGAAAAGAGGCTGTTCGCCGACCACAGCTACATCGCTAGGAAGGTAAGTATGTGTGACGAGTACTAGCGATTTTGTACGCCACGAGCAGCGATTTGCCCGTGATTCACAAACAATGGGGGCGGGTGCTTTCACGAGCGACATCGCTAGCGATGTCACTGCGTGTAAAGCCGCCTTTAAGGTAGGAAGTCCGGGACAACTCTTTTAAGAAAAAACTGTTTGACTATACAACAGGCTTATGTTGGGAAGGGACTTTTTTAATCAGATAGCAGATGTTCCTGCGTTAATTGTTAGAGTTTGCCAATATTGTACTTGTATGACCTCTGGTTTGTTTGCGTCAGTTTTCTCCTGTGATCTCTATGATATTCAATATTATTTATGATGGCGATAATGGTTGCTGCATGTGCTGATGATTTAGCTGAAAGATGAAAAAACATATCCATTCTTACATCTCTTTTCATTAACACTAATATGGATTAGAAAGTGTATGGAAAAAGATGTCATGAGCATGCAATGTATTAAAAAATATCACTGACCCCAAACACTATGAAGAGTCCAGAAGACAAAATGTTATTGACTCCTTGATATTTTGCTAAAGCAGGTCCATCTAATGAGCTGTGTGCTGCTGGTCACACATGCTCAGTCTGTACAGCCAGATCTCTGCATAGCAATTCACTCTTCATGGCAGAACAGCCAAGGAGAAAAGCTTGCAGAACAGAACGGGATTTCTATCAGCTAATAGAAATTCCTTTCTTTTTTGGAAGTTTTTGCTATTGTCGTAAACAGTAAATCGCTACAGTGAAGGAAATAAGTATTTGATCCCTTGATGATTTTGTAAGTTTACCCCCTTACAAAGACATGAACAGTCTATAAGTTTGAGTAGATTAATTTTAACAGTGAGAGATAGTATATCCAAAATAAAATCCAGAAACTTCGTTATTTGCATTAAAGACAACTGTCTTAAATTGTCACTTGTATAAAAGACTCCTGTCCACAGACTCAATTAATCAGTCAGACTCTAACCTCCATTACAGGGGTGAGGAACCTTTTTACTGCCGGGGGCCATTTGGAAATTTCTACCAACCTTCGGGGGCCATACAAAATTATCAATGTGAAAATGATCCTACTATATTTGGTCAAACAATTAACTCACCCCTACTGTGGTGGCCGGAAAGGCTTCTCTTTGGTGTGGCTGTGATGTTCAGTGATACTAATCATGTTTCTTCTCACAACTGCTTTTCCAGATTTGTCTCGGTCTGGAGCACAGTCAACTCTTTGTGATAATAAGATTGGGAAATCATATACATCACATAACAGACGCTGTATATACATCACAGGAGATGCTGGAGACACACACATCACATAAGAGACACTGGGACTGCTGTATACACATCACAGGAGACAGTTGGGGCACATACATCACTGGAGGGGCTGGGGGCCTATACATCACATAGGGGACGCTGGGACTGATGTATATACATCACATAGGAGATGCTGGGACTGATGTATATACATCACAGGAGACACTGGGGGCACATACATCACATGAGGGGCTGGGGACATATATATGCCCCCAGCCCCTGCTGTGATGTAAATGCCCAGAGCCCCTCCTTTGATGTAAATGCCCCCAGACCCTCCTGTGTTGTGTATGTCCCCAGTGTCTCATGGGATGTATATGCCCCCAGCATCTCCAATGTGATGTATAAGTCACAGGAGACGCTGGGGCATACACATCACAGGAGACGCTGGAGGAAAACACAACACAAGAGGTGCTGGGACACACACATTACAAGAGAGGTTGAGGGACACACACATTACAAGAGAGGCTGAGGGGCACACACATCGCAAGAGGGGCTGGGGGCACAAACATCACAAGAGGGGCTGGGGGCACACACATCACAAGAGGGGCACAGACAACACTGGGGGACACAGACATCACTGGGGGGCACAGACATCACTGGGGGGCACAGACATCACTGGGGAGGCACAGACATCACTGGGGGTGCACAGATTCTACTGGGGGGACTGGTGGCATGGACAGCACTTGCAATGCACAGACATAACTAGGGGGCAAGGACATCACTGGGGGAACAAAACACTAGGTGGATACACAGCATTGGGAGGGCATACGACACTGGGGAGCTGCACAGCACGGGGGGCTGCACACAGCACTGAGGAGGTTGCACACTGCACTTGCGGGGCCCTGACATCACTGGGGGAGATACACAGCATGGGTGGGGGGGGACACAGCACTGAGGGTTGCACACAACTCTGGGGATGGGGGCAGTGGTATACAGAACTGGAATGCCACAAAGCACTGGACGGGGCACAGAGCGCAGGAGGGAAGGCGCCGGACACACAGTGTCGGAGTGCAGGCCCTGGACACACCGCTCCAGAGGACAGAGGGGCAAGCACGTCACTCCAGGGGGCAGAGGGGAGGGCACACCACTCCGGAGGGCAGAGGGGCGGGCAAACACTGCTGGAAGCTGTGAATCTGCTTTGGGATGGAAGCGCAGAGCACTAAACGTGCCCACAAAGTAGTCCTGAGCACGCTGACACTGGCCAGCGGGAGAACAAATTGGTTCGCACAAGCACCACATGTGGTGATATAAAGGGCCAGCGGCCTACAAGACCGCAGCGGCGGCCCCAGCGCTGCCGCGCTCCCAGGAATCTGCCCGGAGGTCGCATAAAAGGTCATCCAGAGGTTCCCCACCCCTGCTCTACAACATGGACAAGACCAAAGAGTTTTCTAAGGATGTCAGGGACAAGATCATAGACCTGCACCAGGCTGGAACGGGTTACAACACCATAAGTAAGATGCTGGGTGAGAAGAACACAACTGTTGGTACAATAGTAAGAAAATGCAAGAATTACAAAATGAGCGTCAATAGACATCAGTCTGGGGCACCATGCAAAATCTCACCTCGTGGGGTATCCAGGATCATGAGGAAGGTGAGAGATCAGTCTAAAACTACACATGGGGAACTTGTTAATGATCTCAAGGCAACTGGGACTACTGTCACCAAAATAACCATTGGTAACACATTACACCCTAGTGGATTAACATCTTGCAGTGCCCGCAAAGTCCCACTGCTCAAGAAGGGACATGTGCAGGCCCCATCTGAAGTTTGCCAATGAACACCTAGATGATTCTGAGAGTGATTGGGAGACGGTACTGTAGTCACATGAGACAAAAATTGAGCTCTTTGGAATTAACTCAACTCGCCGTGTTTGGAGGAAGAGAATTGCTGCCTATAACCCAAAGAACACCGTCTCCACTGTCAAGCATGGTGGTGGAAACATGTTTTGTGGTTGTTTCTCTGGTAAGGGCACAGGACTACTTCACCGCATCAATGGGACAATGGATGGAGCCATGTACCCTAAAATGACAACCTCCTTCCTTACACCAGGACATTAAAAATGGGTCTTGGCTGAGTCTTCCAGCACGACAATGACCCAAGACATACAGCCAAGGCAACAAAGGAGTGGCTCAAAAAAGCACATTAAGGTCATTGAGTGGCCTAGCCAGTCTCCAGACCTTAATCCCATAGAAAACATATGGAGAGCTCATGCTCCTTTTTGCCAAGCAACAGCCTCAAAATCTTAATCATTTAGAGATGCTCTGCAAAAAGGAGTGGACTAAAATTCCTCCTGACATGTGCGCAAACCTCATCATCAACTACAAAAAACGTCTGACGACTGTGCTTGCCAACAAGGATTTTGCCACCAATTATTACGTTGTGTTTGCCAGATGAATCAAATACTTATTTCTCTCTGCAAAATACAAATACATTTATAGAATTTATTCAATGTGATTTTTGGGGATTTTAGTTTGGATATTCTATCTCTCACTGTTAAAATTAACTTACCCTTAAAATTATAGACTGTTCATGTCTTTGTCAGTGGGCAAACTTACAAAATCAGCAAGGGATCAAATAATTATTTCCTTCACTGTATGCAGAGATCTTGCACATTGTTTTAAGCCTGCTTTACACACTTCAATAAATCTTTCAATCCGTCGTCGGGGTCAAGTTGTAAGTGACGCACATCCGGCATCGTTCGTGATGTATTTGTGTGTGAAACCTACATGCGATCGATATTGAACGAAAATACGGTGATCGCGTACACGTCGTTTATTCCTCATACATTGGACGTTTGGTAGTACGAAACTAGTCAATTGTAACGTGTGACATCCCTCATACGATTTTGATGTCTGATGCTATGTGCGCAGGTGTGCGCTCTGCACCGCAGCTTAACAAAGGTCTGCTTCAGAGCGCAGCTGAAAAGCTGCGTTCTGAAGCGCCTCACAATGTCTGTCATGCACTAATCTCTGTCAGTCCGTCACTATCTCTGTCCCTCTCTCTCTGTCCATGTCAGTCTATCCCCCTCTCTCATATACTCACCGATCCCCGATCCCCGGCGCTGCACGGCATTCACACTGCTCCGGCAGCTTTTACTGTTTTGAAAAAGCCGGCCGCCCATTAAACAATCTCGTATTCCCTGCTTTCCCCGCCCACCGGCGCCTATGATTGGTTACAGTGAGACACGCCCCCACGCTGAGTGACAGGTGTCACACTGCACCCAATCACAGCAGCCGGTGGGCGTGTCTATACTGTGTAGTGAAATAAATAATTAAATAATTAAAAAAAACGGCGTGCGGTTCCCCCCAATTTTAATACCAGCCAGATAAAGCCATACGGCTGAAGGCTGGTATTCTCAGGATGGGGAGCTCCACGTTATGGGGAGCCCCCCACCCTAACAATATCAGTCAGCAGCCGCCCAGAATTGCCGCATACATTATATGCGGCAGTTCTGGGGCTGTACCCGGCTCTTCCCGATTTGCCCTGGTGCGTTGGCAAATCGGGGTAATAAGGAGTTATTGGCAGCCCATAGCTGCCAATAAGTCCTAGATTAATCATGTCAGGCGTCTATGAGACACCTTCCATGATTAATCTGTAAATTACAGTAAATAAACACACACGGCCGAAAAAATCCTTTATTGGAAATAAAAAACACACACACATTCCCTGGTTCACCACTTTAATCAGCCCCAAAAAGCCCTCCATGTCCGGCGTAATCCAGGATGATGCAGCGTCGCATCCAGCGCTGCTGCATGGAGGTGACCGGAGCTGCAGCACACACAGCCGCTCCGGTCACCTCCACGCAGGTAATGAAGACAGCCGCGCGATCAGCTGATCTGTCACTGAGGTTACCCGCTGTCACTGGATCCAGCGGTGGCCGCGGGTAACCTCAGTGACAGATCAGCTGATCGCGCTACTCACCGCTGCTCCGGTCAGCTCCAGTCAGCAACTGAGGTGAGTAGCGCGATCAGCTGAGCTGTCACTGAGGTTACCCGCGGCCACCGCTGGATCCAGTGACAGCGGGTAACCTCAGTGACAGCTCAGCTGATCGCCGGCTGTCTTCATTAGCTGCGTGGAGGTGACCGGAGCGGCTGTGTCTGCTGCAGCTCCGGTCACCTCCATGCAGCAGCGCTGGAAGCGACGCTGGAGCATCCTGGATTACGCCGGACAAGGAGGGCTTTTTGGGGCTGATTAAAGTGGTGAACCAGGGAATGTGTGTGTGTTTTTTATTTCCAATAAAGGATTTTTTCGGCCGTGTGTGTTTATTTACTGTAACTTACAGATTAATCATGGAAGGTGTCTCATAGACGCCTGACATGATTAATCTAGGACTTATTGGCAGCTATGGGCTGCCAATAACTCCTTATTACCCCGATTTGCCAACGGCACCAGGGTAAATCGGGAAGAGCCGGGTACAGCCCCAGAACTGTCGCATATAATGTATGCGGCAATTCTGGGCGGCTGTTGGCTGATATTGTTAGGGTGGGGGGCTCCCCATAACGTGGAGCTCCCCATCCTGAGAATACCAGCCTTCAGCCGTATGGCTTTATCTGGCTGGTATTAAAATTGGGGGGAACCGCACGCCGTTTTTTTTAATTATTTAATTATTTATTTCACTACACAGTATAGACACGCCCACCGGCTGCTGTGATTGGGTGCAGTGTGACACCTGTCACTCAGCGTGGGGGCGTGTCTCACTGTAACCAATCATAGGCGCCGGTGGGCGGGGAAAGCAGGGAATACGAGATTGTTTAATGGGCGGCCGGCTTTTTCAAAACAGTAAAAGCCGCCGGAGCAGTGTGAATGCCGTGCAGCGCCGGGGATCGGGGATCGGTGAGTATATGAGAGAGGGGGATAGACTGACATGGACAGCGAGAGAGGGACAAAGATAGTGACGGACTGACAGAGATTAGTGCATGACAGACATTGTGAGGCGCTTCAGAACGCAGCTTTTCAGCTGCGCTCTGAAGCAGACCTTTGTTAAGCTGCGGTGCAGAGCGCACACCTGCGCACATAGCATCAGACATAAAAATCGTATGAGGGATGTCACACGTTACAATTGACTAGTTTCGTACTACTAAACGTCCAATGTATGAGGAATAAACGACGTGTACGCGATCACCGTATTTTCGTTCAATATCGATCGCATGTAGGTTTCACACACAAATACATCACGAACGATGCCGGATGTGCGTCACTTACAACTTGACCCCGACGACGGATTGAAAGATTTATTGAAGTGTGTAAAGCAGGCTTTAGAGATAAGATTGCATGGCCATAGCTATCCATGCTAAGAGCAAGAAGGATTATCAGTATTTACAGTAAAACTTCCAATATCTCCCACGTCCACAACCATAATTTTTCAAAACTACATTTAGATCAACTTAATATTTTAGTCAGCCTTATCATTCTGTATAAATCTGATAAATGTATTTTCTTTGCTTTTTTTGTTAGGCATATTAATTTGCATATGTCTCGTCAGGTCAAATGTTTCTCCAGTATGTCTTATCATGGCTGAGTTCATCAACTGTTCATTACGTCTAAGCATACTACCGTTTAAAGGGAATCTTTCACTAGATTCTTGTTGCTACCTCATCTGAAAGCATGGTAGTGTACTAAAAGAGAACCTGATTCCAAAGATGTATCATTCAGTTTACTGGGTGCATCAGTTGTGACACAATCAGAGTTCTTAGATGTAGCATTGTAATAGAGTTCAGGAAACCAACCCCACCCACACCACATCTTTCTGTGCGCATTGTCAATTGATAGAGAGTTGCTTATCAGAGGAAAGGGTGTGCTTGGACAACTGCTCAGTAGCCCTGTAGTTCTTGCAGTGATTATTTCCTGGTGATAAAACCTTCATTGTGCAGAAACAAAAACATACAGCTTAACCCCTTTACGACCATGGACGGAAAGATCCGTCCTTGTGCCCTGGGCCTTAACGACCAAGGACGGATCTTTCCGTCATGGCGGAATCGCGGCACCGGAGCCTCCGGTGACTGCAATATGTTAACAAAAACCACAGATTCGGGGAGGAGGGGACCTGTTCCTGACCTTAGGAGGGGTGGTGCCTCCTCCCCGGACCTACGGAGGCTGTGATTGGCTGACGAACGCCGCTCAACCAATCACAGCCACTGTAATGTTCCAGCCATTTAAAATGACTGAAACATTAAAATCCAGCCCTGGCCAGTGCAGCTGTAGCACTGGCCATTGGCTGGAGCTGGGTGACCTCACTGGATCACCCTCCCCCAGCTCCAATGCTCTGATTGGAGAGATCGGCCTTGTGACCGATTTCTCCAATCACAGTGGACCTGTTGCCGGTGACCGCCCCCGTCATCGTCCCTGCAGCACGCCAGCACACACAGTGAGTGTACACAGTTCAATGGCAGGGCGACAAGCTCCGGTCCCATGCTGTTATGAGACCGGAGCATGGGACCCGGAAGTTGCCGCGCTGCCATTGCACTGTACGAAAAGCGTCCCAATCTGCCGCCGCCGCCGCTGCCCTCCGCGATCTGCCACCTGTCTCCCCGATCTCCTGCCCGCACCCTCACCCCCACACCTCCCTCCATCTGCCACAGTGCTACCGCTCCCCCCAATCTGCTGCCCGGCCCCTCACCTCCGTGCAGCAGATCGGAGGGAGCGGTGGCACTATGACAGAAGGAGGAGGACTGGGATCGTGCACCCTGTCCTCCTCCATCTGTCATAGTGCCACCGCTCCCTCCGATCTGCTGACCGGCCCCTCCCCCTCGTGATCGATGCTCGCCCCCTCCCCTCCCCTCCGTGATGTGCTGCTCGCCCCCTCCCCTCCCCTCCGTGATGTGCTGCTCGCCCCCTCCCCTCCCCTCCGTGATGTGCTGCTCGCCCCCTCCCCTCCCCTCCGTGATGTGCTGCTCGCCCCCTCCCCTCCCCTCCGTGATGTGCTGCTCGCCCCCTCCCCTCCCCTCCGTGATGTGCTGCTCGCCCCCTCCGTGATGTGCTGCTCGCCCCCTCCCCTCCCCTCCGTGATGTGCTGCTCGCCCCCTCCCCTCCGTGATGTGCTGCACGCTCCCCCCACCTTTCACCCCCGTGGTCAGCTACCCGCCCCCTCCCCTGTCACCGCCGTGATGTGCGCTCCCTCCCCTGTCACCGCCGTGATGTGCGCTCCCTCCCCTGTCACCACCGTGATGTGCGCTCCCTCCCCTGTCACCGCCGTGATGTGCGCTCCCTCCCCTGTCACCGCCGTGATGTGCGCTCCCTCCCCTGTCACCGCCGTGATGTGCGCTCCCTCCCCTGTCACCGCCGTGATGTGCGCTCCCTCCCCTGTCACCGCCGTGATGTGCGCTCCCTCCCCTGTCACCGCCGTGATGTGCGCTCCCTCCCCTGTCACCGCCGTGATGTGCGCTCCCTCCCCTGTCACCGCCGTGATGTGCGCTCCCTCCCCTGTCACCGCCGTGATGTGCGCTCCCTCCCCTGTCACCGCCGTGATGTGCGCTCCCTCCCCTGTCACCGCCGTGATCTGTGCTCCCTCCCCTGTCACCGCCGTGATGTGCGCTCCCTCCCCTGTCACCGCCGTGATCTGTGCTCCCTCCCCTGTCACCGCCGTGATCTGTGCTCCCTCCCCTGTCACCCCCGTGATCTGCTGTCCACTCTCCCTCCACCTCTCACCCCCGTGATCTGCGCTCTGGTCACCTGTCTCCCCCGTGATCTGTTCTCCCTCACCTCTCACCCCCGTGATCTGTGCTCCCTCACCTGGCACCCCGTGATCTGTGCTCCCTCACCTGTCACCCCCGCGATCTGCTGTCCGCTCTCCCTCACCTCTCACCCCCGTGATCTGTGCTCTGCTCATCTGTCTCCTCCGTGATCTGTGCTCTGCTCACCTGTCTCCTCCGTGATCTGCGCTGCGCTCCCTCCCCCACCTCTCACCCTCCCCGATCTGCTGCCTCCTTCATCTCCTGTGATCCAGCTGCCTAGATCCATCCTGTAGGGTAACTATCCCCAATCTCACCTCCCACTCCCCTTCCCACCCATCCCCCCCACCCGCCCCCTCCCCCCATCCTCTGCCACTCCTGCATCCACTGCGTCCTCTCCCATCCACCCCCACCCTATCCCAGCCGCCGTCTCACAATCACAGATGCTCCCTTTATATGCCGCTGCCCCCCATCTGCTGCCGCCCCATCTGCCGCCCCCCCCCATCTTCCGCTGGTTTTTTTTTTCTATGCCATGGGGGTCTAGTTTCCAAAATGGGGTCACATGTGGGGGAGCTCCACTGTTTCGGCACCTCAGGGGGTCTCCAAACACAACATGGAATACGCTAATTGTCCCAGACAATTTTGCGTTTGAAACGTCAAATGACACTCCTTGCCTTCCGAGCCCTGCTGTGCGCCCAAACATTTGAGTTCCACCACATATGAGGTATCTGCGTACTCAGGAGAAATTGCACAATACATTTTATGGTGCAATTTTTCCTGATACCCTTGTGGAAAAAAAAGCTACCTGGTTGAAGTAACAATTTTGTGGTAAAAAAGTTTTTTTTTATTTTCACGGCTCAACTCTATTAACTTTTGTGAAGCCCCCAGAGGCTCAAAGTGCTCAATAAACATCTAGATAAATTCCATGAGGGGTCTAGTTTCCAAAATGGGGTCACATGTGGGGGAGCTCCACTGTTTCGGCACCTCAGGGGCTCTCCAAACGCAACATGGTGAGGCTAACTATTCCAGCTAATTTTCTGTTCAAAAAAGTCAAATGGCGCTCCTTCCCTTCCGAGTCCTGCCGTGCGCCCAAACAGTGGTTTTTCGCCACATATGAGGTATCTGCGTGTTCAGTAGAAATTGCCCAACATATTTTGGGGGTTCATTTAATCCTGCTACCCTTGTGCATATGCAATATTTGAGCCTAAATTAACATTTTTGTTGCAAAAAGTAAAATGTTCATTTTTTCCTTCCACATTGCTTTAGTTACTGTGAAGCACCTGAAGGGTTAATAACCTTCTTGAATGTGGTTTTGAGTAGCCTGAGGGGTGCCGTTTTTGGAATGGTGTCACTTTTGGGTGTTTTGTGTCATGTAGATCTTTCAAAATTGCTTCAAATGTGATGTGGTCCCTAAAAAAAGTGGCTTTGTAAATTTTGTTGTAAAAATGAGAAATTGCTCATAAACTTTGAACCCCTATAACTTCCTTAAATTTTTTTTTTTTCCCCAAAATTGTTCTGAGGTAAAGTAGACATGTGGGAAATGTTATTTATTAATTATTTTGTGTCATATGTCTCGTTGGTTTTAGAGCATAAAAATTCAAAGTTTGAAAATTACAAAATTTTCAAAATTTTCGCGAAATTTCCGTTTTTTTCACAAAGAAATGCAAAAAATATCGGCCTAAATTTACCACTAACATGAAGCCCAATATGTCACGAAAAAACAATCTCAGAATCACCGGGATCCGCTGAAGCGTTCCAGAGTTATAACCTCATAAAGTGACACTGGTCAGAATTGCAAAAAATGGCCTGGTCTTTAGGGTCAAAATAGGCTTGGGGCTGAAGGGGTTAATAAAACACACATCCCTAAATTCAATGTTCAACCTCTACATAACGATGTTCTCAGATTTCATAGAAAAGACCTAATGACAGATTCCCTTTAAAGTAAATGCTAGATTCACATTTCCGTTGTTTTGCATCAGTCACATGCATTGCTTGACGCTTGTGACTGATACGTTGTACAACGGATGACAAGAAATAGAATTCATTGTCGGACTCCGTTGTAAAAGAGAGAACGATCAGCTGATTGCTCTCAAAATCCGGCTGGCTATTGTGAACAAACAGATGATCTCCCGGCAGCCGGCTAATGAGAGCGATCAGCTGCTCGCTCACAGCAGCCGGCCGCCGGGTGATCAGCTGATCGCTCACAGCAGCTGGCCGATCAGCTGATCGCTCACAGGGTTACTGGCTAGGGACAGGTGAGTGTGTGTGTGTGTGTGCGTGCACGTGTCTGTGTGTGTGCGTGTGTACATGTGGAGTGCGGGAGGCGGCGGAGCCGAGCGGGGAAGTGTCGGGCTCCCTGCACACGTAGCCAGGGTAAATATCGGGTAACTAAGCAAGGCATTTTGCTTGGTTACCCGATATTTACCTAGGTTACCAGCGTACAACGCTTAGCGCTGGCTCCTTGCACACGTAGCCAGGGTAAATATTGGGTAACTAAGCAAAGCGCTTTGCTTAGTAACCCGATGTGTATCCTGGTTAAGTGTGCAGGGAGCCAGAGAGAGCATGCCTAGCAAAAGCCTACAGATTTCATTGCTCAAAAAACTTTACACTCTGCATTCCTGCCACCCGACGGTCAGTCGTTCCACAACTGATCAATCGGGAGGAGGATGCAACGCAGCGTCATCAGTCACAATCCGCCACTCATATGGGAACAACGGAATCCGCCAAACGGATTCCGTTGTTTACCAGAGCCGCGGATTGTGACTGATACAAATTGACGGAAATGTGAACCTAGCCTAAGGGGTACTTCTCACATAGCAAGATCGCTAGCGAGATCGCTGCTGAGTCACAGGTTTTGTGACGTACCAGTGACCTCATCGGCGATCTCGCTGTGTGTGACACTAAGCAGCGACCTGGCCCCTGCTGTGAAATCGCTGATCATTACACACTTTTCTGGTTCATTTTTTTCCTGATTGGTCTCCCGCTGTGCAGCACACATCGGTGTGTTTGACGGCGGGAGACCAACGAGCACCGACTCTGTGTAAGCAGCGTACGCTGGTAACCAGGGTAAATATCGGGTAACTAATCAAAGCTCTTTGCTTGGTTACTCGATATTTACCCCGGTTACCAGCGTACACCGCTTAGCGCTGACTCACTGAACACGTAGCCAGGGAAAATATCAGGTAACTAATTGGATATTCTTGGCAGTAGCCAGATGTGAGTAGTGTATAAAGTAGAACAGCACGGACAGTGTGGCTTTTCTTAGGTACTGCAGTTCAGCTCCTATTGAAGTGAATAGAAGCTCAGCTGCAGTATCTGGATACAGCCAGTACACAGTGTATGGAGTCATGCTGTTCCACTGGGTGCACTGCCTATAGTCATCTGCTGCCAGAGATGATAAGTCATCTATACAGTGTGTCCACTTATATCCTGTCTGCCGCCATTAACTTGAGAACGGCAGCAGCTATAGGCACAGAAGTGATGTAAACGTATAGTAAAGTAGCCATGCGCTACGCAATCAAGCCACCTATAGTGCCACCTGGTTGAAAACGACAGAGTTAGCATTTTTATCTTGAAAACGGAACGAGGTAGAGAAAAAAAGTGAATTACAAAGTTGTAGGGCATCATCAATTCAATACGAATCGACACCTTGCATATAGAAATGCTATGATTAGAATGTGTAAAACTCACAAGGCTGCGGACGTGAAGTGATATCTCATGGAGACCTTCCTACAAGTCATTGTGTATGGTGGCTGCGTGGAGTGGCCTCCACGCTCACCTAACCTGACCCCATTGGACTTCTTTCTATGAGGTCATATCAAACAGCAGGTGTATGCGACCCCTCCACCCACATTGCTGGACCTACAACGACATATCACAGATGCTTGTGCAAACGTGTCACCTATCATATTGCACAACGTGCAGCAAGATACAGTATGCTGTCCAGAGTCCAGATACGCATTGCAGCTGATGGTGGCCACTTTGAGCATCAAAGTTAAATGAGCGCCATATGCGTGACCAGCATTCAATGTTTGGGGGGGGGTCATGGGTTTCATATCATAGCATTTCTGTATGAAAGGTGTCAATTTGTATTGAATTGATGATGCCCTACAATTTTTTAATACACTTTTTTTCTCTATCTCGTTCCGGTTTCGAGATAAAAATGCTAACTCTTTACTTTACCTAGACACCACTTCTATGCCTATAGCTGCCGCCATTCTCAAGTTAATGGCGGTGGACAGGATATGGGTGGACACACCGTATATTAGTCCAGGCAGCAGATAACTATTGGAATGTAAAATAGTAAAGTTCAAGGGTTATGAATCAATGTAACTGACATATTTTCATTGTGGATATCATATTACAGCTTCTTTAAGTGATAACTACACATTTGAGAGGTCACATGCAACATATTGCATCAGTGCAATCTGCAAACCATTACCTAAGGATACTGTATATGGTACTGGTGCACAACTTTTGTTGATCCAAGGGCCAAATTGTCATTCTGAACCAATTCCAAGGGCCACAAAAACTTACATGAATACATCAGTAGAACCACCATCAGTACATGAATACATTGCCAGAAGTACCTTTTAAATATTTCAGGAGGATTTGGAGAATTTCTCTTCAGTGTCTACTTAAAAAAAAAAAATCAGTGTGAAAACGCGCTAATTTAAACTGAGATTTTAGAGCAGAAACTCAAGAAGTCCACTTCATAAAATTTGAGATTAGGTTTTAACATAGCCATCAAGCTATGGATTGCTACATATGTAGAAGATTAGAACCATCATCAGTACATGTATACTGCCCCAAGCATAATGCAGCGATCAACAATAATGCCAGGTCAGCCTCATATAATCAATTGTATCGATTGAACTTACAATTCCCAGTAAGTCTTTGACAATGGTAAGGAATTGCTGGGAGTTGTTGTTTCCAGCTATCGTCAGACTGCTGACTCATTATTAACAAGACATGATCAGTATCACAAATAAATATGCAGTTCTCTTAAAATAAAAGTATCATTATAGTGCCCATAAATAAAAATCTCACATGCTGTGCCACTAAATAAATTGCCATTTTCTATGCTTCCTGCACAAAATATCCCTCCCCTCACACTGCCCCTCTCCATATTGTCCCCCTCACACTGCTTCTCCCCATAATGTCGCCCCCCCACACTGCCACTTTCAATAATGTTGTCCTCCCACACTGACTCTCTCTATAATGTCATCCCGCCACACTGCTCTTTTCATAATGTCATCTCCCACACTGCCTCTCGCAATAATGTTGTCCACCCCACATTGCCTCTCTTCATTATATCCCCCCACATTGCCAATCTTCATAATTTCATCCCCGCACACACTGCCCCTCTCCATAATATCCCCATACACTGTGCCTCACATAGTATCCCCCAACAATGCCCTTCTACATGCTTCACCCCACACTGAGCCACTCCATAATATCAACACCCCACATACACTCTTCCTCTCCCAAATATCTCTTCAAACTGCCCCTTTCCATAATATCCCTCCACCCCACTGTCCCTCACTATATTGTGTCCCCTTTCACAATATGCCCCCATAGTGTGTGGCACACACTGAATCTTCAGCTCCACCATAGAGTGCTTAATGGAGCCTACATATGTGCTGCCTGTGTGGCGCCAGCAGCAGCAAAATGACATCAGCAGCGTGCTGAACGCATCACACTGCAGGGGCTGGCCAGCTGTTTTCTGCACTGCGCCAGTGCCAGCGCTCAGGTTTTCAAATGTATTTGCATCTGAGAGATGCAAGTATATTTGAATATTAGAAACAGAGAGCGGTGTCTGCCAAGCAGGTTCGCGGGCAACAGTAAACCCTTTGGAGGGACCCATGCAGATTGTGGGACAAATAATATGCAAGCTTGGTATATAGAATTCTTAAAGGGGAAAATCCTGTTAGAGAAATTGTCGTTCTAGTCACAAAAGAGACCTGATTAATGTGCTATATTAAAGGGAATCTGTCAGCAGGTTTTTGCTACTTTATCTGAGAGTAGCATAATGTAGGTACAGAAATCCTGAACCCAATGATGTATCACTTAGATTACTGGGTGCAGCCGTAGTGACGTAATCAGGATTTTTAGATTTAGCAATGTAGCAGAGCTGAGAAAGCTTTCCCACCTACACCAGGCTCTCACTACTGATTGCACATTGACAGTGAGGTGTCAGAGGAGATAGGTGTGTTGGACTGCCGTCAGCATGACATTGTAGTCCAAGCAATGATAAGGGTCTTGCTGAATAAAAAACATAGCAAATATACAACAGATCAGACCTTGAAAAGACAGGCATCCCTGAATTCTATGTTTTAAGTTACAACATGCTAGCTTCAGCTTACATAGCAAAAACCTGCTGACAGGTTCCCTTTAAATATGCTGATGACTTATCGCCAAACAGCATGTAAACTGCAGGATTGTGCAGAAGAAGCGAAATTTATGTGTGTGCGTGTGTGTGTGTGTGTATGTGCAAATATATATAAATAAATATATATATATATATATATATATATATATATATATATATATATATATATATATACAGTACAGACCAAAAGTTTGGACACACCTTCTCACCTCTAGAACAACTGTTAAGAGGAGACTTTGTGCAGCAGGTCTTCATGGTAAAATAGCTGCTAGGAAACCACTGCTAAGGACAGGCAACAAGCAGAAGAGACTTGTTTGGGCAAGAGAACACAAGGAATGGACATTAGACCAGTGGAAATCTGTGCTTTGGTCTTATGAGTCAAAATTTGAGATCTTTGGATCCAACCACTGTGTCTTTGTAGAAAAGGTGAACGAATAGACTCTACATGCCTGGTTCCCACATTGAAGCATGGACGAGATGGTGTGATGGTGTGGGGGTGCTTTGCTGGTGACACTGTTGGGGATTTATTCAAAATTGAAGGCATACTAAACCAGCATGGCTACCAGAGCATCTTGCAGCAGCATGCTAATCCATCCGGTTTGCATTTAGTTGGACCATCATTTATTTTTCAACAGGACAATGACCCCAAGCACACCTCCAGGCTGTGTAAGGGCTATTTAACTTAGAAGGACAGTGATGGGGTGCTACGCCAGATCACCTGGTCTCCACAGTCACCAGACCTGAACCCAATCGAGATGGTTTGGGGTGAGCTGGATCGCAGAGTGAAGGCAAAAGGGCCAACAAGTGCTAAGCATCTTTGGGAACTCCTTCAAGACTGTTGGAAGACCATTTCCGGTGACTACCTCTTGAAGCTCATCAAGAGAATGCCAAAAGTGTGTAAAGTAGTAATGAAAGCAAAAGGTGGCTACTTTGAAGAACCTAGAATATAAGACATATTTTCAGTTGTTTTGTTTCACACTTTTATAAGTATTTCATTCCACATGTTTTAATTCATAGTTTCGATGCCTTCAATGTGAATCTACACTTTTCAGAGTCCTGAAAATAAAGAAAACTCTTTCAATGAGAAGGTGTGTCCAAACTTTTGGTCTGTACTGTGTATATATATAATATAAACACAGTATATACACACACGTGACTTTGCAGATATGACAGGTTGTACATATACAGTAGTGATGGGGCTCTTTCAGGACTTTCTGTAATAATTCTCGGTCAAGGCACACTACAGACGCTCGGCTCCTTGATGTGGCTGCTTCCAGGCAGCATTAGATAACATTTACCTGTAAAGTACAAGTAGAGCTAAACGTTAGGCGTACAAAACATGAACTGTAAGCTTTTTGTTTTCATGACCACAAAGAAAACAGCAGATAAAGAAATGGACTGAAACTGTTTAATGAGTGTCATGAATAAAAGCTGTGAAAAAATAATAATTAAATCCTGCAAAGGTATCACAAAGCCTAGAAGAGTCACATCTGGTCAATGAGCTTCTGTTTGGATAAATTCAATTAAAGAAATCCATTTCTTTTTCTTCAAGGTGCTCTATTATTACACGGTAGCAATTGCGTCTCTTAGTTTCCATGGTAACACATGGATAAGACATGAAGCAGCTAAAATAGAAATAAACTTTAATCCCTGCAATCTTATAATATTTTGTCAAAATCAGCTATTGAATGGTCAGTCTGTGCCGGTCATATTTATGGGTACTGGAGGTAGGAATAATTTATTATAGAAGATGTGGCATAAGGACGGCTTACTATTCCAAATATAGATATAATATATTGATTGCAGAATCGCCCGCCTTATGCTGGAGAGCCTCCATTGTACTGGAGGAAGCTGTACCCGCAGCATCAAGGCTTTTCTTCCAAAACTATGGAGTGGAATTAGTCTAAAAGATCCTTTAAAAAACAATTTTCTAATTTATATGTTACTTTTCTGTTCTATGAGTCATCTCACTGAGTTAAAATATTTTTCCATGAAAATTGCTATTAACTGTAAATGCCATAAATATCTAATCACAAGGGGTCCAAACGCAATAAGTCTGTGTTCACGTCCTAAGATTTTATTGTGGGTTTCATTCATCAGTCAAAACCTGATCTCTTGGCAGTAAAATCATTGCATTTAAGACACCTGTTTCGCGTCTTTTTCCTTTGTCTTTGCTACACTTTTTTATTCAATTTTTTGTAGTGTTTATCAGGTGCGGATTACACGTGTGCTTTGCCTACAGTACATGTTTAACTGTCATCACCAAAAACACTGGGAAGATGCTGTGGGAAAGGCTCCTGCATTTCTTGCAGCATTATTTCACTTTCTGACTGTTTTCTATAAGTAAAAAATACAGCAAAAATTATGCAAAAACACTAAAAGAACTGACATTTTGCAGACTTAAACAAAATTACTGCAGTTTTCAAATTCAGTAAGGAAAATAAAAAAATAAGTGTATACATGAGATTTCTAAAATCTTGAAACATTTGTTGGAACTAATTGAAAAAAACTAAAATTGTACAAAAACGCAACGTGTGAACATAGCCTATCTCTAAGCAATTTTGAACATGAAAGCATTCTTCTGAGGAGTGGGTCACTATAGACCATGCTCCCATTACATAGCAAAAAACATTCTCTTTCAACTGGGGGAACATGACCTAGTGACAGATCCTGATTCCAGTGAATGGAAATCTATAAGCAGGATTTTTCTATGGAATTTAAGGTAGACAATACAACAAGAAAGGGGGGACACCGGGGACACAATAACAAGGGTGGACCCTAGCTCTAGTGAGAGGGAGTAGATGAGACACCTTCTATCCTAACCTGCAGCACGCCCTACACTCCTAGCCAGGCCCTATACAGTTCCCACAACTGTTGCCAAGTAGGAACCTGAGACTCTGATAAAAACCCTGTAGTTGCTCTGGCTAGTGCTTTGGTAGGTGGGAGACACTAGCTCCACTGCTACCCTAACATAACAGAAGGAAAGGTAAGACAAATAGGGGAAAACAGCAACAAAAAAGGATAAAGTCTGGCCTCTAGAACTCTCCTTCTAAGCTTCTTCCACCAAGGTGGCCAGTATACAAATTGATTTGTATGTTCAGCAAGGATTGCTGGAAATCATCTCTATTTAACCTAAAGGGGAGTGGCCACACTCACCTAGGAACTGCTGGAGAAGCTGCCAGCAACAAAATTGACATTAACCATTTTAGTAGTAAGAGAAACAAAACCACATTTAAATGTAGAGAGCCAAATCGAGATGAGAGGCTCCAGTCCTAAAGCTGTCACTAGTCTCCAAAAATATGGAGACAACCATGACAACACCAATCACAACTGCTGTACAATGGACTCCATGCTAAGGCTACTTCTGAACATGTGCTATATAGAGATTGGAGAGCAGCAGCACCTCATGTCTGTGTATGCAGTGTATAGGAAACATCACAGTAGTTAATCTACTGAAAAATTTAATTTGAGTAGGAACACTAAAAGTATTATTACCAAGACACAGGTTTGTGCAGGGGTGGGATTCAAATTTTTAACAACAGGTTTTCTGTAAACCCCACCCATTTGAAAACCACACCCATTCTGTAACCACACCCATTATGTAGCCACACCCATTTTCACGCACTTTCCTCAACCAAAAAATACAAGTAATTTAATGTAAAATCTCTTTCCCTTCTTATGCTCCTATACTATACTCTCCAGTACCAGTTGTTCCAATCACTGTCAGTCATATTGTATTAAACGGTTTTTCGACAATTTTTAAAAATTATTACTAAAGAGCCCTGCTAAAATGGGAACGGACGACCTTCCCCAATCAGATCCCATCCCATGTGGCTGCTTTTCCAGTACAGATCCCATCCCATTATGGCTTCTTTCCCCTGCAGATCCCACCCCATTATGGCCTCTTTCCCCTGCAGATCCCATCCCATTATGGCCTCTTTCCGCTGCAGATCCCATCCCATTATGGCCTCTTTCCCCTGTAGATCCCATCCCATTATGGCCTCTTTCCCCTGCAGATCCTATCCCATTATGGCATCTTTTCACTGCCAATCCCATCCCATTATTGCCTCTTTCCCCTGCAAATCCCATCCCATTATGGCATCTTTCCCCTGCAGATCCCATCCCATTATGGCCTCTTTGCCCTGTAGATCCCATCCCATTATGGCTCCTTTCCTCCTACAGATCACCCCCATCCCATTATGGCCTCTTTCCCCCGCAGATCCCGTCCCATTATAGCCTCTTTCCCCTGCAAATTCCATCCCATTATGGCCTCTTTCCCCTGCAGATCCCATCATGGCTTCTTTCCCCTGCAGATCCCTTCATGGCATGTTTCTTCAGTAGATCTCATCCCATATGCTCCTTTTCCCCTTCAGATCCTGTCCCATATGACTCATTTTCCCATATAGTTCCCATCTTATGCGGCCTCCTCTCCCCTGCAGATCTCGTCCCATATGGCACCTTTTCCCATATAGTTCCCATCTTATTCGGCCTCCTCTCCCCTGCAAATCTCGTCCCATGTGGCTCCTTTTCCCATATAGTTCCTATCTTATGCGGCTACTCGACCCTACAGATTCTTGTCTCCCTGCATCTTCGGCTCACTGAGCGCTTACCTGCTCCAAGCACCGGCGGCCTCTCTTCTGTTTTCTGGTCTCCTCCGCGGCACTCTGCAGGCATGCTGACGCTGTCAGGCGGCAGCAGGTTGAGCAACCTCACCATGGTGCCGTGACCTCTGCAGCATCAGTGCGCCGCTGCACACCAGATCAGGGAGCAGACAGGCTCTACTGAACCCGGAAGTGCGGCGCATACGTAGTACGGGGATTCATTTGTGTTAGTGTTTTAAAGACACTAACCCAAGTGAATACAGAGAACCGGACCGCCGGAGCCATTTCTTGCCGGTTCGGGGAACCGGCTGCTATTTTAACAACCGGTTGACCTGAAACGGACCGAACCAGCTGAATCCCACCCCTGGGCGTATGTCTTAGTGGGCCTTATACAGGCCAAGTCTGCGGCAGACAATAACATAAGAGCATGCCAGGCCATCTGCAAAGCCTGACATGGAGCATAATAAAGTTTGGTGGACCTGGGTAAGGGGAGCAAAGCCCAGATCCGGGACAGATATGTAGCATTAATCTTTGACAGGACAATGTAATTTTTCCTTGCTTATTTTTAATTTTGCAAAATAAACGTCTACATTCCCTGTATTTTTTCCAGTGATTCATGATTGAAACACAATGCATGTCTAGTGGCGTAACTTCAATGCTATACATTATAAATTCTGCAGCATACTGTTGGCAGGAATTATCAGAAAAACAGAGAAAATGTGTTATTCACAAAAAAATGCACAAAGTTTTAAGAGTTCACCTTTCTCCGACCTGCAGGCTTTCAGAAAATCCACTTTCCTCCTGTGAAGACTCAGCTGGATATAATGATTTATTCAGCAGTCGGAGCATGTGCCATCTCACACAGTTTTCCAGTTATTTTAAATGACCTTATTTACATTATAACTGTGCGCACTGACCACTAAATACATTTAGTAAAATATGGACTTCAGCGCAAAATGAAATGGCCAATGCAATCTGCCCATTATACTCATTAATGGTTTAATCTTAGAACAGAACTGTATTTGGTCCAGGCATGTTTTTAAGTTCCATCTGCTCAAAGTTGCTCCCACATAGCTGCTCTATCTTCCTTAATGGTTATCTAAATATAGCACATCTAAGATTTTGGAATACATTTTGGACTATTGTGGAAAAATTGAGACTGATGAAAAGTGTGAGAATGTTCCTTTATACTGTATGTGCAAGGGATTGTAACTTTTCATTCTGGTAGAAGCATTAAATAGTGTACTAGTGTATGCCCATGTGCATCTGCATTAATTACAATGGAAGTTCCAAAAGTTGGCAAGCAATTGCTGTATTTATTACACATTAAAGGGGCTTTCCATGACACTGATATTGATGACCCATCCTCTTGATGGGTCATCAATATCAGATCAGTGAAGGGTCAATTCTCGCCACCCATACCAATCAGCTGTCAGCAGTTACTGGATGGAAGTAGTGTGGCAGAGCGGAACACTATCCTTAATACTATATTATTGTTATGGACATGATTATATGAAGATACCCAAAATACAGGACAAGATGGCACTTGCACCCATATTTGCATTGCATTGCATACAGAGACCCATAAAATACATTTGTTCCTGTATTTGAGTCTCTGGAATGTATTGAATGAAGAAATATATAGTTATTTCTGCTTTCTCTAGCAACTTAGAAAAATACCATATCAGGAAATGTTGGGACATATGTTTATCTCTCCTATATCCTATGGGCGGCTTTGCACGTTGCGACATTGCACATGCGATGTCGATGGGGTCAAATCGAAAGTGACGCACATCCGGCGTCGCAGTCGATATCGCAATGTGCAAATCCTTTTTGATACGATGAACGAGCGCAAAAGCGTCGTTATCGTATCATCGCTGCAGCCTCCGACATTTCCATAATGCCGGTGCAGCGACAGGTGCGATGTTGTTCCTCGCTCCTGTGGCAGCACACATCGCTGTGTGTGAAGCCGCAGGAGCGAGGAACATCTCCTTACCTGCCGCCGGCTGCAATGAGAAGGACGGAGGTGGGCGGGATGTTTACATCCTGCTCATCTCCGCCCCTCCACTTCAATTGGCCGCCTGCCGTGTGACGTCGCTGTGACGCCGCACGACCCGCCCCCTTAGGAAGGAGGCAGGTCGCCAGCCAGAGGGACGTCGCACGGCAGGTATGTGCGTGTGAAACTGCCGTAGCGATAATAATCGCAACGGCAGCTTTCACTAGATATTGCACGTGCGACGGGGGAGGGACTATCGCTGCAGCATCGGTAACACATTGTTACCGATGTCACAGCGTGCAAAGCCCGCCTTAGTCTTAATTTTACATTTATCTTCTACGGAATAATTGCTTGGAAACTTATATGATATGATTGAGTATTGTGCCCTTAGAAGGATTCCAAAGTCTTTCCCAAGCATCAGTTATAAAAACATCTAATTTCCTTTAAATAAACAGTCATTTTTCCTGCATTGATCAGGGCACTTTCTTGTTATTGGTCACTACAAGTTTATTGTATGCTTACATATACGACACTCATAATTTGGACTACAGGCAACTAAGGGCTGTGCCAACCTTTAGCGTGCACCCCTAAATCAGCCTCTCTCAAGTATGAACCAACCCTATTCAATTGAATGGAGTTGTTCTGTTGCACTTGAGAGTGGCCCCTAAACAGTGTGATGGAGCCATGTTGTTCTGCTCTGTGCACTGTTTACATTTGGCCTCTACTGGATGTTAGCAGCTATTCATTGGGTTCTCGGCTCCCAACAGATCCCCTGTTACCCTCAGGGATAGGTAATCAATATCAGTGATAAGGAGAACTCTTTTAAAGGTTTTTTTGGTCTAAATCTACAAGTCTGCAAATGTATTGAGCAAGGCCGTGTCCATCTAGTCGGATTCCCACCAGGAATATGCAACTCACACTCGCAGCCACCTGACCCCCGTTCACGACTTTGACACCAAAGAATCATCAGCACACAGTGCGAACAATGTAAGGATTCACTAGTCTGCAGGTACATAGAGTGACTTCAGACTTGTGGATTTTAGAATGGACAACCCCTTTAATACCGTATCTTGATCATATGCTATAAATATCCAATATGGGACAATCACTTTAACAGTGGATTCCTAGCTCATTGAGAGGTAATAATTAAAGCTAATGCTAGGAAAATATTAGAGATCTTGCATACAAAAACCATTGCCATTACTTATTTAGATAAACAAAATGCCTGCATTTTTGGTGACCCCATTGAATCAAAGAAGCAACAACAAGAAGACCGAACCCATATAAAAAAAAAGAATCATCATAAGATGTAGAAAAATGATGATCTAGGTCCACTTGTGATCCACAGAAGAATATATTGCGTATGCCCCAAAAAAATCACACACATACAAAAATAGGGCTAAACACAAACAAAAAAAAGTATGGAGTGAGAGTATTATTATTATTATTATTATTACTACGCCATCTATTTCATGGTGCTTTACATTTGAAAGGGGTATACATAATTGGGACAAGTACAATAATCATAAACAATACAAGGCACAGACTGGCACAGGAGGGTAGAGGACCCTTCCAGCAAGGGCTCACAGTTTACGAGGGATAGGTGAGAATACAGTAGGTTAGGGTAGAGCTGGTTGTGCGGCGCTATATCAGACTGAGGATTACGGCAGGTTGTAGGCTTGTCGGAAGAGGTGGGTCTTCAGGTTCCTTTTGAAGCTTATCAAGGTAGGCGAGACTCTGCTATGTTGTAGCAGAGCATTCCAGAGTATGTGGGAGACACGGGAGAAATCTTGGATGCAATGGTGGGAAGAGGAGATGTGAGGGGAGTAGAGAAGGAGATTTTGTGAGGCTCGAAGGTTACAAGAAGGTAAGTATCGGGAGACTAGGTCACATATGTAGGGAGGAGGCAGATTGTGGATGGCTTTGTATGTTATGGTTAGTGTTTTGAACTGGAGTCATTGGGCAATGGGAAGCCAGTGAAGGGATTGGCAGAGAGGAGAGGTCGGGGAGTAGCGGGGGGACAGGTGGAATAGCCGGGCAGCATAGTTTAGAATAGATTGTAGGGGTGCGAGACTGTTAGAAGGGAGGCCACATAGCAGGAGGTTGAAATAATCCAGGTGGGAGATAATAAGGGCATGTACTAGGGTTTTTGCAGCTTCTTTGGAAAGGAATGTACGAATCAGGGAAATATTTTTGAGTTGAAGGCGGCAGGAGGTGAAGAAGGCTTGGATGTGTGGCTTGAAAGAGAGATCAGAGTCTAGAGTTACTCCCAGGCAGCGTGCACGTGGCACTGGGGAAAGTGAGCAGCCATTGACATTGATGGATAGTATCAGGTGGGGGGGTTGAGAGAGGAGGAGGAAAAACAATTAATTCTGTTTTGTCCATGTTCAGTTTTAGGAATCGAGTGTACCGCCCCGCGGCCTCGGCTGCGACTGCCAAGCCGCTCGGGTCCGGGCTCGCATGTGTCGGTGGCTCGAGTGCCTCCGGACTCGGGGGTCACGTCACTCTGGAAGGGTGTTTGGCGCTACGCGCGGGGAGAGGAATGCGGGTGTTTGGTTTTGGGATGATTGTTCGTGACGCCACCCACGGGTTGTGGTGATGGTGGACACCACCGCTGCGGTGAAAGTACGGGGACTCCCGGGAGTGGTGTAGTGGCACACCTAGGTGTTGACCCTTCCGTGGGTAGGGGATGTTGGTCCCGGGGCCCGGTTGTGCGAGGACCGGGGTGCAGGGCGCAGGGCTGCGATGCGGCGCGGTGCCGGATGGCACTGGTGTACTCACGATTAAACCACACAGAGTCACTGGTAAACCAAACGAAGGTAGGAAAGGGGCCCCTCAGCCGGCTGCAGCTTCCTAGTCGGGTTGGCAATATCCGCCTTTCTCCTGCACCTGTGTTTGTAGTGTGACCACTGTGCCTGGGCACTGGTGGTCAGCTCCCCGGCGTGTATGTGTCATAGGAGACCCTTTTGTCCGCAGGTGCTGGCCCTTGGATTTCTGGCCTCTGGCGGTGGCTACTATCTGGACGGGTTGGGCTGTTGCCTTCAAACGGGACTTTGGTGGGAATGAACCCCTGAGGTCCAGACCGCAATCAGTTAATTCGACTATGGTGGTGGCGTATAGCCTAGTTCGGGGTCTGAGTACCCTGCCTGGTGCTCCGGTATCCTGTTAGCTCCCTGATTCGGTTCCGGCGGGCCACTACCCTGTCCCGGTCCCTCACGGTTCCACAGGTCATATTCCCGGTCTCCTGCAGGCAGCCACTGCCATCTGCCTGCCTGACTGATCTGGAGTCCTAGGCTCCAGCCGAGGCCCTAAGCAGCACTGTACTCTGCTACCCTCCACTCCACTGTACTGTACTGGACTCTCTGTCTACTGTCTTCCTGCCTCAGGCCAGCAAACTCCTGGGGGGTGTGTCTTTCCGCCTGACTCCGCTCACCTGGTGTGCCTGTCTGACTCTGAGGGAGGCAATTGGGTCTTTGTCGTTAACTGGTGGTACCTTTCTAGTGTGGGGGTGTCTGTGGTGAGTGTAGTGACCTGAGACCCCTGGGGTCCAGGGTGTCACACGAGCAGAGCAAAAGGATGAAATAGCAGACAGACATTGTGGGATTCTGGTTAGTAGGGAGGTGATGTCAGGACCAGAAAGGTTGATCTGCGTATCATCAGCGTAGAGATGATACTGAAATCCATGGGACTCTCTGAGCTGTCCCAGGCCAAAGGTGTAGATGGAGAACAGCAGGGCTCCAAGAACTGAACCTTGGGGGACACTGACAGATAGGAGGCGAGATGAGGAAGTAGTGTGAGAGTGGGAGACGCTAAAAGTTCGATTGGTTAACTATGAGGAGATCCAAGATAGCGCCAAGTCTGTGATGCCCAGAGACAAGAGAATTTGTAGTAGAAGGGAATGGTCTACTGTGTCAAAGGCAGAAGACAGGTCCTGGAGGAGGAGGACAGAGTAGTGTCGCTTGACTTTTCCAGTTAGTAGGTCGTTAGTGACTCTGGTTAGGACAGTTTTAGTGGAATGATGGGGTCAGAAGCAAGATTGTAACTGGTGAAAGAGGGAGCAGGAAGAGAAGTGGGAGGACAGTTCAATATGGACATGCTGTTCTAGTAGTTTTGAGGCATAGAGGAGAAGTGATATAGGGCGATAGTTTGACACAGAGGAAGGGTCAAGGGAGGGCTTTTTGAGGATGGGTGTGATGGAGGCATGTTTAAAGCATGAAGGGAATACACCAGTTTTTAGTGATAGGTTGAAGAGATGGGTTAGGGTTGGGATGAAGACTGTGGTGAAATTGGGGATGAGGTGGGATGGGAGTGAGATGTGATCTTGAGAGTAGAGTGGAAAGATGATCTTCTGTCATGGTGGAGAAGCTGGATTTGGAGGAAGAAGGCTGAGTTGTTGTGAGAAGGGGCTGTGGTGATTGTGGGCCAAAGCTTTCTCTGATGTTGTTAATCTTCTGCTTGAAGAAATAGGAAAAGTCTTCAGCTGAGATGAGAGGAGAGGGAGATGGTGTCGGGGGGACGGAGGAGAGAGTTGAAAGTGTTGAATTTAGGGTTTGAGATAGAGAAGATTAGAGATGAGCGAACCGGTCGCGGTTCGGCTCGAGCTTGGTTCGCCGAACGGAGGTCTCGTTCGAGTTCGGTTCGGCGAACCGCTCGAACCCCATAGGAAACAATGGGAGGCAATCACAAACACATAAAAACACATTATAAATGTACACATACAGTTAATAAACATTGCCATAACACTTACCGGTCCCCGCGATGCGTCCTGCACTCTTGTCTCCTGCCGCTATTCCTCCCGATAATCGCTGCATCCTCCCGGTAACCAGCAGTGATGACAGGACCTACGTGACGTCGTCAAAATAGCATGTGACTAGTCAGGTGTCTGTTATCTCATTGGCTACAGACTGGTGACATGGCTAGACGTCATGTCCTGTCCTAGGTCCTGTCAGTGCATCTCTCCAGTACGCGGTGATCGTTTGTGTATCTCCGTGTACTGGCGAGATGCTCTGGCACATTGTTGGGTTCCCAGTCTGCTTCCCCGTTCCCTTATTCACCAGCTGCCACAGCTGGTTAATAACGGAGATCACCGTTGCTATAGCAACGCGCCTGTCAGTGGTGAAGTCACCGCTATTCAGCACGGAGCCTCTGATCACTCAGGCTGCATGGGAAGCAGCGTCCTTTATCACATGCACTGCTGCTGATGTAGCAGAGCTGAATGTGTTGAAAGAGAAAGAAGACAGAAGACCATGGATCGTGGAGGGATAAGAGGGAGTAATACACATGGAGTCTTTAATGTGTCTCTGTATTTATTTCTATTAAAGTATTTTTTCTCTGTGTGGTGTCTTTTTTTAACCATTTATTGAAGATTCTTAATGACCGGGTCAAACTTGCCTGACATTAAGAATCTCTGGCTTAATACTAGCTAGTAATACAAAGCCAGTATTAACTCATGATGATTACCCAGCAAGCCACCCGGCTCCAGGGCTGTTGGAAGAGTTAGATACAGCGCCAGATGATGGCGCTTCTATGAAAGCGCCATTTTCTGGGGAGGCTGCAGACTGCAATTCACAGCAGAGGGGCCAGAAACTTCGGGCTAACCTGTGCTGCGGATCCAATCCCCAGCTGCCTAGTTGTACCTGGCTGGACACAAAAATATGGCGAAGCCTACGTCATTTGTTTTTTAATTATTACATGAAATTCATGAAATAATTAAAAAAAGGTCTTCCCTATATTTTTAGTTCCCAGCCAGGTACAAATAGGCAGCCGGGGGTTGGGGGCAGCCCGTAGCTGCCTGCTGTACCTGCTTAGCATACAAAAATATGGCAAAGCTCACGTCATTTTTTTTTTATTTTTTTGGCAAAAAAAAGTAAAAAATGCTTCCCTGGAATTTCCATTGTCAGTGAAGGTAACACCAAGCAGTGGGGGTTAGCAGCCAGTATCTGCTTGGATTACCCATAGCTAGCAATACAAAAAATGCAGCGGGAGCCCATATACATTTTTTTTTAATTATTTATTTAAATAACTAAAAAAAAAAATGGGCTTCCCTGTATTTTGATTGCCTGACATAACAGAACTGTAAAAATAAATCATTAAAAAAATGACTTAGCGCTCCACGGTATTTTTGATTCTCAGCGCAGATAAAGCAGACAGATACGGGATGCCACCCCCATCTGCCTGGCGTTACCTTGGTTGGCAATCAAAATACAGGGAAGCCCATTATTTTTTTTTATTTAAAAAAATAGTTTAAAAAAAATGACGTGGGGTACCCCCATTTTTGATAGCCAGCTAGGGTAAAGCAGACGGCTGTAGCCTGAAAACCACAGCTGGCAGATTTACCGTGGATGGTGATCCTATGTGGAGGTCACCCCAGGCTCTCTTTTATAATTATTTTATAAATAATAATAATTACAAAAAAAAAGTAGCGTCCCCCCTAAATTGGATCACCAGCCAAGACAAAGCGGACAGCTGTGGTCTGGTATTCTCAGGGTGGGAATGTCCATAGTTATTGGCCCTTCACAGCCTAAAAATAGCAGGCCGTAGGCGCCCCAGAAGTGGTGCATCCACTAGATGCGCCAATCCTGGCGCTTTACCCCAGCTCATCCCGTTCCCTGGTGCAGTGGCAAATGGGGTAATAAATGGGGTTGATACTAGCTGTAAGGTCACCTGACATCAAGCCAAGCAGTTTGTGATGTCATGGCGTCTGTCAGATACCTGACATCCCAAACTGTCAGTACTATAAAAAAAAATAGACAAAAAAAATGTATATGAAAAAACACTCCCCAAAACATTCCCTCTTTCACCAATTTATTGTAAGAAAAAAAATAAGGGGGTCCCACGATGACTCTGGACCATCTAGAATATGGGGGGACACGCTCAGGGAGCCTATCCCCCATTTTCTAGGAGTGCAGACCCTCCATGTGAGGAGTGTGGGTGCAATGAATCTTCACCCACTCTCCCCGGGTCCACAGCAGCAGAGTCCATGTCGTAACGGTTGCTACCAAAGCTGCAATGCCCTGCTCAGATAATGGCATGCCTAATCACGAGAACTATTCTACATTTCCAAATATTGGTATTTGCTGATATTACTGTTATTCCACCTACTATATAGTGGGGATAGGATCTTGGAGAGGGAATACCCCTTTAAGTCCAGTTATCCAGCTGAATGAATACTAAACAACAGAGCTCGCTATTTAGATGTGTTTTCTTGTGGCATATAACGGACTCTCATGTTTGGTAGTCGTTCAGCAGGGCAACAGAAATAGCACATACCTCCATTTGGAAATGTAGTATAGCTCTCCTGATCAACTATGTTCCTTACCTCATGAGCAGGGCATTGCAGTAATAATAATAATAATAATAATAATTTATTCATTTATATAGCGCTATTAATTCCATAGCGCTTTACATACATTGGGAACACTGTCCCCATTGGGGCTCACAATCTAAATTCCCTATCTGTATGTCTTTGGAGTGTGGGAGGAAACCAGAGAAAACCCACGCAAACTCCTTGCAGATGGTGTCCTTGGTGGGAATTGAATCCAAGACCTCAGCGCTGCAAGACTGCAGTGCTAACCACTGAGCCACCCTGACGCCCATTTAGCTTACAGATGCATAACCACCACTCACTGTGTCTGAACACAGGAAGCTGAGCTGACAGCCGCTCTGTGCATGCGGCAGCGTCTATTGTGAAGGAGAGGGCCGTGGGGGGATCAACGCTGCACAGGTACCGTGGGACACCGGGAAACACCGGTGGGGTTATAGGGGGTGACCTGGCAGGGCCTGGGGAGGCTGCACATGTACCATGGGAGAAGTTTTCTGTCACATGTGTCATGGCAAATGCGACAGAAATCAGAGGAGTAGGGTGAATGGGGCCGGCGCGCTGCTGTGCGCGCGGCCATCTTGGATTTCCGAGAGGGGTCGGGGGGGGCACTTTGGCGACAGCGGGGGACCAGAGAGGAGATTTACCATGTTTGTTCATGCCAGATGGGAGATAAATAATTTTTTACCGAAGCTGTCATTTACTATAACGTGATCATCGGTATACGTTGTATACCAGTGATCACGTGAGCGGGGACCGGAAAACACGGCCTAAATCATGATTTCCAGGGTCTCAGCTACCCCCTGAAACCCCGGAGATTTTCTGACCCTGGGGGGCGCTATTCACTTATTTCTGCCTGCTGTTTATAAACGGCAGACCTGAATAACGCTTCATTCACACAACCGATCCGTTTTTGCGGTCCGCAAAAAACGGTTCATTTTTTTACGGGTGCATCCATGTGGCATCCGTTTTTGTTCCATATACGGTCCGTATGTCATCCGTGTGCCTTCCGTTTTTTTGCATACTGCAAAAAAACTGAAGGAGGGAAAATACATAAATTTACCCAGGATCTGTGACACCCTGGACCCCCAAGGGTCACAGGTAACAACACACAACACCACACACACCTCCACCCCAGTGAGACACCAGCAGCCAGCAAGTCCTGACTGCCTCCCTCAGGTCTAGCCTGGCACAACAGGTGGGCGGAGCCAGGCGGATAGGCACGCCCTCTGAGGAGTCTGCTGGCCTGAGGCAGGGAAAAGACAAGTGAGTCGAGTGGGGAGAGGAGTAGTGAGAGGAGTAAAAGTGGCGAGCTGAGAGTCAGGGGCCTAGGACGGAGCCTAGGACCCCTTGGAATGGTCAGGCAGGCAGACGGTGGTGGCCGTCTGCAAGAGTCCGGTCAGGGACTGAACTACAGAACCGTAGGGACCGAGAAGAGGGTGGTGACCCTTCGGACCCGAACCGGTGAGCTAACAAGTCAACCGGAGCACCAGGCAGGGTACTCAGACCCCGTTCTAGCCCAGAAGCAACCGGGCTCAGACAAATCTACTGATTGCGGTCTGGACCTCAGGGGTTCATTCCCACCCAAAGTCCCGATAGACGGCAACAGCTCACCGATTCCGGATAAGAGCCACCGCCAAGGGCCAGATATCCAAAGGGCCAGCGCCTGCGGGCAAAAGGGCTCCTCCGGTAACCAAAAGCCGGGGAGCGGACTACCGTTGCTGAAGCATAGGAGTCACTATAGCAAATTTAAAGGTGCAGGAGAAAGGCGACATCACCAACCTCACTGGGGACACACGCAGCCGGCTGCGGGCACCGATCTACACCGAACTTGGTTTACCATTGACTCTGTGTGGTTTAATCGTGAGTACACCAGTGCCATCAGGCACCGCGCTGCAAGCGAGCCCCTGCGTCCTGCAACCCCCCGCTCCTGCCACCGGGCCCCGGGACCAACAAACCCCCTACCCACGGAGGGGTCAACACCTAGCTGCGACCCACCACCAATCCCGGATGAGCCCCCGCACCCTCACCGCAGCGGTGGTGCCCATCACCTCACCACGACCCGTGGGTGGCGTCACGAACTGTTACCGGTCACCACGGCTCCGGCCATGAAACCGGTCCACTGCAAACAACCAAACCCCCCCTTCTTTCCAGAGCGTCGTGGCCCCCGGTCCGGAGGCGCTCGAGCCACCGACAACCCGAGCCCGGATCCGATCGGCTCAGCGGAGAGCAGCCGAGCCCCCAGGGCGGTACAGATCCATAGCTTCAACCTACATGAGGCAGTCACATGTTCACTCCAGTGCCATTTTCTACTGCTTTTCACAGCGTAGAGCGCTCTGGGGATTTTCTTTTGCTTGTACACTTCATATCAGTCTTTTCTGTCATTATGGCAGAAAGACACATAATGTCCCATTCTCCTGCATTTTGTAATTTTGCACCCTTTGGTGCCTTCCATGTGGCACTAGGGGTGCTTAGCCTTGTATTTAGCCAAAAAAATGGAAAAAAAAATTACTTGGGATTCCCTCTATTTTTGTAGCCAGCTAGGGTAAAACAGACGGCTGCAGCCTGCAGACCACAGCTGGCAGCTTCACCTTGGCTGGTAATCCAAAACTGAGGGCACCCCACACTGTTAATTTAAATTAAATAAATAATTAAAAAAAAAAAACATGTGGGGGTCCCCCCAAAATTGGATCACCAGCCAAGGTAAAGCGGACAGCTGGGGTCTGATATTCTCAGACTAGGGAGGTCCATGGTTATTGGACTCTCCCCAGCCTAAAAATAGCAGGCCGCAGCCGCCCCAGAAGTGGCGCACCCATTAGATGTGCCAATCCTGGTGCTTCGCCCCAGCTCATCCCGTGCCCTGGTGCGGTGGCAAACGGGGTAATATATGGGGTTAATACCATATGTGTAATGTCACCTGGCATCAAGTCCTGGGGTTCGTGATGTCAGGTGTCTATCAGATACCCGACATCACCAACCCAGTCAGTAGTAAAAAAAAAAAATAGACGACAAACACATTTTTATTTGAAAAAACACTGCCCAAAACATTCCCTCTTTCACCAATTTATTAGAAAGAAAAACAAATCCAGGTCTGCTGTAATCCGAGGGGTTCCCAGTGTCGGCTCCCTGCACACGTAAATAGGATAAATATCGGGTTACTAAACAAAGCGCTTTGCTTGGATACCCGATATTTATCTTGGTTACCAGCTTACCGCAGGCTGCCAGCGATGGCTCCCTGCACACTGTAGCTGTAAAAAGCCCTGCTTTTGCTGATCGAACCGTTCTCGAACGTAACTCGAGCTGCTGAACTTTTACCAAAAAGCTCGAGTTCTAGTTCGATCTAGAACACCCCCCAAAATCACTCGAACCGCGAATTGGAGAACCACGAACCGCGCTCAACTCTAGAGAAGATATGAGAGATGAGAAGTAGGTTTGTTTTACAGCAGTGAGTACAGAATTGAAAGTGGGGATGGCCTGTTTGTATGCGATGAAGTGCTTGGCAGAATGAGACCTCTTCCAACTTCGTTCAGCGATTCTGGAAGCTCGTCTCAATTCTTTAGTCTGACTCCTGTGCCAGGGTTGCCTGTTGATTCTGCGGGTTTTGGTGTGTGTGAGGAGCGCAGCTGATTCGAGAGCTGCAGAGATGGTGGTGTTTTATAACGTAGCAGCAGCATCTGCATCGTGTGAAGAAGCAATGTCTGCAAGAGGAAAAAGAGACTAAGAAAGTGAGTGTAAATCAAGGTGATTGAGAGTTCTGCGAGGGTGTGAAAGTTTGTGGAGGGGGGGTTGTGTACTTGGAGAAGATAGGGAAGAGAATGTGAGTAGGTTGTGGTCAGACAGGGGGAGAGGCGCAAAGAGAGGTTAGATAGGGAACAGAGGCAAGTAAAGATGAAGTCCAGCGTGTGGCCATCTTTGTGAGTAGCTGCAGAGGACCATTGGTGAGGCCGAAGGAGGAAGCGAGTGTTAGAAGTTTAGAGACAGATGAGGGAGAAGTGTCGATGGGGATGTTAAAGAATCCAATGATGATGGTGGGGATGTCGGTGGAGAGGAAATGTAGTAGCCAGGTGGTGAAATGGTCAAAAAAGGCAGTGGCTGGCCCTGGGGGGGCGATAAATGACAGCCAGTTGGAGGTTAGAAGGGGCGTACGGAGTGCACCTCAACAGAGGGGAGAGTAACAGAGGGTGGTAGTGGAATTGGTGTAAAGGAGCATTGGTCGGACAGGAGTAAACCAACTCCTCCACTATGCTTGTTACTGGGGGGGGGGGGGGGGGGGGGGTGAGAGAGTTTGAGACCGCCATAAGAAAGTGCAGCAGGAGAGGCTGTGTCAGAGGGGGTGAGCCAGGTTTCTGTGATGCCAAGGAAGGAAAAGTTTATTAGTGATGAACAGATCATGAATGTAGGAAAGTTTATTGCAGACAGAGCGAGCGTTCCATAGAGCTCCTGTTAGTGGGACTGGGGGAGCCGGGGCTGGGTGAATAGATATAAGGTTAGAAGGATTGCGGAAATTTGTGTTAGATTATGGATGGCAGTTAGATGTGAGAATGGGGATGTGGTGAGGAGGACCATGATTTGGAGAGATATCCCCAGCAGTGAGGAGAAGCAGAGAAGCAGAGAGAGTGTTAGTAGGCGGGAGCAGGAGAGGCCATGGGGTGGCTGTGTGTGTCTAGAGACACAGGGTGTAAAGTAGAGGAACATATCTGAAAAGAGGGTGAGATGGGTGGGGAGGATGGAGGGAGAGATGAATAGTTCATTACTGGGTGTAGGGATCAGAGGGGAAAGTAGAAAGTGAAGTATTATAGGGGTGAAAGTAAAAAGACACACAAACATTGTTTAATGTGACTATGTATCCAGTTACCTTCTGGGCCCTTCCGACCCAATTCAGGCCTAATTCATTTTCAGCACACTTATAGATCTACACTTAGTGATCCACACGCCGACAAAATAAATATATTTTATTGAAAAAACAAAGCTTTAAAATTGAATAGGCAAAGATTGCAAAATTGTTGGAGGGACATGTAGGTGTAAAATGTTAGAAAAAAACATGGGGAATAAATAAAATGATACATTGCATGGGTGAAGAGTATATATGGATATATAAAATACATTGATATGAAAATTGTTATATTCAAAGGTATATATATATAAATCAGAGCTTCCCAACCTGTGGCTCAGGAGTCACATGTGGTTCGCGGGCCCATGAAGTGTGGCTTGTGACTGTCAGTCAGCTTGATACATTAGGGCCACATCTAGCCAACAGGTATGAAGAGCAAGTCTCCAGATGGCGACTTTTGTGAGTAGTATCATAGACGGTGGCACGCTGCCACTGGATACTGAAGTGCAGTCTCTTTGCTGGGTTCCCCATCACCACACATCTCCTGGATATGGGAAAGTGGAACAATACCACCAGACATTGAGGTCCAGTCAGGATAAAGTGACTATCGCAGCAGATAAGTAACTGGGATTTTTTCTATATAGGTGCAATTATATACAAGTGTTGGACTGATTTCTGACTATACGTGTGTTCTCTTCATCCAAGTTGGATATATGACTATGTGATGAATTTTAAGCACCTTGCACTTGGTGGTGGTATTGGGATTTATTTGAGAGTGGTAGGGGCTTTGAGGGTTAGCCGCCGAGAAATGGGGGCACCCAAAACAGTAGGGTGAAATGAAACTCCATTGACAGGCAGGGACAAGCTTAGGGAATTTTAGGCCCTGGTCCCGGAATATCCCGATACCTGTTAAACCCTACTGTGTTTTTGAGTAGAAGGGACACTATTACATACACTCATTTTTGCTCAATGCCCAACCCAGTACCTCACCATGTGTCATTTTGAACTTTTATATGACATTAGTCTGAGACTTTATATATGGGTATGGCCCTATGCCTAATTATTAATGTTACGGTTTTAATAAGATTTAAATAAACTTAATGTTTTAGAGGCTTTTTTCTTTTTTCACATTTTGACCCTCTATATGTCAGATTTTCGTATGGTTCTAATAATCTGCTCTCTGAAGACACCAAAAGTGAAGTAAACAGAAGCCAAAAAGGATTGTTTTCTATCCAATGAAGAATATGCCTTGGACTTACTGTAAGATCATATTTATACCTACATTTCATAGAATCATAGAATGGCAGAGTTGGAAGGGACCTCAAGGGCCATCAAGTCCAATTCTCTTCGAGTGTAGGTTTTCCTAAATTGTCCCAGATATATATATATATATATATATATATATATATATATATATATATATATCTATTTCAGCTCTATTTCGGCTACAATTCCAATGGGACCAAACAAGTTCATTTCAGTAGAACTGGGGGCTCCAGGTGTTGCTGCCATAACATGAACACTAAAATCGTTCCACATCTCGATCATTTAATGCAGTCTAACAGAGAAAAGGTGAATAATGCTGCCGCCTCACCACCGCTGGAGCTGCTGCCTCACCACTGCCGGAGCTACCACCTCACCCCCCACACACACATACACACTGTCTCCTTCCATTACGCTATAGAATGTAAGCACAAAAGGGCAGGGTCGTCTTCCTTTTGTACCAGTTTATTTATTGTAACTTGTATATGTATTTTGTATGTAACCCTTTCCCATGGAATCAATGGCGCTCCATAAATAATAATAATGTCGCGGGCGGGGAGGAGGGTGTCAACGCTGTGCTCTCCCACAGCTCGGGTCCGGCCGCCGCTGCTCTGCGGCTACTGCTGCTCGGTGGCTCGAGCGATAGGCCGGATCCCGGGGACTCGAGCGGCGCTCCTCGCCCGTGAGTGAAAGGGGTGATTTGTTGGTGGGGGATTTGATTAATGTCCGTGACGCCACCCACGGTTGTGGTGATTGTGTGGACACCACCGCTGCTCTGTCTGGGGATCCCAGGAGTGGTGGTATGGAGCAGCTAGATGTTGGTTTGCCCCTCCGTGGGTAGGGGGTTTGGTGGTCCCGGGGCCCGATGATGGGGGGAATTAGGTTGGTGGACAGGCGGGTTATGGGGCCTGTGGAGGTGCAGGGACGCAGGGGCAGCGCTGTGCCGCACGGCACGGAGGTACTCACTCAACCCAAGGATGATGACACAGTTCACAGTAAACAAACGGCTGGTTGGACGGGTCCCTCGGACGGCTGCGGTGTAGATGTTTCCTGCAAGTTAGCGGTGACTGTCTCTTCCCTTCACCTAGAAACGGTTGTTGGTAGCAAAGGATTCCCACCGGTAACCCGCTCCCCAGCTTGGATATGAGCCGGAAGAGCCCCTCTCTTGCCCGCAGGCGCTGGCCCTGGGAAACTGGTGCCTTGGCGGTGGCGGTGTCTCCCCTTCACGGTTGGACTGTTGCCTTCAATCGGGACTTTGCTGCTGGGAGACCCGAAGGTCCCCTTCACTGACGGATTTGGCAAATTACGGTGACTCCTAGCCTTGCCGGGATCCGAAAGGCCCCTGCCAATGGTGCTGGCTTCTCTTTGTATACCGATCCGGTACCGCCGGGCCACCACCCGTCCACGGTCCTTTCGGCAACCTTCGATCAGCCTCTCCTGCAGACGGTAACCACCGTCTGTCAACCTTGCTGTCTCAGTCCGGGGCACACACCCGGACCAACTTCAGGCTCTGTTGCTGTCACTTTCCTTCACTTCCACTCCTGTCACTTGCTCCTCTACTACTTCCTTCAACTCTCAAACTCCACTGTTTACTCCTTCACTTCCCCTAGCTAACTGCTGGTTTTCCCGCCTCCGGGACTGTGAACTCCTCGGTGGGCGGAGCCAACCACCTGGCCCACCCCCGGGTGTGAACATCAGCCCCTGGAGGAGGGCAACAAGGATTTGTGTTCTGACCTTGGTGTGCCTGCAGGGAATGTGGGGTGTGTGGTGGTGTCTTGACCTGTGACCCCTGGCTTGCCCAGGGCGTCACATTCCCCCTTAGCAAAACGCAGACCGTCCTCGGGCTGCCCGTCCAACACCGGTTTTATTTTCCTTTTTATTTTTTTTCTCTGAAAAGATAAAACACATACATTTATACTAACATCATCCCACAACGGGAGGCACTTTTCTTAAACGTTACTAACGGTTTTAACGGTTGCGGCTGCCGCTCTCTCCCACCCAAGTAACTTAGCCCTGATGCTGCCCCTAAGAAACAGGCAGCACCCCTTGACCCCAGTCCTGAACCAAGTTACCCGAGCGGGATCTGTCCTTCCCCTCCAGAGGGTAGCCACCGGTTCCGGTGGTGGCTGGGCCCCAGCCTGCTCTACTGCAGGTCCTCCCTCCAACCTGCCTCCCCGGAGGCGGTACGGTGGCAGTTGCAACAAAAACATATTATTTACAAGCCTCTAACGTTTGTGGTTGCCCTGCAAGTTCACGGGCTTGTCCATAGAGAGTTCCCTATGCAAAACCTCTCAAGCGGTCCCCACGGGGACAACGTTGCCAGCAACGGCCAATTGGAAATCACGGATGCAGACAATCAGGTTACTGTTCGGTAATCATTTTCATTTTCTCAAACTTTAAAACTTTTAAACAAACACACACACTTCTAAAGAATGGTTTCCCTGTACCTAAGTGGGGGTCTACCTAGGTTGGGATGAGTGGACCTCCAGGGTCCGATGTCAGTGGTGGCAGGCAGCGGGGGAGAGGGAACAATCAGTTCCTCTTCCCTGCTAATGTGTGGGGCAGGTGGAGGCATAGGGGAGTTGGGCACAGGTTCATCCCTGGGCACTGGCACTGGCTCTGGCTCACGGTTGACCACCTCCATCACTTCTTCATCCACGGGTTGTGGGAACAGTATCACTGGAAGAATCACCGCGCCGTTCTGTGTAGGCCAGTCCGCTGGGAAGTTACCCATTACGGTGTGGATTACCTCTTTTGCCTTCTCTGCTGGTGGAGGAACCGGTACTTCAGCCATTGTCCTCAATGCTGGCGGGCACCTTTTCAGATGGTCCCGGGAAACCGTAGCTAAAGTGCCCCCTTGGTCACGACTGATTTGGTAAGCCTTCCCATCTTCCCATCCTGTGGGCTGTATGATGTATGGGGTTTGTTCCCACTGATCATCCAGCTTGTGGGTTCTCCTCTTCCGTTTCAGCACTACATCTCCAGGCTGGAAAGGGCCAGCAGACGCCTTCTGATTGAAGCACCGCTCTTGTTGTTCTCGACTCCGAGTTAAGTTCCTCTGCACATATTCTTGAATCTGTCGGTACTGAACCCTCCGCCGGGTGTCCCATTCAGCCATCGAGGGGAGTGTCTCTGGTGCTTCCAGTCCCATTTCCAGATCCACCGGCAGTCGGCCGGGGTGAGCCCTCATCAGATATGCTGGGGTGCACTTCGTTGAGCTGGATGGGATATTGTTGTACATATCGACCAAGTTAGGCAGCTTCTCCGGCCACAGGTTACGCTCCTCTAGCGGCAATGTCTTGAGGAGGCCAAGGACCAAATGGTTCATCTTCTCACACATACCGTTGGTTTGGGCATGGTAAGGCATGGTCCGGATCTTCTTGCAGCCGTACAGCTGACAGAACTCATGGAACACCTCTGCTTCAAAGGCTGGGCCTTGGTCAGTGAGCACCTTCTCAGGGTATCCATGTGGTCGACAGAAGTAAGCTTGGAACGCTCTAGCGGCGGTACGGCCAGTTAGGTCCTTGACCGGGACAACCACCATGAATCTTGAATAATGATCCACTATGGTGAGAGCATAAGTGTACCCACTTCGGCTGGGGGTGAGCTTCACATGGTCCAGGGCGACCAGCTCCAGCGGTTGATGTGTAACGATCGGGTGCAGGGGTGCCTTCTGGCTGGCCTCGTCCTTCCTTCTCAGTGTACACGGGCCACACTCTCGGCACCAGGCCTCCACAGACTCCCGCATCCCACTCCAATAGAACCGCTCCCTCAGCAGCATTTCCAATTTCTTCCATCCAAAGTGTCCGGCACCATCATGTTACGCTTGTAGAATGGTGGGCACATTAGCTTGGGGAATCACCAACTGGTGGATTTTCTCATGAGTCTTCGGGTTAACCAGCTCGCGGTACAACTTCCCTTGGTGTAGATACAGCCGGGTCCGTTCCTTCCACAGGCGTTGGGCTTCAGCTGGGGCGGCAGGGTCTATTCCAGCAGCGCCTTGCTCCACCAGAGTTTTGACTAGGCGGACAGCGGGCGCCTGGTTTTGAGCTTCCTGCCACTCCTGGCTGGGCAGTGGATCCAGGTTCACCCGTTGTTGGTGGACATGTACCTTCTCAGTTGGTGGCTGATGAAATGCAGGCAACTCAATCTCTTCGAGGTCATCATCCTCGCACCCTTCTTCTGACAAGTGGGGCATCCGAGAGAGTGCATCAGCATTAACATTGGCACGACCAGCCCTGTATTTAATTAGTCGTAGTTGGCTAGCCTGGCCACCCACCGCTGTTCCAACGCACCCAATTTGGCCGTGTCTAGATGGGTTAACGGATTGTTATCCGTGAAAGCGGTGAATTTTGCTGCGGCCAAGTAATGGCGGAACCGCTCGGTGATAGCCCACACCAGTGCCAGGAGCTCCAGCTTGAAAGAGCTGTAATTTTCAGGGTTCCTTTCAGTCGGTCGAAGTTTTCGGCTAGCATAGGCAATCACTTTTTCCTTCCCATCCTGGACCTGGGACAAGACGGCCCCCAAGCCCACATTGCTGGCATCGGTGTAGAGGATGAATGGGTGGCTATAATCAGGATAAGCCAGGATCTCTTCCCCGGTCAAAGCCGCTTTCAGCTGACGGAAAGATTCCTCATGCCTCATCTCAAGATGACTAAGGACATACACTGTCCGAAACGCGTCTTCCTTTCCATTCATGTGAATTGGTTTTATCGCTTTTAACCTTGTTGAAATAAAAGTCGAAGTTTTTTATTTTACTGGACGCAGTTGCTGGATTTTTGTTACCTACCTACATGCTGTGGATTTGCCTTCCATCCGTGCACCGTCTCAGGATCACATCTTTATATTGGGGTGAGCTGGACTTTTTTGTTTGCTCCCTTACCACCCTGTATACCCCTTCTTTGTGATGTGTAGGGGTATATTCAGTGCCCACGTGTAACTGTTGGTGCCACCCTTCTAACTCTCCTTGGGGCGGGTGAGTGTTGGCAGTGGGTAGTGAGACTGGGGGAGCTGCGTCATGGATGGTGTGGGGATCTAAGGTGAGCAACTTGGCAAGTGTAGCATACCGGGGAAGCCTGACTTCTTCCTCCCCACAGTTCAGCACCCTCACGGGCACCCTCCCCTTTTTTACATCTACCACCCCTCGGGCGGCCATTACTGTGGGCCAGTGTTCAGAGGGCATGGTCTCTATCATGGCAGGGTAGTCACGCCCCTGAGGCCCTACTGCTGCCCTACACCAAATCATCATCTCACTCCTGGGGGGCACAGTCAACGGGGCGGCATCCATCACTCTCACTCCACCAATCTCCCCTCCTGTTGATTTTACATGCTGGCGGTACATCAAGGCTCGGATCTCACGCTGCACAGCTCTCTGCCGGCTCCCCGCCGCCGTGGCGGCCAGCTGCTGCAGTAGGGCCAATACATCACTCATACAGTGTTCCATCACATTGGTTCCCAGCACTATCTTCGGGTTATGATCACTGGGTTCATTCATGATCACAATCATACCCTGGTGTTGCAGTTCAGCTTGCCCCACTGTCATGGCCACTTGTTTGTACCCCACTTGGGTCAATGGGAGTCCATTAGCAGCAATTAGTGTTATACTAGTATCTGGGGGAGCCAGCTCGTCTGTCCCCCAATACCGTTGGTACAATGTGTATAGTATGGTGGTTACCTGCGATCCAGTGTCCAAGAGAGCCATCACCGGTACGCCGTCCACAGCTACAGGGATGATGGGCCGGGCCCCGATATACCGGTCCCGCCAGTCTGGGGGGCCATGGGGTTCTACTCCTGAGGATTGGCCCGTGGCCCCAGGGGTTGCTCGTTTAACGGGCACTGTCGGAAGTAGTGGCCAGGCTTGCTGCACTTGTAGCAGGTTGAAGACCTGTTCCGCGAGTTGTTAGCACCTCTCCGCTGCATCCAGGGAACATCCTCAGGACTGTCGGCAAGCTGTATCTTGGCTGGAGGCTGGGATCTGGTCAGAGGTAGGTTGGAGTGCGGCGAGAATCTTGGCGAGGTCTCCATCCATGCGACGGACCTGGGCAGCCAATTCTTCCACCGTGCTGCTTGGAGCTGAAGGTACTGGAGAGGCTGGTAGGGCAGGGGCCACCACGACGGGCGCCGTCTCAACTGGCCACGGGGCTGGTTCCACGACTTCTGAAGCTGGGGGTTGCAGAGCTTTAATGGCCCATTCTTTTAACACTGCAAAGTCCACGTCAGGGTGTTCTAGGGCCCACAGCCGGAGTTGTTTGCGGTCCTCAGAGGCTCTCATCCCCTGCACAAATTGCTCTACTAACATTTTGCTGCTGTCCGCCTCATTGATGGTGTCCACCCGCTTCAGTGTGCGGAGGGCGGTTTGCAGACGTAAAGCGTAGTCCCGAATGCTGTCCACGGACCAATGCCGGCATTGGTAAAACTGCATCCTCAGCTCAGCTTCGGTACGGGTCTCAAAAGCAGTCTGTAGTTTCTCAAAGATGGTGGCTACAGAGAACCGGTCCCCCTCGGCCCAGGTCTCTGCCTTCTGCTCAGCCGCGCCGGTTAGCTGGCCCAGCACTACCGCTGCACGTTGCTTATCAGTCAGGGGGTATAATTCCAGGAGCGGGTTAAGCTTTTTCCGAAAAGCCTGTAACGCATCAGGCTTCCCGTCATACTGCGGTAGCCAGGTCGCTCCGGGCACATAGGGCAAGGAGAATGGCATTACCTGAGCGAGAGCTGGGGCCGCGGCACCCCCGCCAGCGCGGCCGGGACCTGGGCAGGCCCATTCCCATCCACGGGTGCCGCTTCGGCTGCGACCGCCGCTCCTCCAGCAGCTCCGTCGAGCGCAGACATCTTGTTTCCGTCCCCCTTAGCCTCTTTCAGGCTCCTCCTCTATCGGGGCGGGGTTTTGGCCTTCGCGCCTCTACTACTCGAGAAGACGCTCGAGCGGGAACTTTTCGCGCCAAAGATGGCGGCTTCTGAAATTTTCTGGCCGGACACCTCCGGCGGTAACAAGGTGCACCTCTACCAGACGGCAGAGCGGTAAGATCCTATTCGTGACACCAAGTTGTCGCGGGCGGGGAGGAGGGTGTCAACGCTGCGCTTTCCCACAGCTCGGGTCCGGCCGCCGCTGGTCTGCGGCTACTGCTGCTCGGTGGCTCGAGCGATAGGCTGGATCCCGGGGACTCGAGCGTCGCTCCTCGCCCGTGAGTGAAAGGGGTGATTTGTTGGTGGGGGATTTGATTAATGTCCGTGACGCCACCCACGGTTGTGGTGATTGTGTGGACACCACCGCTGCTCTGTCTGGGGATCCCGGGAGTGGTGGTATGGAGCAGCTAGATGTTGGTTTGCCCCTCCGTGGGTAGGGGGTTTGGTGGTCCCGGGGCCCGATGATGGGGGGAATTAGGTTGGTGGACAGGCGGGTTATGGGGCCTGTGGAGGTGCAGGGACGCAGGGGCAGCGCTGTGCCGCACGGCACGAAGGTACTCACTCAGCCCAAGGATGATGACACAGTTCACGGTAAACAAACGGCTGGTTGGACGGGTCCCTCGGACGGCTGCGGTGTAGATGTTCCCTGCAAGTTAGCGGTGACTGTCTCTTCCCTGCACCTAGAAACGGTTGTTGGTAGTGATGGATTCCCACCGGTAACCCGCTCCCCAGCTTGGATATGAGCCGGAAGAGCCCCTCTCTTGCCTGCAGGCGCTGGCCCTGGGAAACTGGTGCCTTGGCGGTGGCGGTGTCTCCCCTTCACGGTTGGACTGTTGCCTTCAATCGAGACTTTGTTGCTGGGAGACCCGAAGGTCCCCTTCACTGACGGATTTGGCAAATTACGGTGACTCCTAGCCTTGCCGGGATCCGAAAGGCCCCTGCCAATGGTGCTGGCTTCTCTTTGTATACCGCTCCAGTACCGCCGGGCCACCACCCATCCACGGTCCTTTCGGCAACCTCCGATCAGCCTCTCTTGCAGACGGTCACCGCCGTCTGTCAACCCTGCTGTCTCAGTCCGGGCCACACACCCGGACCAACTTCAGGCTCTGTTGCTGTCACTTTCCTTCACTTCCACTCCTGTCACTTGCTCCTCTACCACTTCCTTCAACTCTCAAACTCCACTGTTTACTCCTTCACTTCCCCTAGCTAACTGCTGGTTTTCCCGCCTCCGGGACTGTGAACTCCTCGGTGGGCGGAGCCAACCACCTGGCCCACCCCCTGGTGTAAACATCAGCCCCTGGAGGAGGGCAACAAGGATTTGTGTTCTGACCTTGGTGTGCCTGCAGGGAATGTGGGGTGTGTGGTGGTGTCTTGACCTGTGACCCCTGGCTTGCCCAGGGCGTCACAATAATAATAATAATAATAATAATAATGTATTCTTATTTAAAATCTTGTTTTTCCACAAAGAAGTTGTTATAAATGTGTATGTTATTAAAATGTTGTTATACATTTTAGGGGCTTTATCCAAAAAGCATTAATAGATGATAGAAGTCGATACCATCAAATGAAAGAATGAAGTGTTTCCCCACAAGCCAGTGCAAAATATCTGTTTTATTTGGCATGACAACACCACTTGTCCCATCCTTTATTGAGATACCTATGATACACGGATTTCATATCTTGATGTGCTGTATGTAGTCTTTGCAGGCAGCTCTAGACAGGAAATGAATAGATCTACAAACATATCAGACATAATTATAGCTAACACTGAGCTTCTCGGCAAGGTGCCACAGCTCCTTGTTAGAGGAAAAAAAAAGGAGATTAAAGAGCTGATTAGAGTATCTGTTAATATCAAGGCATATAGCAGAAAAGCCTAAACCTTGGGTGGTGTAACATGATGTAAGTGAAATAACCTAGTTAGGCTCATACATGAAATATTCAGCTCTGGCAAAAGGCAATTATAAGAACACATGAAATTTCCTACACTACTGTGCTTATAGTACGGCATATACTGTATGTCAGCTGTTGAAAATGTATGTGTCTTGTAGGGTTTGTTCTCCCACCAAGTAATACACACATGCCACTTTCAGTAAAGCGGGCTTTACACACTACGATATCGGTCCCGATATTGCTAGTGTGGGTACCCGCCCCCATCTGTTGCACGACACGGGCAAATCGCTGCCCGTGGCACACAACATCGCCCAGACCCGTCACACATACTTACCTGCCCGGTGACGTCGCTGTGATCGGCGAACCGCCTCCTTTCTAAGGGGGCGGTCCGTGCGGCGTCACAGCGACATCACTGAGCGGCCGCCCAATAGAAGCGGAGGGACGGAGATGAGCGGCACCTAACATCCCGCCCACCTCCTTCCTTCCGCATTGCGGCCAGGAGGCAGGTAAGGAGAGCTTCCTCGTTCCTGCGGTGTCACACGGAGCGATGTGTGCTGCCGCAGGAACGAGGAACAACCTCGTTACTGCTGCAGTAACGATTGTTGAGAATGGACCCCCATGTCACCGATGAGCGATTTTGCATGTTTTTGCAACGATGCAAAATCGCTCATCGGTGTCACATGCAACGGCATCGCTAATGCGGCCGGATGTGCGTCACCAAATCCGTGACCCTAACGAGTTTGCATTAGCGATGTCGTAGCGTGTAAAGCCCCCTTTACTCTGATTAATTTTATAGTGAGTCTGTCACCCCTAATTTATACTTCATACTAAGCACATAGGCTTGAGGTGGAGCAACAATACAAATTGGTCTTTTTGTTTATAAGTCTGTTATTCCATTGCCCCAAAAGCAGCTTTTTGCTGTGTTGTGGTTAAATGCCCCAGTTCACTGTACCACCCACTTATTTAGATTTCTGCCACTTCTTTGTTGATTGACAGTGTTTACTGGCACATAGGAACATGTGAAGATGTCCTGGTACAGGAAATGGCACACACAGCACTCTCTCCTCCCTTCTGATATGCTTATCTGTTCTGGTATCACTTCAGAGAAGGAGATGGAACACAAATCACTCTCTCCTCCCTTCTGACATTGCTTATCTCCTCTGCTATCACTTCACTGCAGTAGATGGAACACAAATCACTCTCTCCTCCCTTCTGACATTGCTTATCTCCTCTGCTATCACTTCACTGCAGTAGATGGAACACAAATCACTCTCTCCTACCTTCTGACATTGCTTATCTTCTCTGCTATCACTTCACTGCAGTAGATGGAACACAAATCACTCTCTCCTCCCTTCTGACATTGCTTATCTCCTCTGCTATCATTTCACTGCAGTAGATGGAACACAAATCACTCTCTCCTCCCTTCTGATATTGCTTATCTCCTCTGCTATCACTTCGGTGCAGGAGAGGGCACACAAATCACTCTCTCCTCCCTTCTGATATACTTATCTGTTCTGGTATGACTTCAGAAAAGGAGATGGAACACAAACCACTCTTTCCTCCCTTCTGACATTGCTTATCTCCTCTGCTATCACTTTAGAGAAGGAGATGGAACACAAATCACTCTCTCCTACCTTCTGACATTGCTTATCTTCTCTGCTATCACTTTGGTGCAGGAGAGGGCACACAAATCACTATCTCCTCCCTTCTGACATTGCTATCTCCTCTGCTATCCCTTCAGTGTAAGGGTACCCTCACACTTTAGCGACGCTCCAGCGATCCCACCAGCGACCTGACCTGGTCAGGATCGCTGGTGCTTTGCTACATGGTTGCTGGTGAGCTGTCAATCAGGCAGATCTCACCAGCGACCAGAGACCAGCCCCCAGCCTGCAATGACGCGTGGAAGCGACGCTGCAATTGGTAACTAAGGTAAATATCGGGTAACCAAGGGCTTGGTTACCCGATATTTACCTTTGTTACCAGCGCACACCGCTTAGTGCTGTCTCCCTGCACTCCTAGCCACAGTACACATCGGGTTAATAAGCAAACCGCTGTGCTTAATTACCCGATCTGTACTCCAGCTACGTGTGCAGGGAGCAGGGAGCCGGCACTGGCAGCCTGAGAGCTGCGTACGCTCTTAACTAATGTAAATATCGGGTAACCAAGAAAGGGCTTCTTTTGGTTACCCGATATTTACCTTAGTTACAGCTTACCGCAGGCTGCCAGACGCCAGCTCCCTGCTCCCTGCACATTCAGATCGTTGCTCTCTCGCTGTCACACACAGCGATGTGTGCTTCACAGCAGGAGAGCAACGTAAAAAAATGAACCAGCACTGTGTGTGACGAGCAGCGATTTCACAGCAGGGGCCAAATCGCTGCTCAGTGTCACACACAGCAATATCGCTAATGAGGTCACTGCTGCGTCACAAAAACAGTGACTCAGCAGCGATCTCGCTATGTGTGAAGCACCCCTAAGGCCGAAAACACACATCCGTTAAAACCACGTCCGTGTAAAACAGGCCATTTTTCGGGTCCGTTTTCCGTTTTTTAGGTCCGTTTTTATGGTATGTGTGGCCTGCGTGTGTATCCCGTATGCTAGCCGTATGTACGTGTGGAATATCCGTGTGTGCGTGAGTGAAATAACTGACATGTGTGTGTGTTGTCCGTGTGAAATGAACTTCACCCGACTTCATTGTCATGCCGCGGCTCTGTCTGTGTGTCGCGTACTGATTAGCGGTCACCCGTGAAGGACTCACCGGTGACCGCTAATCCCCTGAGTGACTGAATTGAGCAGCCCTCTCTCATACTCACCGTTCCCCGATCTCCGGCGCGGCGCTGCACTGCTGTTATAAAAGCTCCGGCGGCTTTTACTATTTTGAAAAAGCCAGCCGCTCATTAATCAATCTCGTATTCCCTGCTTTACCCGCACACAGGCGCCTGTGATTGGTTGCAGTCACACACGCCCACCACGCTGAGTGACAGCTGTCACTGCACCCAATCACAGCAGCCGGTGGGCGTGTCTATACTGTTAATCCCTTAGTGATTCCCCTAAAGAAACCACTGAGATGTCAATATGTCTTAAAACCTCATTTTATTATTACATTTAAAATCAATGACAGTATACATTTAGCAAAAGATAGGGCAGTGGAAATCACAAGTGCAAATCCCTCCTAACAGAGAAGGGGTGAGTGTGGGCGCACCAAAACATCAGTACAGGGCAATTATAAGCAAAAAATCCTCATACTGCTATGCCACTTGACCACACAGTCCGTTTAACCAAGTAAATTAAAATAAACAGTTTTAAATATAATTACAGGCTATGGGTCACCAGCACAACGGTATCAGGCACAACAAATCATAATCAGTTTTTACCATCAGTTAGACTTGACTATGGGTCATATATATAGAGAAAGAGTAACACCTCTTAAATCTAATAAGGTAGACTACACCTGATGAAGGCTTTTGTTAGCTGAAACGTGTTGTCCGTAATTGTCCGTTTTTTATTGAACCCTTAATAAACCCTTGTTCTTGAAGTTTTTGCAAACTTGCACTGATAATACATTTATCCTCCGGAAGCGCCGAAAGGGATTTTGTCTTTACTCCAAATCTAATAAAGCAATACAAGTCAGGGTGAGCCTGCAGAAAGGGTATTACCCCTATATTAATCCATGCATTCCCGAAATGATACAATGCCTGGGGCATTCGCCCCCTGCCAGGCCCAACCTCACTACTACTTTAAGAGTTAAACTCCCCACATTCACTCTTTCAGACCATATGGGAGGTAAAATGATCATAAATCAACCTAGTAATCAGCCCAAATGGCACCATATTGTAAGCATTCCTCCCCAAAACAAGCCCAGCTTTGCTGCACCTAAAGGGTTAATAAAACCACATGGCAAAAAACTGTGATAGTACACAGACCTGACCGATGTGCAGAGTCCGCCCGCAGCCACCTCCTCCTCCCCTGCATGCAGGTGACAGGAGCAGCAGAAGACACCGCCGCTCCTGTCACCTCCACGCAACAAATGTGGTGAGTAGCGCGATCAGCTGAGCTGTCACTGAGGTTAATCGCGGCCACCGCTGGATCCAGCGGTGGCCGTGAGTTACTTGACTGACAGCAGCTGATCGCGCTACTCACCTCATTTATGTATTTTAGTGGTCTTTTGTCTTAAAAACCATTGAAAAGCAAACATTTTTCCTTAATTTTCCAAAAATCACCTTATATCAGCAAAAAATAAATAAAAAAAAAGTGTGTCTGAAATCAACATATAAATTGTCATATACAATAAAGATGCAAAAATAATTTGCCTACCCAAATGCAAACATGTTTTACAGCTATTTAATCATCATGTAAGAAAAACCTGAACATGTGCTTTGTCAGGAATGGGAGTAAATGGTCCACTCATGCACTGGGTATAAAATAAAAAAGCAAAAAAAAGACATGTCGATTACTGCCACATATATATGAAAAATGTAAATGTTATTCGCTCATATGGTAAATGTAAAGAGAAAAACATGAAATGCCAAAATTGCTGCTTTTTGGTGTCTGCACTAGAGATGAGCGAACCGGTCACGGTTCGGCTCGAGGTCGGTTCGCCGAACGGAGCTCCCGTTCGAGTTCGGTTCATCGAACCGAACTCGAACTGCATAGGAAACAATGGCAGGCATTCACAAACACATAAAAACACCTAGAAAACACCCTCAAAGGTGTCCAAAAGGTGACAAACAACTCACAACACAACACAAACACATGGGAAAGTGACAAGGACATATACTCATGCGAAAACAAAACAGCTGGACAAGGAAAAAGAGGAGGAGACACAGATATATGAGTATATGCAAGGAAACATCGATGCCATTACTGTGCAACTTGAGCCCTGCTCATTTTAGGCTTCCAATCTGGATAAATTGCCTGAGATTGCCACGTACGCCTTGGGGATCTTGTCGTGTCCTGCAGCCAGCGTTCTCTCGGAACCTGTCTTCAGTGCTGCTGGGGGTCTGCTGGCAGATAAGCACACGCGTCTGTCCACTGACAATGTGGAAATGGCTCTCAGAGGACTTTTCTTCCCCTGGGTCAGCCAGGGGACGGGAAAGGCACGCGTATTTTTGAGAGTGCTTCATGCAAAGCATCTTTTTCTTTTTCAAAAGGGGGGTCAACTGATGCCAGTCAAGTGGGGTGTGTGTGGCCCAATTAGTGGCAACGAGGGAGACTGTGTTTGGAGTCCCCTCGCTGTGTTTTACATGATTTTTGAAGGGCATGACATGCCTAAGAGGTTGAGTTTCATCATCTGCAACTTGTTGGCAACAGAAAGGCTGCCTTTACACCCTTTTGAGACCGAGGATTTTCGAGACCTTATGCCCATTGCAGTGCCCCAAGAGCCGATGGCCAGTCGTCACTCCTTTTCCAAGAAAGGCGTGCCCGCGCTACCACAGTAGGTCGCACACAACCTCACCGATTCCTTGAGAAACTCTGTGTGTGACAGGGTGCATTTCATCACAGATACTTGGACCAGTAAGCATGGACAGGGGAGTTACATGTTGCTGACTGGGCACTGGGTAACTATGATGAGAGATGGAGAAGGGTTTGCTGTACAAGTCTTGCCGTCCCCACGACTTGTGTGTCAATCCTTCCTCTGTATGTACAAGTTCCTCCACTGCTTCTGCCTCCTCAACCTCGTGTGGGTCCTCCACCTCGGCCCAAACCCTGTGTGGTCAGTCCACCCTTCCTTGTAACTGCGCCCAAGGAATCCCACACACCTCCTTACTATGCTGGCAGCAGAGCTCAAGGCCATCAGGCGGTCAAATGTTTACTTTGAAATGTAGGGGAAATGTGAGACACCGCTGAGGAATTGTGGACGGTTAGCTCTGGAGAGTGAGACCGAGTTTCATCAATGGTTGTCTCCACTCAACCAGCAGCCAGGGAAGGTCGGGTGCGACAATGATGCAAACCAGTTTGCGACCCTTCTTCAGGGCAATGTGGCACACGTGCCTTGTATGGCTCACGTGTTGAACCTGGTTGTCCAGCCATTTTTAAAACACTATCCCGGCCTACATGGCCTTCTGCAGAGGGCACGGTGTAACGCCTGCCTGGATCAACACACTCAGATGGGCTGTAAAGGATAGGCTAGAGGCAAGCCACTCACCAAGCTGGACACCCAGAACCCTGAAACCCTTTACCCCCTATACAGTGATTTGGAATTACACAGGGCCCAAGTTGATCAATACCTGTGGAAGGCTGCAGTTCCAGACAATAGTAGTCATGCAGGGTCAAAAACATTAATTGAGGAAGAGGAACAGAATGGGATGGCCAGGACTTAATCAGAAATCAAGCAGAGGTGAAATGCGGATCGGCCAACGAGGTACATAAACAGCAAGCAGGAAAATTAGTCAGGTAACAAGCACACAAACTCATAAAACTTAACTGGGGGTAACAGTAACAAGAGGTTCATAGCTTTGTCTGGCAGTGGTCTGCAGACAGGAGGGGCCTAAAAAAGGGTGTGGTGTCTTCCCATTGGTTGTAGCTGAATGATGGTACTTCATCTGTGAGATACCCACCACCTACATTCAGCCTGTGGTTCTGTATCTGTCAAGGTAACGCAACCCAGGGGGTGACCATAACCTGCGTCCACCTGCGCCGCAGGCATCGACTCCTTTCCCATCATCAGCACTATGCACGAAAGGAACACATTGTCACCTGGCGACCGGAGTACAAATTGATTGAGTGGACTACGTTGGTGACTTAACAGCCGTGTGCGGCAATGATGCAAACCTGTCTGCGGCCCTTCATCAGGGCAATGTGACACATGTGCCTTGTATGGCTCACGTGTTGAATCTGATTCTCCAGCAATTTTTTAAATACCATCCCGGCCTACATGGCCTTGTGCAGCGGGCACGCTGCTATGTGCTCACTTTCATCCTTCGCACCCAGCAGCTCAACAACTTTCATCGCTCCTGAAGTCTTAGGGTCTGGCGGTTAAACGCCGGAAATGCGATGTTCCAACACGCAGGAATTGGAATCTGCACATGTTGCAGTGTCTGTGGCAGCACCGCAGAGCCCTGCTGAAATACGGTATGACGTATACCCTGGGCTAACTTGATCCAGAGGTGGTGCAGATCACGCTGCTGGAGTGGTGTCAGATCAAGGACCTATGCACCCTTCTACACAGTTTACAAATGTCGACGAAGATGTTTAGCACTAGCGATGCCATTCTCAGCGTGACAATTCTGGTCATCTACAAGGTGGAGCACACTGTAAGCATTATTCGGAGTCAGGTGTTGGTCCAAGAGGAAGGTGAGGAAGTACAGGAGGAGTCATATGCAGAAGGGATAATAAGATGTACAAGGTCCATACGTTGAGCGGCACCTAGGCGGCAGTCATGATGGGGGATAGGGATTAACAAGGGCGCATAGTAGCAGCAAAAATTGTTGAGGAAGGTGCAGGAGCCCATGAAGAAATGGAGGACGAACTTGCGATGGGCATGGAAGACTCAGCAGATGAGTGAGAGCTTGCTCACATTTCGGTTGTGCGAGGTTGGGGGGAGAGGGCAGAGGAAGGAGGCCCGATTCTCACCTCTCTGCCACCAACAAACCAAGGACTTGGTCCTCCTGGATGCACAAGACACATGAGCGCCTTCTTGCTGCACTACCTACAACAGGACCCTCGGATTGTACGAATTCGAAGTAATGCTAACTACTGGGTTGCCACACTGTTAGATCCCCGGTACAAGACAAAATTTGGTGAAATAATTCCAGCCATAGAAAGGGACGCACGTATACAGGAGTATCCGCAGAAGGTGGTACGGATTCTTAGATCTGCTTTTCCAGTAAACACCAGTGCTGCATAGAGTGAATCTCAACTAGAGTTGAGCGCGGTTCGCGGTTCGAGGTTCTCCAGTTCTAGGCTCGATTGATTTTGGGGCCTGTTCTAGATCGAACTAGAACTCGAGCTTTTTGCAAAAGCTCGATAGTTCTAGAAACGTTCGAGAACGGTTCTAGCAGCAAAAAAACAGCTAATTCCTAGCTGGCTTTCCGCTGTAATAGTGTAAGTCACTCTGTGACTCACACTATTATGAAATTTCAGTGTATAGTGTGCGGGAACAGCGCCTTCAGATCACTGCTGTATGGATAATGGCGATCCCCATTTTTTTTTTTTTCTTGTCTTCCTTCCCTAAGCACGCGCGTGTAGTGGGGAGGGCCAGCATGTCAGCCAATCCCAGACACACACACAGCTAAGTGGACTTTTAGCCAGAAAAGCAACGGCATGTGTGATAGGATGTCCATGTCACATGTCCCTGCATTATAAAAACGAGTATCTGCCCGTCCGGACGCCATTATCTCTTCTGCGTCCTTGGTGTCAGACATCACTGGCGCAGCTCCGTCCTTTGTTCTATCGCCGATACTGCTGTATGCGCTCCATACACAGCGCTGGACAGCTTAGGGATAGCACTTTTTATCAGTCCTTTTAAGGGCTCATACCGGCAGGGACAGAGCCATAGGTGACAGGTCCTGAAAACAGAGACAGCGTCTGTGTAGCTAAGGTCAGGGATTTCCTCGCTGCATTTCCCCATTAGGAGGGAATTGAAAGGCAGGCTTCCTTTCCTCTACCCAGAGCCCCACAATCCTGGCACTGTACCCTCCTGTCCTCTGCACACTCCAACTCATTATAACTAAGCCATTATACTAGCAAACACTGAGTGTACCTAGTGTCATCCTAAACGTGGCTATTGGACTTCTGTATAGTCCCACTAGTGCACAGATATTTGCAGCACGTCTGCCTGCATTGCACACTCCAACTCATTATAACTAAGCCATTATACTAGCAAACACTGAGTGTACCTAGTGTCATCCTAAACGTGGCTATTGGACTTCTGTATAGTCCCACTAGTGCACAGATATTTGCAGCATGTCTGCCTGCATTGCACACTCCAACTCATTATAACTAAGCCATTATACTAGCAAACACTGAGTGTACCTAGTGTCATCCTAAACATGGCTATTGGACTTCTGTATAGTCCCACTAGTGCAAAGATATTTGCAGCACCTCTGCCTGCATTGCACACTCCAACTCATTATAACTAAGCCATTATACTAGCAAACACTGAGTGTACCTAGTGGCATCCTAAACGTGGCTATTGGACTTCTGTATAGTCCCACTAGTCCACAGATATTTGCAGCACCTCTGCCTGCATTGCACACTCCAACTCATTATAACTAAGCCATTATACTAGCAAACACTGAGTGTACCTAGTGGCATCCTAAACGTGGCTATTGGACTTCTGTATAGTCCCACTAGTGCACAGATATTTGCAGCACGTCTGCCTGCATTGCACACTCCAACTCATTATAACTAAGCCATTATACTAGCAAACACTGAGTGTACCTAGTGGCATCCTAAACGTGGCTATTGGACTTCTGTATTGTCCCACTAGTGCACAGATATTTGCAGCACCTCTGCCTGCATTGCACAATCCAACTTATTATAACTAAGCCATTATACTAGCAAACACTGAGTGAACTTAGTGGCATCCTAAACGTGGCTGTTGGACTTCTGTATAGTTCCAGTAGTGCACAGATATTTGCAGAACGTCTGCCTGCATTGCACACTCAAACTGATAGTTACTAAGCCATTATACTAGCAATTTATGCTGCCAGTTTAAGGGCCGTAGTTGCATTGTCAGGGATATTTATTCTTTATTATTCTGCTGTTAAAGAAGTTGTCCAGTTACCAAAACTGATTTTTTTTTTCTGATAAACCTGATAAATCTTGCTAATATGTTCCCCTCAACACATCTATTATGTTTTTTCAGCAAAATTACCTTTTATTGTGCACTAGCAGCACACGGCCATTGCTGGCTCCAGCTCTGATGGGGTTAATCTCTCCTCTGACTTCCTGTGTTCAGTTCCTACAAGTCCCAGAATTCTTTGTGGCTCTAGGGCGGTATCTAGCTTATCTAACACACCCACTGTGTCTAATACACCCACTCTGCTCTCCGACCAAACCCTCCTCCCTACCTCTTCCCTGTGGATGCACTGAGATCAATCATACAGAGACAGCAGCAGCTCTACACAGCCAGGGGAAGAAAGTGTGTGTGCGCGTATATACAGTGCATGTGTATATACAGTGTGTGTGCGTATATACAGTGTATGTGTATATACAGTGTGTGCGCGTATATACAGTGTATGTGTGTATATACAGTGTGTGTGCGTATATACAGTGTGTGTGTATATATATATACAGTGTGTATGTGTGTGTGTATGTCATACTCACCTGTCTGCAGGGTCCCGGTGCCATGCCTGCTTCCAGCCCCTGTCTCGGTACCGCCGCTCTGGCTGTGTGCAGTCTCCCCGGGGCACGTACGAAGCTTGCAGGACCTGGCGGTGGATCACCTGATGCAGTCACCTAACGCATCAGCTGATCGATTCTCGTGGTGTCGCCGGCTTCTTCGCGCTCGGGCCGGCTATCAGCTGATCCTGCCGTCAGGGGACTTCATCAGCTGATTACCGGCAGCTCCTGCAGTGATGGGCCAGGATCAGACTCTGCTGCAGGAGCTACCGGTAATCAGCACAGACGTGAGTATTTTTTTTTTTTTGCACTGATGCTTCAGCTGATTGTATAATCGGCTTTTATACAATCAGCTGATGTGTCATGTGATTCACGTAGTTTAACCTGACACATCATCTGATCGCTTTGCCTTCCAGCAAACTGATCAGATGATATTGGATCCTGATTGGACGGCGCGGGACCCTAACCCAGGATTACTGCGGAGGGGGGTTTATTTCAATAAAGATGGAGTCACTAATTGTGTTGTGTTTTATTTCTAATAAAAATATTTTTCTGTTTGTTGTGTTTTTTTTTTATCATTACTAGAAATTCATGGTGGCCATGTCTAATATTGGCGTGACACCATGAATTTCGGGCTTAGGGCTAGCTGATAATATACAGCTAGCCCTAACTCCATTATTACCCGGCTAGCCACCCGGCATCAGGGCAGCTGGAAGAGTTGGATACAGCTCCAGAAGATGGCGCTTCTATGAAAGCACCATTTTCTGGGGTGGCTGCGGACTGCAATTCGCAGTGGGGGTGCCCAGAAATCTTGGGCACCCTTCACTGTGGATTCCAATCCCCAGCTGCCTAGTTGTACCCAGCTGGACACTAAAATTAGGCGAAGCTCATGTCATTTTTTTTTTAAAATTATTTCATGAAATTCATGAAATAATTAAAAAAAAAAAGGGCTTCTCTATATTTTTGGTTCCCAGCCGGGTACAAATAAGCAGCTGGGGGTTGGGGGCAGCCCGTACCTGCCTGCTGTACCCGGCTAGCATACAAAAATATGGCGAAGCCCATGTCATTTTTTTTTCTTTTTGGGTAAAAAACTGCATACAGTCCTGGATGGAGGATGCTGAGCCTTGTAGTTCTGCAGCTGCTGTCTGCTCTCCTGCATACACTAGTGAATGGAGGATGCTGAGCCTTGTAGTTCTGCAGCTGCTGTCTGCTCTCCTGCATACACTAGTGAATGGAGGATGCTGAGCCTTGTAGTTCTGCAGCTGCTGTCTGCTCTCCTGCATACAATGAACATTTTGAATAAGGAAATGACATCAGACCTTTTTTTTTTTTTCATCAACAATCTTTAATGGCATTGTGCACTGATTAAAAACGCAGTGAGCAAAAACGCAGCAAAAAAGGCACCAAATCGCGGCAAAAACGTGACATGCAGCACCGCAGGTGACAGAGCAGAGCAAGTTGGTGACATGCTCTGCTCTGACACATAGTGTGCTGCATGTCACTGTATCCACTCTGGGACTTGTTGTGCAGGTGACCGGATGATACATGTCACTAACCGCCCCACTCTGTGATTTCTGCTGCATAGTACCAACTGTATACACTCTCACCTGCACAACAAGTCCCATAGTGGAGACAGTTAGTGACATGTAGCATCCGGTCACCTGCACAACAAGTGCCAGAGTGGAGAAAGATAGTGACATGCAGCACACTATGTGTCAGAGCAGAGCATGTCACTGTCTCCACTCCGCTGACCTCACAGCCCGTACACGCTGCGATGGATGCAGGGGGACACAGAACAAGTAATCGGCCGACACTGGAGTCATCTGATTACTTGGGATGAATTGAGCAGTAAAATGCTCTGGTGCTCGATGGGCGAAGCCCATGCCGATTTTTTTTAAAAAAAATTCATTAAAAATAAAAAAACAAAAAAATCACATTGTTTGTGGGCTCCCGCTGCATTTTCTATTGCTAAGGGTAACCAAAGCAGCTACTGGCTGCTAGCCCCCGCTGCTTGGTGTTACTTTCACTGGCAATAGAAATGCAGGGAAGCATTTTTTTTTTTATAAAGGTTTTTCCCTGAAAACGTTTTTAAGAAAATGATGTGGGCTTCGCCATATTTTTGTATGCTAGCCAGGTACAGCAGGCAGCTACGGGCTGCCCCCAACCCCCAGCTGCCTAGTTGTACCCGGCTGGGAACCAAAAATATAGAGAAGCCCTTTTTTTTCATGAATTTCATGAAATTAAAAAAAAAAAAAAAATGATGTGGGCTTCACCAAATTTTTGAGTCCAGCCAGGTACAACTAGGCAGCTGGGGATTGGAATCCACAGCGCAAGGTGCCCAAACGTTCTGGGCCCCCCACTGCGAATTGCAGTCTACAGCTGCCCCAGAAAATGGTGCTTTCATAGAAGCGCCATCTTCAGGCGCTGTATCCAACTCTTCCAGTGGCCCTGGTGGCAGGTGGCACGCTGGGTAATAAGGGGTTAATACCAGCTATGTTTTACCAGCTGGTATAAAGCCCGAGATTCTTAATGTCAGGCCAAGTTTAACCTGGCCATTAAGAGTCTCCAACAAAGGGTTTTTAAAAAAAAAAAAAAGACATCACACAGAGAAAAATACTTTATTAGAAATAAATACACAGACACAGTAGGGACTCCGTGTTTATTACTCCCTCTCACCCCTCCACGATGGAGAGATTTCTGTACTGACCATGCCAGGAGAGAGCGAGGAAAAGAGAGCGAGCGGGGGGGAGAAGAGAGCGAGCGGGGGGAGAAGAGAGCGAGCGGAGGGGAGAAGAGAGCGAGCGGGGGGGGGAGAAGAGAGCGAGCACGGGGGAGAAGAGAGGGGGGGAGAAGAGAGAGGGGGGGGAGAAGAGAGCGAGGGGGTGAGAAGAGAGCGAGGGGGTGAGAAGAGAGTGAGGGGGGAGAAGAGAGCAAGGAGGGGAGAAGAGAGCGAGGGGGGAGAAGAGAGAGAGGGGGGGAGAAGAGAGCGAGGGGGGAGAAGAGAGCGAGGGGGGGAGAAGAGAGAGAGGGGGGGAGAAGAGAGAGAGGGGGGGGAGAAGAGAGAGGGGGGAAGAAGAGAGGGGGGGGAGAAGAGAGAGGGCGGGGAGAAGAGAGCGAGCGGGGCGGGAGAAGAGAGCGAGCGGGGGGGAGAGGAGAACGAGAGGGGGGGAGAAGAGAGGGGGGGAGAAGAGAGAGAGGGGGGAGAAGAGAGAGAGGGGGGGAGAAGAGAAAGGGGGGGAGAAGAGAGAGAGGGGGGGAGAAGATAGAGGGGGGGGAAAGAGAGAGGGGGGGAGAAGAGAGCAAGGGGGGGAGAAGAGAGCGAGGGGGGAGAAGAGAGAGGGGGGAGAAGAGAGAGGGGGGGAGAAGAGAGCGAGGGGGGGAGAAGAGAGCGAGGGGGGAGAAGAGAGCGAGGGGGGAGAAGAGAGCAGGGGGGGAGAAGAGAGAGAGGGGGGAGAAGAGAGAGAAAGGGGGAGAAGAGAGAGAGGGGGGGAGAAGAGAGAGAGGGGGGAGAAGAGAGCGAGGGGGGGAGAAAAGAGAGAGGGGAGGAGAAGAGAGAGAGGGGGGGAGAAGAGAGAGAGGGAGAAGAGAGGGGGGGAGAAGAGAGAGGGGGGGAGAAGAGAGCGAGCGGGGGGGAGAAGAGAGCGAGCGGGGGGGAAGAGAATAAGCGGGGGGGAGAAGAGAGAGAGGGGCGGGAGAAGAGAGAGAGGGGGGGAGAAGAGAGAGAGGGGGGAGAAGAGAGCGAAGGGGTGAGAAGAGAGCGAGGGGGGGAGAAGAGAGCGAGGGGGGAGAAGAGAGCGAGGGGGGAGAAGAGAGCGAGGGGGGGGAGAAGAGAGAGGGGGGGAAGAGAGAGAGGAGGGGAGAAGAGAGAGGGGGGAGAAGAGAGCGAGGGGGAAGAAGAGAGCGAGGGGGGGAGAAGAGAGCGAGGGGGGGAGAAGAGAGCGAGGGGGGGGAAGAGAGCGAGGTGGGAGAAGAGAGAGAGGGGGGGAGAAGAGAGCGAGGGGGGGAGAAGAGAGAGGGGGGGAGAAGAGAGCGAGCGGGGGGGGAAGAGAACGAGCGGGGGGGGGAGAGAGGGGGGGAGAAGAGAGAGAGGGGGGGGAGAAGAGAGAGAGGGGGGGAGAAGAGAGAGAGGGGGGGAGAAGAGAGAGGGGGGAGAAGAGAGCGAGCGGGGGGGGAGAAGAGAGCGAGCGGGGGGGAGAGAACGAGCGGGTGGGAGAAGAGAGGGGGGGGAGAAGAGAGAGAGGGGGGAGAAGAGAGCGAGGGGGTGAGAAGAGAGCGAGGGGGTGAGAAGAGAGTGAGGGGGGAGAAGAGAGCAAGGAGGGGAGAAGAGAGCGAGGGGGGAGAAGAGAGAGAGGGGGGGAGAAGAGAGCGAGGGGGGGAGAAGAGAGCGAGGGGGGGAGAAGAGAGAGAGGGGGGGAGAAGAGAGAGAGGGGGGGGAGAAGAGAGAGGGGGGAAGAAGAGAGGGGGGGGAGAAGAGAGAGGGGGGGAGAAGAGAGCGAGCGGGGCGGGAGAAGAGAGCGAGCGGGGGGGAGAGGAGAACGAGAGGGGGGGAGAAGAGAGGGGGGGAGAAGAGAGAGAGGGGGGGGAGAAGAGAGAGAGGGGGGGAGAAGAGAAAGGGGGGGGAGAAGAGAGAGAGGGGGGGAGAAGATAGAGGGGGGGGAAAGAGAGAGGGGGGGAGAAGAGAGCAAGGGGGGGAGAAGAGAGCGAGGGGGGAGAAGAGAGAGGGGGGAGAAGAGAGAGGGGGGGAGAAGAGAGCGAGGGGGGGAGAAGAGAGCGAGGGGGGAGAAGAGAGCGAGGGGGGAGAAGAGAGCAGGGGGGAGAAGAGAGAGAGGGGGGAGAAGAGAGAGAAAGGGGGAGAAGAGAGAGAGGGGGGGAGAAGAGAGAGAGGGGGGAGAAGAGAGCGAGGGGGGGAGAAAAGAGAGAGGGGAGGAGAAGAGAGAGAGGGGGGGAGAAGAGAGAGAGGGAGAAGAGAGGGGGGGAGAAGAGAGAGGGGGGGGAGAAGAGAGCGAGCGGGGGGGAGAAGAGAGCGAGCGGGGGGGAAGAGAATAAGCGGGGGGGAGAAGAGAGAGAGGGGCGGGAGAAGAGAGAGAGGGGGGGAGAAGAGAGAGAGGGGGGAGAAGAGAGCGAAGGGGTGAGAAGAGAGCGAGGGGGGGAGAAGAGAGCGAGGGGGGAGAAGAGAGCGAGGGGGGGAGAAGAGAGCGAGGGGGGGGAGAAGAGAGAGGGGGGGAAGAGAGAGAGGAGGGGAGAAGAGAGAGGGGGGAGAAGAGAGCGAGGGGGAAGAAGAGAGCGAGGGGGGGAGAAGAGAGCGAGGGGGGGAGAAGAGAGCGAGGGGGGGGAAGAGAGCGAGGTGGGAGAAGAGAGAGAGGGGGGGAGAAGAGAGCGAGGGGGGGAGAAGAGAGAGGGGGGGAGAAGAGAGCGAGCGGGGGGGGAAGAGAACGAGCGGGGGGGGAGAGAGGGGGGAGAAGAGAGAGAGGGGGGAGAAGAGAGAGAGGGGGGGAGAAGAGAGCGAGGGGGTGGAGAAGAGAGAGAGGGGGGGAGAAGAGAGAGGGGGGAGAAGAGAGCGAGCGGGGGGGGGAGAAGAGAGCGAGCGGGGGGGGGAAGAGAACGAGCGGGGGGGAGAAGAGAGGGGGGGAGAAGAGAGAGAGGGGGGGGGGAGAAGAGAGAGAGGGGGGGAGAAGAGAGAGAGGGGGAGAAGAGAAAGGGGGGAGAAGAGAGAGGGGGGGAGAAGAGAGAGAGGGGGGAGAAGAGAGAGGGGGGGAAGAGAGGGGAGGAGAAGAGAGCGAGGGGGGGAGAAGAGAGCGAGGGGGGGAGAGAAGAGAGCGAGGGGGGGAGAAGAGAGCGAGGGGGGGAGAAGAGAGCGAGGGGGGAGAAGAGAGAGAGGGGGAGAAGAGAGAGAGGGGGGAGAAGAGAGAGAGGGAAGAAGAGAGCGAGGGAGGGAGAAGAGAGCGAGGGGGGGAGAAGAGAGAGAGGAAGGGAGAAGAGAGAGAGGGGGGGAGAAGAGAGAGAGGGGGGGAGAAGAGAGAGAGGGGGGAGAAGAGAGAGGGGGGAGAAGAGAGAGGGGGGGGAGAAGAGAGAGGGGGGGGAGAAGAGAGAGAGGGGGGAGAAGAGAGAGAGGGGGGAAGAAGAGAGAGAGGGGGGAGAAGAGAGAGAGGGTGGGAGAAGAGAGAGGGGGGGAGAAGAGAGAGAGGGGGGGAGAAGAGAGAGAGAGGGGGAGAAGAGAGAGGGGGGAGAAAAGAGAGAGGGGGGAGAAGAGAGAGAGGGGGGGACAAGAGAGAGAGGGGGGGGAGAAGAGAGAGGGGGGGAGAAGAGAGAGAGGGGGGGAGAAGAGAGAGGGGGGAGAAGAGAGCGAGCGGGGGGGGAGAAGAGAGCGAGCGGGGGGGGAAGAGAACGAGCGGGGGGGAGAAGAGAGGGGGGGAGAAGAGAGAGAGGGGGGGGAGAAGAGAGAGAGGGGGGGAGAAGAGAGAGAGGGGGGAGAAGAGAAAGGGGGGAGAAGAGAGAGGGGGGGGAGAAGAGAGAGAGGGGGGAGAAGAGAGAGGGGGGGAAGAGAGGGGAGGAGAAGAGAGCGAGGGGGGGAGAAGAGAGCGAGGGGGGGAGAGAAGAGAGCGAGGGGGGGAGAAGAGAGCGAGGGGGGGAGAAGAGAGCGAGGGGGGAGAAGAGAGAGAGGGGGAGAAGAGAGAGAGGGGGGAGAAGAGAGAGAGGGAAGAAGAGAGCGAGGGGGGGAGAAGAGAGCGAGGGGGGGAGAAGAGAGAGAGGAAGGGAGAAGAGAGAGAGGGGGGGAGAAGAGAGAGAGGGGGGGGAGAAGAGAGAGAGGGGGGAGAAGAGAGAGGGGGGAGAAGAGAGAGGGGGGGGAGAAGAGAGAGGGGGGGGAGAAGAGAGAGAGGGGGGAGAAGAGAGAGAGGGGGGAAGAAGAGAGAGAGGGGGGAGAAGAGAGAGAGGGTGGGAGAAGAGAGAGGGGGGGAGAAGAGAGAGAGGGGGGGGAGAAGAGAGAGAGAGGGGGAGAAGAGAGAGGGGGGAGAAAAGAGAGAGGGGGGAGAAGAGAGAGAGGGGGGGACAAGAGAGAGAGGGGGGGGAGAAGAGAGAGGGGGGGGGAAGAGAGTGGGGAAAGAAGAGGGGGGGGCAGAGGTGCTCTGTCACCAACTGTCTCCACTCTGTCACCTGCACCACAAGTCACAGAGTGCAGACAGTTGGTCCCATGCAGCAGGACAGATGGCAGAGAACAGCGGTGACATGCCTGTCAGTGTCCTGCTGCTTGAAGGAGCAGAAGATCACACTGCCCGACACCGGCCGCTCTCCTGACATCGCAGCAGAGCGGGCGGGTGGACAGTGTGATCACATACTTACGTGCAGGGGGGGATTCAGCTGAAGAACCCCCCCCTGTACTGCACACTGGCGCCCCGTGCCTCACCATCTGCAGGACGCTTCCGGCTCCACACTGACGTCCTCCGGATCCTCCCCTTGATGCTGAGCTGTGACGTGCGGTAGTCACCGCCCACAGCCCTGTCACTCAATCTGAGTGGCGCCGGCATCCTGTGACGTACTCGTCTTGTTTGAGAGCCCGGAAATGCCGGGACGTCAGAGGATGCCGGCGGCCACAGCTCCAGGGGGTCATGTGACAGGCACTGAGCGTGCAGCATAGCGCCGCTCAGTGCCAGAAATGGAAATACAAGCCAATGGAGAAAATACCTAGAATTGTAAGTAGAACTTCGACAGAAAATAAAAAAAATGGGTGAACCACCCCTTTAATAAAGCTAGACCACCGCTGCAATCTACACCACCTCTCAATTTTTACTACCACATTTTCAGTGCACAATCTTGTCGCAATCAACATGAGTGGCAAAATGACAGATGCTGGTAGAAAGGGGAAGAGGCGCGGTGGAAAAGGAAAAAAAGGGTTTGTCCGTGGGGAAGGTGGCAAAGCTCCATTATCTTCTGCTGAAGATAGACCATCTACCAGCAAAAGTAAGATGTCTACTACTTACCGTGGACAATCCGATGTGCTCCCTTTTTTACGGACACGAACAACAGGAACAAAGGTAGATGATGGCCAAAAAAGGAAAATGCTTGAATGGATCTCAAGTGGTCCAACAAGTGCCCTCTCAGCCACTTTAAGTACCGCATCCAAAAAACACCAGTCCTCTGAGTTGTCATCCCAATCAAACTTGCTTTCTCCCAGCTCTGAAGTCTCCATCAGCCCTGCACAGTATGGTGGAACTGAAATGGCTGAGTCTGCAGAGCTGTTCAGTCACACTATAGCCTGGGAATCAGAGGTCTTCTCCCAAGCTACAGTGAGTACAGAACAGGAAATGGTCTGCAGTGATGCCCAGAACCTTTGTGACTCTGATTCAGGCCGTGAGGACCAAGTTTCTGAGCATAATGTTGACCCTTTGTCACAAACTGTAACACCTGTGGTTATAGACAATGAGGAACATACTGATGAAGATGAGACGCAGATACCCGATTGGGATGACAACTTAAATATTCGGTCAGGGCAAGAAGAGGCTCGGTCTGAGGGGGAGGGGAGTGCAAACACAACAAATGATGATGAAGTTCTAGATCCCACCTACTGTCAACCCACAGTCAGGCACTCGAGGAGGTCAACAGAGGTGGTGGAGGAGGATGCAACTGATGACGAAGTTACCTTGCGCCTTCCTGGACAGAGTCGGAGTACTGGTAGCACGTCTACAACTGCATCCTCAGCCACCACTCTGCCTCTGAGCACTAGTCGGGGTGGATCAACAGGTCGCATGCCCTCTAAGCCTTGCCTAGCCTGGTCCTTTTTTGACATAGCAAAAGATCGCCCAAATTATGTGATCTGTAAAATTTGTCATGGTTCTCTTAGTAGAGGTCAAAACCTCAGCAGTTTGACAACTTCTTCCATGAATCGTCACATGAATAAATATCATATGTCCCGGTGGGAAGCTCACTGTGCTGCAATGCGGCCTAGCGGAGCGAACCATCCTCCTCCTGCCCCTTCCAGTGTATCCGTGCGCTCTTCATCTTCTAGGACTGTGGGGACAGCTGTCACACCTGTTTTTCCACGCACAACTTCCACCACTGTAACCGCAACAGGCAGTTTGCTTGGTAGGTCGTCAGTTGGTTTGGAAGGGGAAACAAGTGAGTGTGTACAGCTCTCTCAGACATCGATAGCATCAACGTTGGATGAAGGCAACATCATGTCTCCGCCTGCACTTTCCTCACAAACCTGCATTTTTCCAGGGACACCCTACTCAACACCGTCTACACACAGCAGCCAGATCTCTGTCCCTCAGATGTGGTCAAATAAAAGGCCATTTCCTGCGACCCATGACAAAGCTAAGAGGTTGACTCTATCCTTCTGTAAGCTCTTGGCTACCGAAATGCTGCCTTTCCGCCTAGTGGACACACAGGATTTTAGAGACCTTATGTCTGTCGCTGTGCCCCAGTACCAGATGCCTAGTCGCCACTACTTCTCTAAGAAAGGTGTGCCCGCGCTACACCAGCATGTCGCACAAAACATCACCGCTTCCTTGAGAAACTCTGTGTGTGAACGGGTGCATTTCACCACCGATACTTGGACCAGTAAGCATGGACAGGGACGTTACATGTCGCTGACTGGGCACTGGGTAACTATGGTGATAGATGGTGAAGGGTCTGCTGCACAAGTCTTGCCGTCCCCACGACTTGTGTGTCAATCCTCTGTCTGTCCAAGTTTCGCCATTGCTTCTGCCTCCTCCACCTCATCTGGGTCCTCCACCTCTGCCCCAAGCCTGCCTGGTCAGGCCACCAGCGTTCTCACTGCGCAGAAGGAATCACACACCCCTCATTACTATGCTGGCAGCAGAGCGCAACGGCATCAGGCGGTCTTTAGCTTGACATGTCTTGGGAATAAGAGTCACACAGCTGAGGAGTTGTGGTCAGCTCTGCGGTCCGAGTTTAATAAATGGTTGTCTCCACTCAACCTGCAGCCTGGTAAGGCCGTGTGCGACAATGCTGCAAACCTGGGTGCGGCCCTTCGCCTGGGCAAGGTGACACACGTACCTTGTATGGCTCACGTGTTGAACCTTGTCGTCCAGCAATTTTTAACACACTATCCCGGCCTAGATGGCCTTCTGAACAGGGCACGAAAACTGTCTGCTCACTTCCGCCGTTCAAGCGCCGCAGCTGAGCAACTTGCATCGCTCCAGAAGTCTTTCGGCCTGCCGGTTCATCGCCTGAAATGCGATGTGGCGACACGCTGGAATTCAACTCTCCACATGTTACAGCGACTGTGGCAGCACCGCCGAGCCCTGGTGCAATACGTCATGACGTATAGCCTGGGCCAACAAGATGCAGAGGTGGGGCAGATCACCCTGATGGAGTGGTCTCAGATCAAGGACCTATGCACCCTTCTGCACAGTTTCGACATGGCGACGAATATGTTTAGCGCTGACAATGCCATTATCAGCATGACAATTCCAGTCAATTACATGCTGGAGCACACGCTAAAGACTATTCGGAGTCAGGGGGTGGGACAGCAGGAAGGGGAGGAACTACAGGAGGATTCATATGCGCAAGGGACAACAACATCACCAAGGTCCAGACGTTCATCATCACCAACGCAGCAGGCATGGGACCATGGGGGACAGGGATCAACAAGGGCACATAGTAGCAGGCTAAATGTTGAGGAAGGTGCAGGAGAACATGAAGAAATGGAGGACGAACTGTCCATGGACATGGAAGACTCAGCAGATGAGGGAGACCTTGGTCAAATTTCTGTTGAAAGAGGTTGGGGGGAGATGTCAGAGGAAGAAAGAACGGTTAGCACCTCTATGCCACAAACACAGCGTGGACTTGGTCCGCATGGCTGCGCAAGACACATGAGTGCCTTCTTGTTGCACTACCTCCAACATGACCCTCGTATTGTCAAAATTAGAAGTGATGATGACTACTGGCTTGCCACACTATTAGATCCCCGGTACAAGTCCAAATTTTGTGACATAATTCTAGCCATAGAAAGGGACGCACGTATGCAGGAGTATCAGCAGAAGCTGTTACTCGATCTTAGCTCGGCTTTTCCACCAAACAACCGTGCAGGTGCAGGGAGTGATTCTCCCAGTTGTAACTTGACAAACATGGGACGGTCTCGCCATCTTCAACAGTCTACCCGTACCAGTAGGACCGTATCTGGTGCTGGTAACAGCAATTTTATGGAATCTTTTCATAATTTTTTTAGACCCTCCTTTGCAAGGCCACCAGAGACAACAAGTCTGACACATAGTCAACGGCTGGAGAGGATGATACAGGAGTATCTCCAAATGAACATCGATGCCATGACTTTGCAAATGGAGCCTTGCTCCTTTTGGGCTTCAAATCTAGAAAAATGGCCAGAGCTATCCAGTTACGCCTTGGAGATTTTGTCGTGTCCAGCTGCCAGCGTTGTCTCTGAACGTGTCTTCAGTGCTGCTGGGTGTGTGCTGACAGATAAGCGCACGCGTCTGTCCAGTGACAATGTGGACAGACTGACGTTCATCAAAATGAACAAGTCATGGATCCAGAAGGAATTTACTACCCCTGTGTCATCCTGGGGAGAGTAAATGCTTGTGGATTTGGAATGTGCTTGATGCAAATCAAAACATCCTGTTTGCAACTAGGGTAAAAGTGCTGCCACTGATAAGGTGTCTGTGTGGGGCCCAATTTTTGGAAAAAAAGGGAGACTCCGCTTGGAGTAACCCTTGCTTGCTGTGTTTTTTAAAAATGATCCAAGATGAACAGAGCTGGGATCAGGAAAGACTTTGCTACCTACCCCAGTGTCATCCTGGGGACGGTTAAGAATAGCGTATTTTTGAATGTGCTTGATGCAAATCTAGCTGTGAATTGTACAACTGGGGCACAACTGCTGCCACTGAAGGGGTGGGTGTGTGTGGGGCCCAATTTTTGGAAAAAAGGGAGACTCCGCTTGGAGTAACCCTTGCTTGCTGTGTTTTTTAAAAATGATCCAAGATGAACAGAGCTGGGATCAGGAAAGACTTTGCTACCAACCACGGTGTCATCCTGGGGACGGTTAAGAATAGCGTATTTTTGAATGTGCTTGATGCAAATCTAGCTGTGAATTGTACAACTGGGGCACAACTGCTGCCACTGAAGGGGTGGGTGTGTGTGGGGCCCAATTTTTGGAAAAAAGGAAGACTCCGCTTGGAGTAACCCTTGCTTGCTGTGTTTTTTTAAAAATGATCCAAGATGAACAGAGCTGGGATCAGGAAAGACTTTGCTACCTACCCCGGGGTCATCCTGGGGACGGTTAAGTATGGCGTATTTTTGAATGTGCTTGATGCAAATCAAAACATCCTGTTTGCAACTAGGGCAAAAGTGCTGCCACTGATAAGGTGTCTGTGTGGGGCCCAATTTTTGGAAAAAAAGGGAGGCTCCGCTTGGAGTAACCGTTGCTTACATTGTTTTTAAAAGAAGCCAAGATGAACAAGTCATGGTTCAGCAAAGACTTTGCTACCTACCCCGGTGTCATCCTGGGGACGGTTAAGAATAGCGTATTTTTGAATGTGTTTGATGCAAATCTAGCTGTGAATTGTACAACTGGGACACAACTGCTGCCACTGAAGGGGTGGGTGTGTGTGGGGCCCAATTTTTGGAAAAAAGGAAGACTCCGCTTGGAGTAACCCTTGCTTACATTGTTTTTAAAAGAAGCCAAGATGAACAGAGCTGGGATCAGGAAAGACTTTGTTACCTACCCCGGTGTCATCCTGGGGACGGTTAAGAATAGCGTATTTTTGAATGTGCTTGATGCAAATCAAAACATCCTGTTTGCAACTAGGGCACAAGTGCTGCCACTGATAAGGTGTCTGTGTGGGGCCCAATTTTTGGAAAAAAAGGGAGACTCTGCTTGGAGTAACCCTTGCTTGCTGTGTTTTTTAAAAATGATCCAAGATGAACAGAGCTGGGATCAGGAAAGACTTTGCTACCAACCCCGGTGTCATCCTGGGGACGGTTAATTATGGCGTATTTTTGAATGTGCTTGATGCAAATCTAGCTGTGAAGTGTACAACTAGGGCACAAGTGCTGCCACTGAATGGGTGGGTGTGTGTGTGTGTGTGGCCCAATTTTTGGAAAAAAGGGAGACTCCGCTTGGAGTCACCTTGCGGTGTTTTACATGATTTTAGAAGGGCGTGCCATGCCTATATCTGTGTGTCCTCCTCTTTTTCCTTGTCCAGCTCTTTTGTTTTCACATGAGTATATGTCCTTGTCACTTTCCCATGTGTTTGTGTTGTGTTGTGAGTTGTTTGTCACCTTTTGGATACCTTTGAGGGTGTTTTCTAGGTGTTTTTATGTGTTTGTGATTGCCTGCCATTGTTTCCTATGCAGTTCAAGTTCGGTTCGTCGAACGTTCGATGAGCCGAACTCGAACGGGACGTCCGTTCGGCGAACCGACCTCGAGCCGAACCGCGACCGGTTCGTTCATCTCTAATCTCAACGCTTTGTCATGGGTAGGAGGAAATGGGCTTTTACTTGTCCACATCTGAGGGACTGAGGGCTGGCTGGTGGGCTGAGATGGCATTGAGTACGGTGTCCCTGCAGAGTTACACTTTTGGTCATATACCAAATGAGTTGAAAAAGGACAAATGCTGGTGGAAAGGGGAACAGGTGTGTTGGAAAGGGGAAAAAAGTTTTTGTCCGTGGGTTTGGTGGTTAAGCAAAAGTAACATTTGGTGAAGAAACACCATCTGTTATGGTGGGACTGGCAGATTTGGATAAGGTGGTATATACTATGTTACCGGTATATAACGAAAATTAATAAGAAAAGAAAGAGAAAGGTATATATCCCCATCAGCAGTCAATGTCCACCGTGCTCCCAGATGGAAAAGGAGAGGTTGGCAAATGGAAGGTTAGGTGGAGGATACAGATCTGTGTGGCTATGAAACTAATAGTTGCCTGAACCGAGTTAGACGCCACTCGGATCTTGAGACTGGGAGCCCTGTTAGCGTCACAGGGTCCACACGCCCACCCAGCCCAGGAACTCCCTGTTAACATCACAGGGGCCATTCAGTACACTGACCGTGTGCATTGGGGCCACACCTGTGGACAGCAGGCGCATCAGCAGCAGCAGGCCTGTTAAGGCCACTGGGCTGCACAAGCAGGACTTGTAGGACAGGAGCTGGTCTTAACCGTTCTGCGTTACCAACTGTGGTGGTGGCCTGCATCGACACCCTATCCCTGCCTACCTCTGGCCTAAAGCCGCAATGGGTTCAACACATGGAGGTGTGCTCTTTCGGAGCATAATAGAAGACTGCGCACCTCCTTGTTGGCTCCAGCCCGTTTTATAACCTGGGTCCGCCCCAAACCAGGGTGGACCACAATGCACCTCCTGGAGACAAAAGCAGAGTGACACGTCATGAGTGGCATAACTAGCGTCCTATTTGGAACCGCAACTTCAATAATGACCTCATGGCTGCCACGACACAAACACCTCACCAGTCATCGTCTGACCATCAATAATGAGGTGACAAGTCATAGGGGCGAGCCTCTGCAAGCCATTTGGGAGTGGCCTGGCCACATCGTCAGGACACCTGATGCCGTGTGGTCTGTATGGGCCCCCCCCACATCAGGGGCAGGGCCAAAGAGTTAATTACCGGACCTAGTTTCTGATGCAGTAAGTGCCTGAGCATGGTCAGTTGCATGAAATAGAGTCTCTGAAAAAAGACTATCAGCTTTAGCATGGTGTCTCGGCACAAAACAGGACTTAGACCCGGCACGGAATGCAAGTACCTGTGCAAAGAGGCTTTTCACACTAAGTGTGGGAGCATGCAAGGTATCCCGAAATAAAGACTTAGCCTCAGGAATGGCACAGTCAGGCTGAGCATACTCACTAGGCGAAACACTGTAGTTAGGCTGCAGCTGGGGTAAATCGGCACACGCATGCGCACTAGCTGCCTCTCCACACTTAGACGTGGAGGAGAAATTGCTCTTCGGGTGTGAACTTGTAGATGCTGTCTATGAACAGAAGGAAAAGCTAAAGGAAGCCTCACTTTCTATCCCTCCGAATTATCAAATGCAGCAATGAATTCCCTGAGTTTGCTATAACATTAGTGTAGCAAAATGTGCATGAGGGTGTCCTGCACAGGTGCTAGAAATAGCTTGGCACCAGTGGGACAATAATGAAATACAACAGCAAGTTCTATGATGCCACTAAATGGCAGTATTTTTTGCTATCAATATAGCTTATTAAAAACAGAGCAGGAGGCTGTCATGCAGAGGTGCTAGAAATAGCTTGGCACCAGTGGGACAATAATGAAATACAACATCCAGTTCTATGATGCCACTAAATGGCAGTATTTTTTGCTATCATTATAGCTTATTAAAAACAGAGCAGGAGGGTGTCCTGCACAGGTGCTGCACATAGATTTGCACCAGTGGGGCACTAATGGAGTTCAACAGCCACTTCTTGTATGCCACTAAGTTTACTCACTTTTTGGTATTATAATGTCTTAGTAAGTAACAATGAGTTTGAGTGTGCAATGCAGGCAGACGTGCTGCAAATATCTGTGAACTAGTGGGACTATACAGAAGTCCAATAGCCACGTTTAGGATGCCACTAGGTTCACTCAGTGTTTGCTAGTATAATGGCTTAGTAACAATGAGTTTGAGTGTGCAAAGGGCAGGAGGGTACAGTGGCAGGGTTGTGGGTCTCTGGGTAGAGGAAAGGAAGCCTGCCTTTCTATCCCTCCTTATGGGGAAATGCAGCGAGGAAGTCCCTGACCTTAGCTACACAGACGCTGTCATGTTCTGTAGCTGTTAAACTCTGTTTTCAGGACCTGTCACCTATGGCTCTGACCCTGCCGGTACGAGCCCTTAAAAGGACTGATAGAAAGTGCTATCCCTAAGCTGTCCAGCGCTGTGTATGGAGCATAATACAGCTGTATCGGCGATAGGAGCTGCGCCAGTGATGTCTGACACCAAGGACGCAGAAGGCAGATAATGGCGTGCTGGAGGAAAATGTCCGGTTTTATAATGCAGGGACATGTGACATGGACATCCTATCACACATGCCGTTGCTTCTCTGGCTAAAAGTCCACTTAGCTGTGTGTGTGTCTGGGATTGGCTGACATGCTGGCCCGCCCCACTACACGCGCGCGCTTAGGGAAGGAAGACAAGAAAAAAAAAAAAAAATGGGGATCGCCATTATCCATACAGCAGTGATCTGAAGGCGCTGTTCCCGCACACTATACACTGAAATGTCATAATAGTGTGAGTCACAGAGTGACTTACACTATTACAGCGGAAAGCCAGCTAGGAATTAGCTGTTTTTTTTGCTGCTAGAACCGTTCTCGAACGTATCTAGAACTATCGAGCTTTTACAAAAAAGCTCGAGTTCTAGTTCGATCTAGAACAGCCCCCAAAATCACTCGAGCCACGAACTGGAGAACCACGAACCGCGCTCAACTCTAGTCTGCACGCTCTTTTAAAAAATACAAAAAACTCATCAAACATTTTATGCACCCCCAAATGGCATCAATAAAAACACCAGCCCACCATAACAAAAACAAGCCTTGGCACAGCTCAATTTCCAGACAAATAAAAAAAATTGCCCATAGAAAAGGCCAGCAAAAAAAAAATTTCTTTTTTTTACTAAGTTCAGAAGTACCTTTTAGGCTCTCTCTTAATTATTGGGACTGCAAAAAACATAGATTGCTTCTTCCCTTGCAACCACTAGGGGAGCTGTGATGCACATCTATTGCAGCATATGTAGGTAGCCTAAAGGCTGCTTTACACCAGGCAATCTATCGTGCGATAGATCGTCGGGGTCACGGCTTTTGTGACGCACATCCGGCATCGCTGGCGATGCCGGCCTGTGTGACACCTCCTAGCGACGCAGTATCGCTCACAAATCGTGAGTCGGGTACTGCTCGTTAGGTTCCATAATATCGGTTACTTTAGTTGACCATCGTTTCCGTGGTAGCACACGTCGCTCCGTGTGACACCACGGGAACGATGAGCAGCTCACCTGCCTCCCGCGGCCGCCGCCGTCTCTATGTGGAAGGAAGGAGGTGGGCGGGATGTTTACATCCTGCTCATCTCCGCCCCTCCGCTTCTATTGGCCGGCGGCCGTGTGACGTCGCTGTGACGCCGAACGTCCCTCCCACTCCAGGAAGTGGACGTTCGCCGCCCACAGCGAGGTCGCACGAGAGGTAAGTATGTGTGACGGGGGTTACTACCTTTGTGCGACACGGGCAGCGATTTGCCCGTGACGCAAAAGGACGGGGGCGGGTACGATCGATTGTGAAATCGCACAATCGGTCGTACCGTGTAAAGCATGCTTAACTCTTGTCAAAATCTCCTATTCTGCAGCCAAAATACAAGTTGTGGCCTTTCTTTATCATGGTAGTTAAGTTTCACCTTTGTGATTCAAAAGTCACTTCTCTGCATTTGTGGCAAAAACTACCCGCTTTGTTAAAGCAAGAATGAGGCATATATAAAAAATTATATAGGAATTATATAGAAACATATCAATATGCTAAGAAACTAAGCTAAGAAATCCTAAAAGTGTATACCTTACACAGAGAGCATTTAAAAAAAATAGATGATGAAACTGTAATTAGGATTACGTGATCGGAGCTGAGTTGCTGTTTTTTATTACTTACCCTAAGATACTGAAGGCTCGATAGACTAAATAGATGATGTAGTTGTAGTGCCCCTGAAAGCCTCAGGGCACTACGAGGAACTGCATCCTCTAGGGGATGCAGGACCTACCCCATGGGACCTGGAGTACCAGTGCCGATACCACCAACACACATCTAAATCCTAGTTCTCCTCTCTGCACTGCTCATAAAGGGTTAACCATGTAAGGGGATGATCGCCATGGGAATGAGTCCCTGGGTATAGCCAGCCTGGTGGGAGGGGTCAGTCAGTCAGTGGCAGTCTGAAAAGTCGGGAGCACACAGGAGAGGTGTGCAGACGTGCCTGAGCTGAGTCCGTGTAACGGTTACCCCAGGGGCACAGGAGAGAGGTCGCAAGGAAAGGTACCGAGATATCACTGGGACCAGAGCACAAACGGGGCACAGGGCCCTAGGTCAAATGTCAAGTTTCAAACGGTTTGATAAATACCTGCACGGTGAGGACACCTTCACGGATACAATCAAACCAAATAATCCGGGGGCATCAGCAGTAAACTAGGATCGGGGTTCGGACACTTACCTCCCCGCAAGGTCCACACTGCCCACCATACGGAGAAGGAGACTGTACCCCAAAAGGGACAGTCGGGGTTCCCAAACGCTCCACGCTACGAGGACTCAATCTAAAGAGAGTGTCGGGGACAGAGCAACCTGGGTCACTACATTGGCACTGATACTCCTGGGAACGGAACCAGCAAGCCGAGTGTCCATGTGAGTAGAGACTGTTAAAGTTAACCTGGCGTGGTCTCCATCATTATACACTATACATCTCCCAAGCACAGACCTAACTGCGGAGGGCCTACCACCATAGCTGCCACTACCACCAGCCCGTTGAGCAGCGGCGGATCTCCATTCTTAACCCGCAGGTGGCGTCACGAACATTAACTCTATTATCCCCTGTAAATACTCCCTTTTATTAAGCGTCCCCAGGGTACGGGACAGGGCAATAGCCACCTGAAGTGATATTCCCGTTTGCAACTGCCCGGGACCGAGTACCCCCTTCCCTGGGCGACACATAGTAAAATAGCTACTAACAATGCAATAATTATGATGATAAATATATACAATCTTTCTATAAGCTTGCATGAAAGGTGTCATAAGTAATTACAATCTCCTCTGGATCTTCAACATTACAGCCAGTTATCAAATGTAAGCATTATATTAGTTTTCAGCACCACAAAATTAGTTGAGTTGTACTGTTTTCGGTCCTGAATCAATTTGGATGGAGAACAGTGTCAGCAATTCTCAGTGGAGCACAGTTTGTACAGCAGAGTGGTTTTCCTTCTGCAGATTGACTGGGTAATTCGCTTTGGCCTGTAAAGTATAAGGTCTTATGGTCAATGGGTTCATCTCTGTCGCCTGTAGAGTGTAAACTCTTAGGTAAAGTTCACAAAAGCCATTTTTGCTGAGGGATTTTCCGTATAAATAACGAAGCAAAAAAATGCTACAAATGTGCTGTGAACATAGCCTAATAGTCAACAGGGTCCTCTCTCCTGTAGAGTGAAGGTTTTATGGTCAATGAAGTCCTCTCTTTTTAACCCCTTCACGACAGCCAATTTTGCGCTTTCCATTTTTTTTGCCACCCTTCTTCCGAGAGCCGTAACGTTTTTATTTTTCCATCAATATGGGCATGTGAGGGCTCGTTTTTGCAGAACGAGTTGTACTTTTAAATTAAATCAAGAAAGACAGAGGAAGAGAGTCAGTCGAGTACGGGGACTCCTGGTGACTAGGCACGCATGGGATACAGGTCCCTTGAGTAGACGTCCATTTATTGATCTGCTAAACCTGCCGGTAAGGGTAACTACAAGTCCCTCACCAACCATCTAGAGTCCGAGCCTCAGCAGCAATGAGGGGGCCCATAAGGGGGATTGAGCCTGGAGCCATCTCACTTGGTCCACGCTGCCGGCAAACGGGCCAAAAAGGGGAGAGAAGGCAGTAGCGACTTCCCTGGATGAACCCCACGGTACTTCAAGTCAGGGGTTATCCGAAACAAGAAGTGCAAGGAAGGCAAGTTAATGGTTACCCTTAGACTGGCCTGAAGGATACCTGGTTTCACCTGGTTTATCTCAGCATCGCTCGGGTTACCTCACAGAAAACAACAAAAGTGAGTAAAGAGCAGTTGAAAGACATTTTGGACTGAGACTGAGTTATTCTGGGACCTGTTGCTCTACACATCCGAGCCCCTCGGGCCAGCCTTACTCACAGGAGGCCACACCATCTGACTGCAGACTCTATCAGCCCCAGATGCTCGATAAAACTGCAGTGGCGGTCACCCATATCCCTGACCGCAAACCGTGAGTGGCGTCACGACACAAAGAAGCAAAAAACTACATACCTGTTGCCTGGCCAAATATACCAAAGAAGACTTTGTGGCGTCCCTGAAGGTAGAATGATGTCCCTGGGACAACCAGGCTTCACATCTGGCATCACAAACAAGATCATGGACTAGACCTGTTTAGACAGGTGACTGTGTGCCTTAGCGGTCTGACTGAAAAATTTTACCCGCTACCATTTTAGCCACCGCTGAAAAAGAAAGTGCGTCATCAAGAAGCTGCAGCGCGCGCAGGAGAAGAAACCGTCCATGGAGAGGAGTGACAGTCCAAGTATGGAGAGAGCCCTCTGACACAGTGAAGGGAGAAGATGGGGGCGGATCTGTTCTCGGACTGCTGGGACGTCCCAGTCCTGTGGGAGGAGAACAACCAAAAATGAAACTAAGACCAAAGCTTGACCAGAACCTGATCAGCAACGGTAGAGACAAGATGGTGTCAGCAGAAGGTGACAAAAGGGAGCAGGGTTGGACCAGGCCCATGACTGAGGAGGAGTTGGAAGCAGAGGTGGAGAGACTCGCTGACAGTATCGAAGAGCAGCGGAGGCAAGAGGTAGCCGCTTGGAGGAAGAGAATGATAATGGCAATTAGAAACCAGCGGTTGCCGGTGCAAAGAGGTCCGCCTGGAGGTGCCGACCCTGCTCAACCCGAGCCACCGTTTGCAACAGCGACCCTGCCGTTGGATGTCGCCAGTATGACCCCAGGTGAGTGCAAAACTGCCCCTGTTCCACCTGGTATGCTGACCCCACCGGCATTGTCATCAGAAGCCGCTGCGATGTCCAATGCGACGTCCGGTGCGACACCCGATGCAACACCTGATGCGATGCCCGCGGTCAGACCAGGCCGCAACGCTTCCTGTCCTGGTTGCCAGACCAGAGACGGTCACAGCGCCCCAGCCGCGGACTGGGGATTCAGCTCCTACCCCCAGACCTGAGATAGTCACAGCGCCCCAGTCGCTGACTGGGGAACCAGCTCCTACCTCCAGACCAGAGGCGGTCACAGCGCCCTAGTCGCTAACTGGGGATCCAGTCCCTGCGCCCCGACCTGAAATGGACACAGTACCTCCTCAGATAAAGAAAGAACCGGAGCCTCTGCCCTTGGCTCACCTGATTGCCAGGTACATGATCCACAAGTTGCCGTCCCGACCTGAAGCGGTTACAGCACCCTCTCCGCTGGAGAGGGATTCATCATCCTGTCTGGCTGCTGAAAGCTCATCCCCAGAGCTGCTACTCAACCGACCGGAGGAGGTCGCAGCACCCTCTGCGAGAGAGGGAGGCCATGAGGCCGCGCTGCTGTTCCCCCAATGACCGGAAGAGGTTGCAGCACCCTCCGCCAGGGAGGGAGAAAAGGTCCAGCCACCATCACTGCTGTTCCCCACCGACCGGAGGAGGTCGCAGCACCCTCTGAGAGAGAGGGAGGCCATGAGGCCACGCTGCTGTCTCCCCACCGACAGGAAGAACAGGTTGCAGCAAGTCCCAGCACCTATATCACCTGGTGTCCGGCTAATAACCAGGTGGAGTCACTACAGAGGCAATCCCACAGAGGAAGACGAAGGGTGAGAGCCAGACACCCACACCCCTTGTAAAACCCATCCCAGAAAGTGATGAGTTAGAGGCCCGGGACCTGCAAGAGAAGCAGTCCCTGCGGCGGGCCAGACACCAGGTCAGAGGTCCCCTCCACTTTGGAGTTGTGGAGGAGTTTAACTGCTGCACAGGGTGGGGCTTTATAGTAGAGGCCGGGGTAAAAGAGGGAATATTTGTGTCCCGACGGGATGTGCAGTCACATCTGCAAAGAGGTCACTCTGGTCGTGATTTGTATGTGGGGGATGTAGTGGAATTAACGAGGCATATGGGAAAGAGAGAGGCTAGTTTGCCTTGGACGTAGTGCAGTGTCTAAGGGAAACCTTAGTCATCCCAGGTTCCAACCCCATCGCTCCAACAAGGTCCCCATTACTATCATCACCAGGGGACACCAATGACACCAACTCCAGGTATCAGTGCACTGAAGTGCCAAGCACTGGTCTTGGAAGGAGGAAGTCTATTTAGTTTAAAAAAAATTTTTTTATGAAAGTTAAGTAACGTTCAAGAATGTGCCCGCAAGTACTTTTGCGCGAACTTTCTAAATATTCTTAAGCACCTGGTTACATGCACTTTTTATATGGACCATAGGTTATGAACTGGCTATAGCCACAAACTCTCGCAGTGTAAAAAGTTACCCCAGAGGTACCAACCCCAGAGTCTGCCTGTTGAGGGGCATGGCTCTGCACCACCAAGGGGGCACGCCTGTTTATGGGGCCTGCTCTCCAACACAAAGAAGAAGGTACATCTGTTTATGGGGTCTACCCTACACCACCATCCTCAGGAGAGGAATATTGGAGGAAAAATCTGGGAAACAGACGGCCCAGACCTGGTCACCAAAGGGACCGGTGATCTGCCTCCTGGATGTTTCTGGGTGGGTCCAGGACTCGTGGGTGGTGGGTGGTGGTGGTATGGTACCTGGTATGTTTTAAATGTAAATGTCTCCCCTGTGTGGGAAAATTTGTATTTATTTTTTTCTTGTCTTTGCAGCCGAGGACATGCTGTGGATAACCAAGGGGGAATGTGGCGCCCCTGACCTGGTCAGGCACCACTGAGTACTACGTTCAACACTGTCCCATGATATTAATCATAGGATAATATGAGTAAAAAAATGCAAAGTAGAAAAACTAATGAGCATTTTTTAGGTTAAAACCCAAAACTTTATTAGATAATTAGAATGATGTCCCTGGGACGACCGGGCTTCACACCAATATCCTCCTGTTTACAGCATAAGCCCTCAGACAGCGTCCTGTATACAGCATGAGTCCCGTTATAGCCTCCTATATACAGCATGAGTGCCATACATCTTACTATATACAGTATGAGTCCCCACAAATTCTCCAATATACAATATTAGCCCCATACATCCTCCTATGTACAGTATGAGCCCTCACACCTCCTCCTATATATAGTATGATGCCCATATAGCCTTCAATATACAGTATGGGCATCCACATAGCCCCTATATACATATAGCCACACACAGGCTCCTATATAAATCATGAGTCCTGCATAGCCTACTGTATACAGTATAAGGCTCACATATAGCCTCCTATATACAGTATGAGACTCCACATAGCCTTCTATATACAGCATGAACTCCCACAAAGCCTCATATATACAGCAAGTACACAACATAGCCTCCTATTTACAGCAAGAGTCCATCTATAGCCACGTATACATAACAAGAGCCATACATAGCCTCATATATACAGCAAGAGCCTCTACATAGCCTCCTATATACAGTATAAGCCCCAATATAGCCTTTCATATACAGAATGAGCCCCCACATAGCCTCTTATATACAGCATGTCTCCATGTAGCCTCCTATGTACAGTTTGAGCCTCATATAGCCACCTATATACAGCATGAGCTCCACATAGCCTCCAAAAAACATCATGACCCTCCACATAGCCTCCTATATAGAGTATGAGCTCTGCATGGCCTCCTATATACACCATAAGCCCCACATATAGGCTCCTATTTACAGTATGAGCCCCCACATAGCCTATTATATACACCATGAGCCCCCACATAGCCTCTTATATACAACATGAGCCCCTACATCGCCTTCTATATACACATCATGAGTCCCCCATAGCCTTCTATACACAGTATGAGCCCAAACATAGACTCCTATATTCAGCTCGAGCCCCACATAGTATCTTATTTACAGTATGAGCCCCCATAAAGCCTCTTATATATAGCATGAGTCCCCATATAGCCTCCTATATACAGTATGAGCCTCCATATAGCCTCTTTTTATACAGTGTGTGTGTGTGTGTGTGTATATATATATATATATATATATATATATATATATAAAATCTGTTTATACTCACCAAAGCCTGATTCCCAGCACTGCAGCTTCCATCACCTCTTCTATGGAGGGCCTGCAGAGGCAATGTAATCAAATGATATCATCGCGCTGCCTGCGTGGGCATGCTGACATCTCATAACTAGCAAGGCCATAGCAGTCAAAGGCTTAAGAGATGAACAGTGATATAGGACGGAGTTTTTGCTCTGTCCTCTTTCACAGGGCTGAACTGTGTCAGCGTCACGTGGCGGTCACAGGAGATCGGGAGCTCCAGTAAGAAGTTCAGGCCCCAGATCTTTGATGCTAGTGAGGCCCCTACTGCTCTGATCGGGCCTCCATGCGGGAGCAAGTGGAGAGCCGGTCCTTCTGTGTCCTGACCTCGAGGGCCACTGAAAAAAAATATAGAGGCCTGCTGGCCTTGTGTTTGACACCTTTTCTCTAGATGAACATGTTAGGTTTTAAACGTTGAACAAAATGGAATTGCTTCTTTTTCAACCTTAACAGCGATGAAAAAAAAGATGTCATTTGTAAATAGCTGTTTATTGGGTTGTAAGTAGAAAACAAGAGATCACTTCAGGACAGGTGTTTCTAATATTGCATTAAACAACCCGTAGCTGGAAGTTCTTCAAGTGATTCTCAAACCTCTTGGCATCTCTAAAAACCTCTAAAAGCATGCTAGGAGTTTATTTCATCCACGACTTTGTTGTACCATCACAGTATTTGACAGGGCTGACTTTGATGCTTACAGGGAGCCAGCTGTGTGTCCATTTAAAGTCCAGAGAAATCTTAGAAAAAAATATTCTTTAGATGTTGTATAGCATACTGAAAATGTTAGTAGCTTAGCTGCTAAATTAATTCTCAAATATATATAACAATAGACTTTATAGTATAATTCTATACTAGCTGAATGGATGTAAAAATATATTATTTCCTTCTATCATCTGTTGATGTATTGTTTTTGCAATGAAAGATGGAATTCATGAAATAATAAAGATTTGATGATCTGGATTAAAGTGCACCTGTTGTTTCTGAATTAAATAGCCTAAAATCCTGCGTAATTTCAAAAAGCATATAGACAAACAATATACGGAAATGTAGATACTTTTTACTGTACAAATTCATCATTCACAAGACTTAATAAAAAAACACAAGAGATTCAGACAAAATATGTAAAAAAAAAAAGCCTGTAGACAAATAATCACTGCCTGAAAAAGCACATCGCGAAACGCACATTGGAGCTGAGACAGAGGAGCAGTGATCCTAAAGAAATGAAGTTGCTTCTGTATCAATCTATTTAACAGCGACAGAATATTAAAAGGGTATAGAAACACCGATTTAATTAAAAAAAACCTTATTAAAATATAAATAGCTTTTATTAGTAACTACAAAATCACACACCCAAAACCAGTGTACATAATAAAAGCCATGATATTGCACAAGCATTTAAGGGGAGAGGCCCAGGGCAGATTTCCTAGAGTCTCGCTTCCTAACCATGGAGGTTGGCATCCTAATAGGACGATGTGGCGCCCCTGCTCAACAAAGGCTAGCCCTTAAAGACCCTATGCTGAGACAGGTGCTGCTAGTCTAAATCTAAATGAAGGGAATACAAATATACAAAGTGAATGGTGATACAGTAAATCATATGGTAATATCTCTAATTCATCTGTGCCACTCCAATTATACATTGATAGTCTATCAAAACCATATGAGATCGCCCACCTATTAGCATTCCCTCCAAAAATGATAGTGGAGGAGGTAACAGACTAGATATTAATAATGGTGGGCCACCCTGGGATGTCTCAATAATAATAGTACTATGTATATGTGAGGAGGGGGATTCATAGGTCTCCCACTGCTTTTAATCAGATAAAGTGAATTTTGTCAACAATTCTCATAAATAATATTATAGACATTATATACTCTACAGTTATCTAAACTCACAGTGTCCCAAAACAAATATACAGTTCTCATGTGTGCAGTACAATTTCCATAAATAATATTATTGAGCCTCAAAAGAGAGTAAAATGTTGCCTAATGGCTAGTACTTGACTTATAAATTACAGCCAGCCCAGAGTCTGACGCATTTCTCCCCCAGAGGGGCATTGCAGCTATAAGTCCCCTTACTGACAGCCAGACTGGTTTGTCAGGTCTCCATAAGGAGAATAGTCTTCCCAGTGGTCCCGACATAGCTTCTCATAAGCCAGATCAGATACTCACACTTCGCACTGACGAGGGGCAATCACCCCACAACACTGTGTCTGCAAATTGGGATTCTGATCTGTCAATAAATCCTAAAGGGTACTTTACACACAATGATATCGCTAGCGATATATCGTCGGGGTCGCGGTGTTCGTGACGCACATCCAGCACCGTTAGCGAAATCGTTGTGTGTGACTAAAAGGAGCGACGATAAACGATCGCAAAAACGTCAAAAATTGTTGATCGTTGACACGTCGCTCCTTTTCATAATATCGTTGGTGGTGCATGCCGCTGGTTGTTTGTCATTTCTGCAGCAGCACACTATGTGTGACACCGCAGGAATGCCGAACATTTCTTACCTGCGTCCACCGGCAATGAGGAAGGAAGGAGGTGGGCGGCATTTTCCGCCCACTCATCTCCACCCCTCCTCTGCTATTGGGCGGCCTCTTAGTGACGCCGTTGTGACGCCGAATGAACCGCTCCCTTAAGGAGAGATTGTTCGGTGTCTCCAGTGACGTCGCTAAGCAAGTATGTGAGTGTGACGCTGCCGTAGCGATATTGTTTGCTACAGCAGCGATCACCCCATGGCGAAATAGTGACGTGGGCGGGTGATATCGCGCACGATATCGCTAGCTATCGCTAGCGATGTCGCACCGTGTAACGCACCCTTTAGTCTTATTAAAATGCTTGTTTAAAAAGCCACTTTTGACTTTTAGGATTGCTACTTCCAATAGGTGGCGCTAGAGTTTGTCTCCTTCCTCACTGGAGGGACAATTTGAATAATCCTCCAGGACAGTCGCTTAGGGATTCATCCAAGCCAGCCATCAATGGGGACAAATACATTTGGCAAGTTTGCATATAATAGATCACCTATGATTTTGTTAGACTATCAAGCTATAATTAGAGTGTCACAGATGTACTAGAGATATTATCATATAATTTACTGTCTCACCATTCACTGTGTATATTTGTATTCCCTTCATTTAGGCTAGCAACACCTAACAGTGTCTCAGCATAGGGTCTTTAAGGGCTAACCATAGTTGAGCGAGCGCCACATCACCCTACTAGGGTGCCAACCTCTGCGGTTAGGAAGGGAGACACTAGGAAATCTGCCCTGGGCCTCTCCCCTTAAATGTTTGTGCAATATCATGGTTTTTAATATGTACACTAGTTTTTGGTGTGTGATTTTGTAGTTACTAATAAAGCTATCAATTCTGTATTCATCTACTAAGTATACAATAGTATATACTGTATCAGCACTTTATAGCTATACATCTACCCATACCTGCAATTTGTTACATCTAATATATTTACATTCTTCCTGACATATCTACTGGATATTTACAAATGCATTTTCATTTGCTTGTTATTGGTGTCTGTTATGTCTTTATTGCACACTAGCTATACTACCCGGCTTCACCCGGGTTAATAACCGCTGTTAACAAAATAGACTGTATTAACAAAAATGTATTCTGCACACAAACACCACAAAACAAATAGATAGAAATGTAATTATTAAATTTTTGCCTATATTAACCAATCAGAGCTCAGATTAATTAACTGTACCAAAATAGAAGCTAAGCTGTGATTGGTTGCTATTGGCAGCCTGATAAATCTCCAGGCAACAGAAAGCCCTCCCCCTGACAGTATATATTAGCTCACACATACACAAAATAGACAGGTCATGTGACTGACAGCTGCCGTATTTCCTATGTGGTACATTTGTTGTTCTTGTAGTTTGGCTGCTTATTAATCAGATTTTTATTTTTGAAGGATAACACCAGACTTGTGTGTGTTTTAGGGAGATTATGTGTGGTTTGTGTATGTGTGGTGAGATGTGTGCTGAGGGTGGTATATGTGTTCAAGTACGTGGTAGTGTGTGGTGCATTTTGTGTGTGTGCTCATATCCCTGAGTATGGTGAGTATCCCATGTCGGGGCCCCACCTTAGCAATTGTACAGTATATACTCTTTGGCGCCATCGCTCTAATTCTTTAAGTGCCACTTGTTCACATCTGGCAGCTGTCAATTTGCCCCCAACACTTTTCGTTTCACTTTTTCCCCATTATGTAGATAGGGGCAAAATTGATTGGTAAATTGGAACGCGCGGGGTTAAAATTTCGCCTCACAACATACCACCCGGCGCTGCCCGGGATAGTAACTGTCTCTCTGTTTCTCTCCCATTCTCTGTCTGTCTCCCCCTCTGTATATATCTCTCTGTCTCTCTCTATCTCTTTGTCTGTCTGTCTCCCTGTCTATCTCTTTCTCCGTCTGTCTCAATCTCTTTCTCCGTCTGTCTCAATCTCTTTCCCTGTCTGTCACTTTCCCTGTCTGTCACTTTCCCTGTCTGTCACTTTCCCTCTCTTTCCCTGTCTGTCTCATTCCCTCTCTTTCCCTGTCTGTCACTTTCCCTGTCTGTCACTTTCCCTGTCTGTCACTTTCCCTGTCTGTCACTTTCCCTCTCTTTCCCTGTCTGTCTCATTCCCTCTCTTTCCCTGTCTGTCTCTTTCCCGGTCAGTGTGTCTCTTTGTCTGTCTCTTTGTGTCTGTCTCTTACCCTGTCTATGTCTGTTTCTTACTCTGTCTGTGTCTGCCTCTTTCCCTGTCTGTGTCTGTCTCTTTCCCTGGCTGCATTGTGACACGCCAACATTCCATATAAGGGCGTGGCTGCGCATTCTTCTGCAGTTCTGGCTGCACTGTGGCTCCCAGCTCCATTCACTTTAATGGAGGCAGGTTTTTTGGCGAATAACTGTAAAGCGCGGGGTTAAAATTTCCCCTCAAAACATAGCCTATGACGCTCTCGGGGTCCATACGTGTGAGTGTTCAAAATTTTGTGGCTGTAGCTGCGACGGTGTGGATGCCAATCCCGGACATACACACACACACACACACACACATTTAGCTTTATATATTAGATTTATTGTACACATTTACCATATGTTTCAGATTATAAGACAAACTTTTCCTCCCAAAAATTTGAGGGAGAAAATAAAGGGTGCGTCTTATAATCTGAATTTACCTTACCGGGAGATGGTGGAGAGGGGTTGCAGGAGGCAGGGGCAATGCTGGGGCCTGCGGAGAGCTGTGCTGGGGCCTGCGGGGTGCTGTGCTGGGGCCTGTGGGGCGCTGTGCTGAGGTCAAAATTTTGGGTGTCATAAACCGAAAAATACTGTGTTTTATCTATTGTGCAGTCATATATATTCTCTTTTTCCAGTGCCGCGTTGCCTCTCTATGCTTTTTGAACTTCATTATATATTCTGTCTACTCATCTTTAGTGTGGTTTTTATAAAGTCTTCTGAATAATCAATTTGTACATTAATAAAGTATCTACATTTCTTTTTAAGATTTAAATGCATGTATATTTTTCGGTCTTTATACAGACTTTTAGGTTATTTTGCAGAAAGATGTGTATGCAGCTCATGTTTAGACAGTGTCATGGATCAATAGCTCTCATAAATACAAAAAAAAGTATTCAATCCAGCAAAAAGTCCATAAAATATAAAAAGCGTGACCTGATTTTCTTTGTATTTTTTTTAATTCATAGTGGAACTAGTTTTTGTCTTCTACATTACAAAGTTTGAATTTGCCAGGATTTACATAAGAGTAATGCGGGCATCACACGGGACGATCTATCGTGCTATCGCACGAGCGATCGTACCCGCCCCCGTAGTTTGTGCGTCACGGGCAATTAGTTGCCCGTGGCGCACAAAGTCGTTAACCCACTGTCACACGCACTTACCTCCCGGACGACCTCGCTGTGGGCGGCGAACATCCTCTTCCTGAAGGGGGAGGGGCGTTCGGCGTCACAGCGACGTCACACAGTCGCCGGCCAATAGACGCGGAGGGGCAGAGATGAGCAGGACGTAAACATCCCACCCACCTCCATTGCCGGCGGGACGCAGGTAAGCTGTGTTTATCGTTCCTGGGGTGTCACACGGAGCGATGTGTGCTGCCTCGGGAACGATGAACAACTGGCGCAGAGAAGAAGAAACGACTTTTAGAAAATGAGCGACATGTCAGCGAGCAACGATAAGGTGAGTATTTTTTGCTCGTTCACCATCGCTCGTAGCTGTCACACGCTACGATATATCAAACAATGCGGGATGTGCGTCACTTACGACGTGACCCCGCCGACATATCGCCCGATATATCGTATCGTGTGACGCCCGCATTCTAACCTAAAGTCACATGAAATGATTACCTTTAACAATATAGCTAATGATAGTTCCATGATAATCAAGCCCACTGATAATAGGGAGGTTTGAATAAAATATGTTGAATAAATTTCCAGCAAGGTCCATGACACTAATGTCTATGTACTGATAACAACAATAAGGACCACACTAACTAATGCTCAGGGCCAGTTTTAAAGTGGGACCCTAGACAAAAGTATAAAGTAGGCCCTAAATCCTCTTATATTGCACCATTTACTTTACGTTTACATGCGCTGAGTTCAGACTGGCAAATGTGTGCGATTAACAATATTCAAGTCCTTTGGTGCTTGTTTCTGGCCACTTTGTGATGCACCCACCAGGGCTGTGGGGCACTCAGAACTGGGCCGGTTCTGTTCTGGGAGGATGTCACGGCGGCAGGGCTGAACTCTGTGACCCAGGCGGAGTTGTTTAAAATGAGTGAGGGATATTTACATGGGATGAGTTTGACGCCACCCGTGGTATGCGGCAAGATATGGGCCGCCACTGCCATTAGTTCCCCTGGGGTCAGTGGTGATGCAGCAGAGGTAGTTCAGCTCTCCACGGGTAGAACTTAACCCCAGGGCAGGGGATCGGGTATGATGGAGAAACTAATGTTGGGGAGCAGGACCAAAGATGCAGGCAATAACTCCAGGACACAGCAGGATGCAGTCGTTAGGTCTTTTACTCACAGTTTGGCAGTTCCAGATTATCACGGTCAATTTAATGCTGCCCTTGTTGTGCTGAGTCCTGCTGTGACGGGATCCAGCCAATCCCCAGATAATTCGGAGCACGAGACCGATATCCCCTTCTGTAAAAGCCTTTCCTGGTTGTCTTCCTGCGCTGGCCTCTCACGCCTGTCCCACGTCGGTGCCCGCGGACCCTTTTCTGGGTGGCTTCCTGCTTTGTCCCCTGGTCCTATCTAGTTACCTTCCAGCGGATACATGTGTGGAAGCAGCTTTGGCACATAAAGATACCTCAGCCTCTAGTTTGCTATCTGAGCCTGGTTGTTCTCCAATAATCTAGAGGCTGGTTCACCCTTGCAACCAAGTCCCTCCACACCAGTCAGTCAGCTGTGGATGCGAGCCCACGGGTGCATCTGTCACTTCACGTGGCTCTAGGACCCCTTCTTCCTTTTCTTTCTGATTCTTTCTTCCTTATCATTAGGACAAGCTCCTCCGGCTCCAGTCCCCAGGACCTCTCCCCTCCGCTTCCTACTTCATTCTCTGTCTCGCACTGTTTTAAGTTTCCTCCCACTAACTAACTCCACCTCCAGACTGCCCCGGGACTGTGCTCTCCCTAAGGAGCAACTCGCCCTAACCACGGCCTGATGGAGTGTAGCTATACTAAGAGTGTGTGTGTGTTGTGATCTGTGTGCTCCTCCTTACCAGGGAATGGGATATCACACCTCTGGCTAAGGCTCAGTACCTCTGTGGCAATTGGACCCTCAGGGCGCCACATTTGCACAGGATGAGGAAGAATCATGGGGACAGATCGATCACTAGTAGATCAGTGTGTCCCTATATAGGGTCATATCATCAGCAGCACTTCTGTAGTTCTGAACACAGGACTCATATTAATTAAGAATTGCCTAAAAATATTTAATAAAATAGATTTTACAAAAAGGAGAGTCCGAAAGAACATTTTCATGGTGTCATCTACTTAAATTTAAATTTTGACAAAGAGCTCCTATATACGTCATACTAAAGTCTATTTTTACACAAAAAAAGTTAAATTTGAATTATTAAGCACCATCCTGGTTTTCCAGAATCCCTATGACAACACTTCCTGTCTTGTGTTATTATGGAGTCACCAGGGTGGTCACTAGTGGAAATGTTGAACTTAAACCCTTGTAAGTTCAGCTAACCCTAATTACAATTTATAGATATGATTTTTTTAGTTTATTAGTAGTGATGACCGAAGCATGTTTGGCACTGCTCGGTACTCGATTGAACATCAAGGTGCTCGTCAAGCTCTATACTTGGCCAGTATCGGGGTGCTCGAGTCCTTGCCCTACATGTTTTGCCTCTGTTTTTCAGCCACTAAAAATGCAGAGAATGCCTGACAATCATAGTAATGCTGTAGCAATTTTGGCCACTGTCATTACTGCGATTGGCCAAATCGCATCACCAAGTCAGATGTCAGTAACTTTGTGATGTCACCACGCGTGAGAGATTCCGAATCAGGCACTGACCAGGATAGACACCAGGTCAGCGTTAAACCAGGAACTTCACACAGACAGTGACTTCACTGAGTTACTGATGTCACTGCATGTGAGAAACACTGGGTTTGAGCCTGACCAGGAGCAAGTATAGAGGTCACTCCCGGTCAGTGCCACACATAGAATTTCTCATGTGTGCTGATACTGACATCACCACATGTGAGAAATTCCAGGTTTGGTGCCAAACATCTCCCCCGGGTGCCCCGTAACTACAGCGGTGGTGTCCATATTCACCACATCCCGTGGGTGGCGTCACGAACTAAACACGGCTCCGGCCGTACATCTACGTCCCCAAACCACAACCCCCCTTTTAGTTGAAGTGACCGCGAGACCCCCGGATCCGGAGACCCTCGAGCCACCCACTGAAGGTCCGGATCCGAGCGGCTCGGCTGCCGAGCACGGGGCAGTACACTAAGCCCAGTGATTGACTGCAGAGGTATTGACAAGTCATCAGCACTGCAAACAAACACCAAAGACTGGAGAAGTGGTGAGAAGCACAATGCTGTTTCCTATGAGCGTAAGTTTGCATTTTTGCACTGAACTGCATCTTGGAACAATATATTAAAGAAACTGAAAAACCCCTCTAACCATAACATACAGTATTGATGTACACACTCTAGGTAGATAAATTGGAATCTGTGGCTTCATGCAGCTTTGTGAATTAAGGGGCAGAACAGATAAAGAGATATTAGAGGGATATAGCTATACCTGATTTGACACAAGAATGATTTGCTCTCTACATAAAGAGAGGGAATAAGCTTAGTAAAGACAGCCATATAATCATCCTCTTATACATCTGTAAACTGGGATAATAATGTAGCTTCTCATTAAGACGTATTGTAATGTGGTAATTACGGTGACCTGTATGTCGAGATAAGATATTCTCTTATCTGTCTAGGATGATGGAAAACTGGCCCTAAGAATTATTTTCTTTTCTGACTTGGTCGGGCTCAGCAGATATGAATGACGTTAATTCAGAAACTCTATTCTGTGTTCATCATCATTAGGCATCTAATAGACATATAAATGTATCAAGCATGAAAAAAATGTTTGTGACATCTTATGACCATTCACATTGCACTATGGCACCCAAGGCTATTTGTGTAGCTAAGCCACTACACTACACAAGTAATGGCTGCCAATCCTCATAAATAGTAAAGTAGCTGATAACTCCTTGATATGTAACTGATCAACACAACTAGCCGCACTGTTAAGCCTGCTTTACACCTTACGATCCAGCATACGATATCGTATGCGATCGTAACCGCCCCCATCGTATGTGTGGCACGTTCAATTTGTTTCATGTGCCGCACAAACGATTAACCCCCGTCACACGTACTTACCCGTCCATACGACCTTGCTGTGGGCGGCAAACGTCCACTTCCTGGAGTGAGAGGGACGTTCGGCGTCACAGCGGCGTCACGCGGCAGCCGGCCAATAGAAGCGGAGGGGCGGAGCTGAGCGGGACGTAAACATCCCGTTCACCTCCTTCCTTCCGAATTGCTGGCCGGGAGCCGCAGGACGCAGGTAAGATCTGTTCATCGTTCCTGGGGTGTCACACACGGCGATGTGTGCTACCACGGGTATGATGAACAATCTGACGTTCAATTCTAGAGAAATGAACGACGTGCATGCGATGAACGTTTTACCGTTCAATCGCAATCGCACGTACCTGTCACACACTGCAATGTACCTTACGATGCCGGATGTGCGTCACTTACGACGTGACCACGCCGACACATTGTAAGATACATTGCAGCGTGTAAAGCGGGCTTTAGTGAATACAAAGCCTTGGATGTGTAAGAAGCCAGATTGTCACTGGAATGGGAAAGAAGAGGGGAATGTTGTTTGTTTTGTTCAAAATGTCAAAACTTTTAATACGAAATGTCTACGTATAAATACCTACATATTCTGTTTACCATTTGCCCCCATGGAGACTATTTGGAGACTATTTAGATTAAATATCAGGTAATTTAAAGATATTATGAAGTAGTTACATTTACCTGTTTCTATCCTCAGGATGCATGGTGGTTATGCGCTGTGCATTTCTGATGGGTGACATGCCAACAGAGTTGTAAAGGTGATTTGGACATGAGCGTTCGGTTACTGTGCCGACTCTGCATCACAAGGTGACTGACCGCATGACTAGAGATCTGTCACGTACTCTCTGTACGACCCCCAGGGCGCACAACATGACGTTCGGTGCGCTCAAGTGTAGGGATGGAACTATGCACCTGAATTTTCTCACACACACACTACAAGAGGCTCTACACTGCAATGCATGACACCTCCTGATGAAACCGGAAGTGCAGTGAAACGTGAGCTGTGTATATAGAGTACTGAGGACAGTATACACTGTGAGCTAATTGCTGAAGGACCTGTGATAAGATAAGCTGTTGAGAGGAAATCTGATTCATTTTCAGTTTCTGTTTCTAAGAAGCTTGCAAAGGCTAGAGCTTGTGAGCCACAAAAATCCAGAGAATTGTACACCACCTAAAAGTATGAAAGGTAAGAGCTGCTGAGGGTGAGAGGAAGAAGGGGGGACATTACACTTACAGTGTATCACACACAAGCAAACAGTGGACAACTCTGATTGTGTTCATTGTTTTTTCTTTTAGTTTGCTAACATCTAGTCAGCAATGGCACAGTCTTCCTCCAAGTGTCTGACTGACCAAGAGATTGATGCGATTATGTTTCAAAGCGATGATGAAAGTGAACTATCTTTGTCTGATGAAGAATATCTGCCACCAGCTAATCAAACATCCTCATCCAGTGATTCTTCTGATGATGAAGTGAATCTAGTGGATCCTCAAGAAGTGATAAGTAGAACATCCAAAACGAATGTTTTTTGGGACAGTAATCCTACATTAGTCGGACGTACTCCAATACACAATATCGTGAGACATGTCAAGGAGCTGTGGGAAGCCCAGTTACTTTACCCCTAAAGATGTATTCTGTACTTATTTTTCTGACAATATTGCAGAAGAGGTCCTATTATGGTCAAACCTAGAAGGAAGACGTATCACTTCTGCAAAAAATAAGTCCTGGAAAAATATCCCAAAAGAGGAACTTTATACATATATTGGACTTTTACTGCTGGCAGGGAGTCAAAAATCGTATGATGTCCCAATACAAGAATTATTTCTGAACCCACTTTCTGATCCACACTATAAGGCAACTATGTCAGTGGGCAGATATGAGGAAATTAGAAGAATCATTCGCTTTGATGATAAGTGAACTTGTGCAGCGAGGTTTCAAACAGACAAATTAGACCCTATCAGTTATATCTGGAACATATTTATCAAAAATTGCACAAAACTTTACAATCCTAGTACTAATGTTACTGTAGATGAGCAACTTGTACCGTTCAGAGGACGCTGCAAATTCATACAATACATGTCCAGCAAGCCACCCAAGTACGGAATAAAAATCTTCTGGATGTGTGATTCTGCAAATTATTATGGCATAAATGGCGTAATCTACTGTGGCAAAGAGGTTGGTGCACCAGTACAGAAGGATCTGGGGTCTGAAATAGTCAAAACTCTTGCTGTTCCAATATTCAATTCAGGTAGAAACATCACCATGGACAATTATTTCACCAATGTTGAACTAGGCAATTTTCTGCTTGCAAAAGCTATTACACTTGTTGGTACTATAAAGCAAAACAGACGAGAAATTCCAGCAGCAATCAAACACAATCGTCAGCGAGCACTTTATGAGAGTGCCTTTGGATTCAATAACAAAGCGACTTTGGTATCTTACAAGGCGAAGAAGGAGAAATCTGTAATTTTACTCAATACCATGCATCACGATTGCAGTGTTGACAGCAATAACCAAAAATTGAAACCAGAAATCATCCTGCATTACAATGCAACAAAAGGAGGTGTAGATAAAATGGATGAGATGGTGGGAGAATATTCGTGTAAGAGGCAAACAAAACGATGGCCTGTAGTACTATTTTCAAATATGCTTGATGTAGCAGCCCTAAATTCATTCATTATTTATACAGAAACTCATCTGGAATTTCATGCACAGAGGAAGGACAGGAGACACATATTCTTGAAGGACCTTTGTCATGAACTTGTAATGCCTCACATGATAGAGCGAAGCGACTTGAAATGCTTGCCAAAGCAAACTAAAGAAGCAATGAAACGGTGTGGCGTACAGTTTCAGATTATTCCAGAGCCAGGAGAAAGAAAACAAAAGCGTTGTTTCATGTGTCCAAGAAGCATAGAGAGGAAAACTGAGCGATATTGTTCCACTTGTAAGGAAACTGTTTGCAAAGAACACTCTTCTGAAAAAATAACATGTCAGAATTGTTTGGAATACTAATATAATAGAAAAGAAAGTTAGAATAAAAATGTAGCTGCAGCTAGTGTGCTATAGATTTCTATGCGTTTTTGTGTGTTTTCATGTCTTTGCGTGAAATTTGGGAAAAAAAAAGATTTTTTGGTGTTTTCTGTGAAAAATTATAATTAAAATTTTGTCCACTATTCATATTTTATTGAGCAATTTTGAAATAAACTTGTGAAAGTTATTTAAGTGTGTTTTTCAACATTATGTGCATGGGGGCCTAAAAGGCCCCCAATACGTTAATATGTATATTTTTAACATCATGCGTTCGAGGGTTAACATAAAAATCTATGGACAACGGATCTGTTAACAGATTGCTATTTAGCCATCCATTGTACTTGCATTTGTAATGGTCCATTGTTTTCTTAACAGAGCCATTACAAATGGACGATAAATAGCAATTCGTTAATGGCTCCGTTGTCCATAGACCCCAAATGTTAAAAACTGATCCAGCCAACATCCGTTATTTAACAACGGACAAAAAAAGCTGTGTTTGCACAACTTTTTTGCAAACAGATCTTTAACGTATCCGTGATAATGGATCACTACAGGACATTGGAACTCAGCCTACTCCTGATTAAACATGTTAGGGAACAATTCTGTTGTCCCCATAAATCTTAAATAACTTTTAAATTTTACAAAATCCATTTTCATATACTCGTCTCTAGAATTCAGGAGACTTAAAAACAATTGATCTGCCATACTCTGGTTACAGCTGATCTTTGGAGGTGCTGAGTGTGGACCCCCAACATTCTGATCATGGAGATAAGTCATCAATATAACAGCAGTGCAAACTCCTTAAATAGAGAACAATCCATGATTCAGGATTCTCATGACTTCTTATCTAGAGTAAAGAGAAATTACAAAATTCTTTGTTTTCAATCTGTTGTGCTTGATGTTACAATGGGGCAAAACTAATTTTGCATAAATTGTGGTAAGTAGGGATGAGCAGACCCATGAAAGATCAAATTTGCCAGAATGAGGTCCGGACTTGACCTGAATTTGACTCTGAACCCCATATAAGTCAATGGGGATCTGAACGTCGGCTGTACATTGCCTGTAAAATGGTCATGCCAAGGGCTAGGGGTTGCAAAACAAAGCAAAATGGGGAAAATTGACCTGCAAACAAATGTGGATAGAGATTAATTTTTCTAGAAAAATGACTTTTGACAGATTTTTGAAAACCAGCTCAGATAAAGCAGACAGCTGCGGGCTGAAACCCTCAGCTGTTTGTTTTAACTTGGATGGTTATCAAAAAATGAAAGGATCCCACCAAGTTTTTTTTAAATTATTTACATAAATAATTTAAAAAAACATTGTTGGTGCTACCCTATTTTTGATAACCAACCAAGGTAAAGCAGATAGTTCGGGGCTAGTATTATCAGACTCAGAAGGCCAATGGTAATTTGGCGTTTCCCAGCCTAAAAATAGCAGCCAGCAACCCCCCAGAAGTGGCACATCTATTAGATGCGCCAGTTCTGGTGCTTTGCTTGGCTTTTCTTGATCATCCTGGTGCGGTGGCAATCAGGGTAATAATTTTGGGTTTGATGTCAGCTGTGAATTGACAGCTGGCATCAAGCCCAGGGATTAGTAATGAATAGGTGTTTATAAGACACCCCCAATACTAACCTGGCAAGTGTAGAGTTAAAAAACACACACACAGAACAAATAGTTTATTTTAATAATGACTCTCCACACACACTCTCGTTCCCCAATTTATTAATTAAAAAAAGCAAATTCCATAGGATCAATGGTCATTGGGTTGGATTACATCGGAACTTCAAGGATTTCTTTTTAAATAATAAATTGGTGAACAAGGGAGCATAAGAGAATTTATTTAAATAAACTATTTTGTTTTTTGTGAGTGTAATTTTTAACACTACACTTGCCGAGTTAGTAATGGGGGTGCCGTATAGATGACTCTCCATTACTAACCCTGGGGCTTGATGCCACCTGTCAATTCACAGCTGATATCAACCCCAACAGTGTTACCTGATTTCCACTGCACCAGTGCAACTGGGAGAAGTTGGGCAAAGCACCAGAATTGGCACATTTATTGGATGCCCCATTTGTGGAGTGGCTGCCGATTGCTATATAAAGCTGTCTGCTTTAACTGCGCTGGTTATCAAAATAGGCAGGAACCCACATTATATTTTTCTTTATTGTTCACAGTGGCATGCAGGCATCTTCCCCATGCAATAAAGCTTGTTGATTAGCTGTGTTGTAGCCTTTCAACAAACTTTATTAACATACGAACATCACCCCAACACCAAATTCGGACAATGACATTTTTTTAAAAATCCTTATTCGAGTTTGAACCCCTGACACAAGGTGTCCAGTACAAACCACAAACTTTAACATTTGGGTTCGCTCACCTCTAATGCTGTCATGGTTTTCTCCCTGCTGTTTTGAGACTAGTGACAGTCTTAAGACTGGCGCCTCCCATCTCCATCTTGACTCCTCATTTAAACTTATTACTCCTCATTTGGCGTCTCATGAGTTAATTTCAGTTTTTGTTGCAAGCAGCTCTGAGCAGGGAAGGTCAGCTGTTGCTGCTTTGGGTCCATGCCCATTTAGGTTTAAATACTGGAGCTTTCCCAGCAGTCTTAGCTGCTGTTAGAATTCATTTCTACTGTGGCCTACCTGGTGGAAGGAACTGCTGAGGAATTGTCTTGTGCCCATCCACCTGCTACTTTACAGTCTGTCTACTGCTTTGAAGTTTGGTGATTGAATCCTTCTTTTTATTCCCCCGTCTGTCTTTCCTTTCCCTCCATGTTTATTAGTGTAGTGGTGAGTCTACTGAATTTGTCAGCCTATTCACTAGACAGGGTGATTTTAGGGCCAGCTGAGGGTCCAAAGTATCCCGCTCACCGACAGGTTGAAAGAACCTTTATAGGGACGCTAGGAAGCTCAGGAGTCAGCTTGAGGTCAGTTCAGGAGGTGCCTCCTCACCCCTTTCTCTAGCGGCAGGGACCTCCATTGTATTGATATCCCGGTGTTCCCCCCTTTTTGTTGTTGGTGTTTTTGTAGTGTGTCAAACACCCATCAGTCCGAATGCGTGTGTCACGTGTAACATACGAATAAGGAATAACGTTTGGAACACCATTCTAAGTCTGAACTGGGTGCAAAAACCTAAAAAAACATCACTATGGGGAGATAAGGTATGCACACCAGTGACTATGTAAGGGGAATACATGTAATAGCAGAAACTGCTGTGTGAATACTGACTTGAAAAATCCAATAGCTATATGTAAGAGTGAAAATGTGAAAAATGGAATCTGCATTACTGCCATGAACATATGACTAAAGAGAAATTTAGCTACTGAATTGATCAATGCAATAGAGCCCCAACACTACGCCAAAGTATTTCTCTACGTTGGGGTCCCTAGCTTGTGTGTGTCCTCTCATGCAGTTAAAAAACTTACCGTGTATGGGAAGCTGAGACCCAGGCTATTTATGCGTATGATATGGATTGGCAATAGGTGTGGTTGGGGAGGGTTCACAAACAAAAAACTACTAACAAATAAGGAATAACGTTTGGAACACCATTCTAAGTCTGAACTGGGTGCAAAAACCTAAAAAACCATCACTATGGGGAGATAAGGTATTCACACAGCAGTTTCTGCTATTACATGTATTCCCCTTGCATAGTCACTGGTGTGCATACCTTATCTCCCCATAGTGATTTTTTTTTAGATTTTTGCACCCAGTTCAGACTTAGAATGGTGTTCCAAACGTTGTTCCTTATTTGTTAGTAGTTTTTCGTTTGTGAACCCTCCCCAACCACACCTATTGCCAATCCATATCATACGCATAAATAGCCTGGGTCTCAGCTTCCCATACACGGTAAGTTTTTTAACTGCATGAGAGGACACACACAAGCTAGGGACCCCAACATAGAGAAATACTTTGGCGTAGTGTTGGGGCTCTATTGCATTGATCAATTCAGTAGCTAAATTTCTCTTTAGTCATATGTTCATGGCAGTAATGCAGATTCCATTTTTCACATTTTCACTCTTACATATAGCTTTTGGATTTTTCAAGTCAGTATTCACACAGCAGTTTCTGCTATTACATGTATTCCCCTTGCATAGTCACTGGTGTGCACGCGTAACATACGGACATCTCCTACTCCGTGCGTGACAATGGAGTCATTAATTAACTAGTTTTATTCATCATGTTCCACAGAGGGCAAAGATCTGACATGTTACTTTAGGTGTAACATCTGTGCAGCAGTGTAATGACAAAAAAAGTTTTTTTTATGAAACCATGTGCAATCGAGGAACTTTTATGGGTAATTTAAGAATAAGTATTGCCAATGTATTGTGGCTTCTGAAAGCCCTTTCTCAAAACATCATCCTGTATCAGCATTACAATCCCGTTCAAACGACCAGTATTTACTTCTGCCATGTCGCAGATTATCATGCGAATATTTTCCCAAGTGTCGTATTCATCAATTAGCTGATGTAGTTCCTTGTCAATAGCCGTGGTAGAACCATTCTCACATTTCAGAATACCGAGTTTGATTTCGGTTGTGGTATTTTTCAGCAGAACTACTTGATACTCTTCCCCTTGGATTCTTTTACCATCGAAGTGGAGACAATAGGGATCTTTGCTTTGAAGTTTTTCAAAAATTTTGTTTTTCATTTTCTGTCCTTCTGAGATTATTCATCTCCAGACACCCGACTGACTTGGAACCGGTACATCATGACCTTGTTCAGCAATGGTTGCAAGCACTTTATTTGCTTTATGTGTAGAAATGTTGTTTTTCAGTACCAGTAAACTCGCTGTTGTAGTGCTTGCTCTTTTGTATTTCGGTGTGCGTTCAGGAGAAGATGACACGGAAGAAGAGGTTGGCTTTGGAGTCTCGGGTAAAGATTCAGAGAAAGTATCATGCGTGTGTTGCGATTGCAAAGTGCTGGCTTGAGCTTGAAATATTGATAGTCGGATTCGTTTTCTTGGATGAATTGATTCCAAAGGAGCTTGTGTGAGCGTCGAATAACCAACCTTGTCTCAACTCTCAACTTGCCTCAGGTAGAGCTCTTTATCCTCCGAGTTTTTCCATTCTCCATTAACGTTGGTGACATCAAATAACTGAGAACGTGTTGCAGTGATTTTATCAGAAGGTTTCTTTTTGTTTTTGTCATTTAGATCAATCGGACGATTGAGTTTCTTTCTGATGAGTGCACTGGATAAAAGTGGGAAGTCTAGAGTTTCCCTCCAGAGCAATTCTATATCCATTATCATATTTTTTATTCGATCCAGTCGCCGTTTCTCGCTGTTGAACAGAAAACTGAAGTTTCCAAGAATTTGGCAGCTTGTTGGTGACTCGCCCACCTCAGGGCTATGGGACACCCGGTGCCGGGCCGGACTAGTCCAGGGGTCATCAGTGGTGGCGGGGCCCGGCTCCGTGGCCCTGGTGGGTGTCAGTTTAAATATGGCTGATGACTTGGGGTTTGAATAAAGTTTGTGTTCGTGACGCCACCTGTGGTATGCGGCTATTAAGCCGCCGCTGCTGTGTAAGGCCTCCGGGGTGATGATATGGCAGCAATGATGGTACTGCTCCCCACAGGTGGAGCAATGCCCCAGGGCACACTGTTGGTGCTTGATCCCTCCACCGATGTTCCTGTGGAACAGGCCACCACAGCTCTACAGCTATCCGTGGCCCTGGAATCCCTTCTTCTCTCTGCTTGGTGTCACCTGGACCCTCTGAGTCCCAGGATCTTCACCAGGAAGCATCTCTTTCTTCTTCTCAGCTCCTGACTGACTTGGAGCTCTCTTTCCTTCTCTCCTCCTTGCCTGCCTCCTGCAGACCTCCTCCTCCTTCCCCACTCTCTCTCTTTCTTCTGTTGCTTTCTCTGTGCAGACACTCTGAGCTCACAGAGCTCCTTTCTCTTTCACAGCTACATGCTGTCTCCTCACTCTCTCACTCTCTGAGGTAAACTGAAACTAACTTGACCTTCCTTTCTCTGACTGCTCTCTGGTGGCTCCTCCCACCTCCCCAGTTGCTAAGTTGTACCCTATAGGAGCAGGGATGGGTCTTACGGCCCCTCCCAGCATGCAGCATGGGAGGGTAACTGCCACTGTCCCTGGTCCCAGTATGTACCTAACAATGGGTGTTGTGTAGATTTACCAGGTGACCGGTGTTCACTCCTTTCCTCACCCAGAATGGGGCATCACACCGCTGGATGGGGTGCAATGTCCTGTGGCGACGGAAGCCTCAGGGGCGCCACATTGGCATCCGCGTGAGATTGGAGAGCTTTTCAACATATGGAATACTTGGATTCAAAAAAATCGTTTTTTTTTTTTAAATTTTGAAATGAAAAAGAGGGGGAACTTTTTTGAATATTTTACAAATTTGATGATACTAATGTCATTTGAATGCAATTGTTCCTCGAATGTAAGGGGTTTCATTTTCATTTTGCAAAATTTTTAAAATAGTCATCACACTACTGTACAGCTTAGTTATCAAACTAGGGAACAAAAAGATTGTTCTTGACAAGCTAGGTAAAATAAGCAGATGACCGCTCTAAATTGTTATAAGGGATTTTTCCATAGAAAAGACTTTTATCATCGACGATCAAATGATAGATGCCTGATGGCTTGTTGCAACACTAATGTGATCCCCACAATCAGTAGGACTGCAGGTCTAATCCTGAATCCTCTTCACTGCATACATAATTGCATGGTGCGGCATTGCTGTACATGACTTCTGTTGCTCCATTCAATGCCTATGGGTCTGATGAAAGTACGGTAGTTGAGTACAGCGATTGGCTACCTTCATCTATGCCACAAACAAGAATGGAGTAATCATGCCTGACCATGTCACTTTATTCAATCTCAATGGCTGATTATTAGCACACTAAGGGATAACTACAGGATCTATTTCCATGCCAAGGTCTTTCTTCACAGCATTTTCTTTGAACGATAGTTAAGGCTTTTGATTATACAGTTAATATATCATTCCTAACTACATTTATATATATAAGCAAACAATGTCTACCATTCTGTGTGTTATGCTTGACGGGCGAGCAGAGATGTTAGGAAACCCATTGGGCCACAGCACACAGAAAACCCAGAGGGGCATAACTAAAAACCTACACTTAGTTTTCTACAGAGCCCCTAATGTTGAGGTTGTTACACTGCAGGTGTGAGTCTGGGTGCCACTCGGGAAGACTGGTGGTGCGTTGGCTGGCCCCAGTGGTACAGGAGTGAAAGTCTCTGGCAATAGGTTGTTGCTGCAGCCCGTGTCGAGATTCCATCCGGGATGCATAGATGGATGGATGGATAATACAGCAGCAGCAACCAGCCTGAATACTTGCAGAGACTGGTATTGTGTAAGCCGGTCGGCATGGATGGTAATGGTAGCAGTGGAACAGAAGAGTAGCACAGCACTAAAATACAAACAGGGGTCAGCAGCAGCAGACAGCATTATATCAGCAGCAGCACTAAGGGACCTGTCAACAATGAATCTAACTCATTTCCCAGGCACCTCTCATATGGCAAGGGTGCCTTAAGTACCTGCAGCCTCCCAGCTTACCTGCGAGGCACTTCCGGGTTAGGAGGATGCAGGCTCTTTAAGGAAGGGAGCGTGGCCGCGGGGGCACCCTATAGACAGAGGTTGTCAGCCGGCAAGGTATACAGATGCTCCAAGAGACAGCACTATGGGATGAGACCACCACCGCAGGATGCCTGGACAGGCGAAAAAACTGACATCCTCGCTGGTGGAGGGTGGCAGGAGAATGTGAGGACACCGGTATGGGTGTTACACTGTGTACAGCACATATCTTGTTTCTGCTTTATTTTGGTGACATTTTAACTTTAAGACAGATTTAAAGAGCAGAATGAGAATACTGCATACAGCACAGAGTCCGCTTATAATTTCCCGTGCATATTGTAAAGCATGCATCACTCCAGTGGCACAGTGTGAACAGAAAATGTGCTCGCATGTAGGAAACTATAGACATATATTTACTTGCATGACAGCAGTATGCCATTTTCCTGGTAGGATATCACAGATAAAAAGAAAGCTTCAGGCTCTGAATACCAAAGTTAAAAGAAGTGAAAATTAAATGGATTCTGTGAAAAATAGTATACTGGAAGGTTCAGCGTATTTGCAGGACAGAACATTATGGCAACGTGCAGATAACGCTTGCATATTGCAGCCAATAAAATAGCGATAGCAGATGTAAGAAACATATCACAGGTGGGGTGTAGACGTTAAAAGCAATGTATCAGATGGCAATGTCAGATTTGAGTGAAGAGAGAAAAATAATATTTAAAAGCACTGTGTCTAGCATCCAATTTATGCAGAAGAATATTGGAAACTGACATAAAGGGAAGACAGACGTAAAGAGGCTTTCGGAGACTTGGAAAGTTACACAAGAAAAAAGAAAATCTTTTTGTTTAAGGATACAGAAGAAGACATTGAAAAAGACATCGAGACACAGATAATCTTTGTGGTTAGGATCAAAATCGTGTTTGAAAATCCAAAGGAGATGAACTTCAAATGGCTACGAAACGCAACGTTAATCCAACAAGAGAGTGCAAGCAGAACTGTGTGTTCTAAGTAATTTGTCAGGGTGTCTTGGATCTACCGCACGGAAACTCTGAAAACAACAATGCGTAATATATTACTTCTGCAAAGGGCTAGAACAAAATGAAATATGCCAGGTTGTTGCATTGACATGTTAAAAATGTAGTAACCCACCAAACCCTTATTTTATATTTGTCACACTGAATATTTTTGTGACCTAGAAATCCGGGTTTGATCTAAGTTTATCTCAATCCTCCTACCTCTCCGCAAGTTATACTCACAAGCTTCCAGAAAGAAGACATACAAGCAGCTATATGGAAGGTTGGCATCCATAATAATGCAGTAATTTTATAGGGTGAAATAAAAAATAAAAAAATCATTAAAGCAGACCTGTCACCATATCACAAAATCAAACTATACTCATTATTAAATAGATTTCTTAGACCTGATGAGGTTTGTGTACTTATTTTGAAAAGTGAAGTCCACATGGCATTAAATTTATTTTTGAAAAATGTTTTCTCCATTAAAATTATTATTTTATGAATCAATCTTTAGGAGGATTATACAGCTGTTCTGATAGTAAGTACACCAGCCTCATCAGATCTAATAGAACTATTTACTAATGTATGCAGTTGGAGGGAAGTTGGAAAAGCAACAGACACATTTAATTGCATATAACAGTGTTCGTGAGGGAACATCGCCATCTGCTGGTTGAAAAAACTGCATGGAACTGATGAGCAGCACTACAGTTTCCTCAGGGAAAGAGTTTCAGGGAGATGCCAGGTCAGGTCAGGTGGTACTTGGGGCACAGCAAGCAATTACAAAAACTCGGTAAATCAGAGAAGGGGAGGAGTTGGCGCCAATCCTAAGAAGGAAGCAGATTTGCAAGTACAACTGTGGAATGCTCACCACCCTTCTGAGGAAGCAGCTGGGCCTATTAATACTCTAAGTAGGTCTGAACTGTGTCGCCCTAAGAAACAACTCCTGAGCCCAGACATCACCGATGAAGATTCAGAGCCCAGACTATGGGGTCAATCCGAAAAGACCAAATGTGACTGGTCAAGTTCCGGAGTCCAGACTACGTGGTCAAGAGGAAAAGACCAGATGTCGCTGATTAAAAGCCCCAGTCCAGACTACTTGGTCAAGTACTGAAGTGAGAAGGCCAACTCCTGTGAGCGACCTGAGTGAGCCAGGCCAATACATCCAGCTTATCCATGTGGTTCTCAGTGACATAAATTAATATAGATAATTATACTCAATTCTTAGTGGGTTATATTTAAGGTTCACTATAGATAGCTTAACTAAATTTGAATCGTATACTGAACCTGGCTGTGACTAACTCTGTGTAGATGGTGATGAATAATGGACATTAAGGACTCTGACTATAGCTTAACTTTTTGACAATCAGTTACATAATAGTGCAGTTAGGTATAGAGTAATTATCTGTATTAGACGTCATTCAGTAAATAACTATTTTTGCATATTTTCTGTTCAGTTTGAGTACACTGTATCCTAATTATATTGTTTCTAAGTTGTGTAATAAATCACCACTGCATTGTCCTCATCTTTGCCGTTTCATCCTCAGAACATGTACTTCCCAGTTTACACTGTGAAATTTTCTTACAGATCCACTGCAGCAGACCCAACTTTAAGGTAGAAGATTTTTTTTGTTCTGCATCATATTGTACATTCAAAACTGTGCGAATGCAGCTGCATTTCTATGCCCCATGTAGTGGGAGTCAGCCGTTCTCCAAGCTGGTTGTCAAACTAACAGCTGACAGTCAGCTCAGAGAGCGTGCAGAGTGTCAGCTCCCAATGTTAAATGGTATTTGCATCTTTTAGGTATGAGTACTATGGAAGCCCTGATCGCCAGCACTTCCAGGTCAGGGTTCTGTTAGCAATGCGATCAAGTCAGCTGATCACACTGCTGACGACTTAGCACGGCAGAGGCAGCAAGAGTTTGGTGGAAGTTTGAAGTGGAGCTGAAGACATCAAAGAGTTATTTAATTAGGGGAAGGGGGAACAAGTTTTAGTACACATTATGTGAAGCGAGGGGGAATTATAAGGATACAGTATGGGGAGCAAACAAGGGAATACATTTCAGGACACAGTATGGGGAGTGAGGGGGGAATTTGGGGACACAGTATGGGGAGCAAGGGTGGAGGAATATGAGGACAGAGTATGGGAAGTGAGGGAGGAGAAATTTGAGGACAGTATGGGGAGTGAGGGGTAAATTTGAGGACACAGTATGGGGAGCAAGGGGGCATGAGTGTGGACATAGTGAAGAGATAGCATGGAAGGAGAAAAATGTGAGAGGCACAGAATAGAAACTGGGTAGTGTGGAGGGGGCAGTATAGAGAGGAAGAAGCATGAGTGGATAATATGAAGCCATTGCAAGGAGGGGACAGTATGCTGAGGAGGGGAGTGTAATGAGGAGCCCAATATAAAGACTGGGCAGTGTAGGTTGACACAAAGTGTGAAAGTAAAGGGGGCCCAGTGTGGGAAAAGGAGGGCAGTGTGGAGAGCATGTACCATAAGAAGGACATTGTGTGTTGTACAGGGAACACAATGAGGAGCAATTAGTTATACAGGAGTAGCATAGGGCAGATATTTTTCATCCATGATCATTAAAATGAAACTGCTATTTTTAAGGGTACTGTGTGGGAATGCACTGCAGAAGACTGAAGAAAATGGGAGCCTACAGAGACGAGGTATGAATGTGGAAAATAGCTGTGGACAAACAAGCGCATAGGGTCTTACCCCAATATGTGAGGGGTGGGGGTGGGGGAGTAAACCTACTCACCAAAAGTGGTTGTGAGAAGCCACAACTACTATATTCGCATATATCACACAATCCAAGGCTGCAGCCACCAATACGGTAGATAACAGAGAGCACAAGAGAGAGGTGTTCAATGCCGCGCCAATGGATCACTCCAGATGATGTTCAGATCAGTGTCACTTTATTGTTATTCAGGTCAACGCGTTTCTGGGGCTTCTGCCCCCTTCATCAGGACCACCAGAAAAAGACACAACATCCAATCTGTCCAGTTCAGACAATGTACACAATATATAGACACCGTGACGTCATAGGACCATCCCTCAAAGAAAAAAACGAGCGGGAAGGAATGCCACGTTGCAGGCAGTGACGTCTTAAAAACACTTAACATAAGGAATACAAAGATTCATCCATATTTGACATATATTGATAAACAACAAACATATATTTCTTTATGAAAGGACACACATTATTTTTTGTGAAAAAAGGAAAATTAAAAAAAAATATATATATATGTAATAAAGGACCAATAAAGAAAGTGTATAAAAACCATTTGCCTACAGATTGTGAGAGTGAAATATATACCAGTGAATATTATACTTGTCTCATACACCGGACAAGTCAGCGATCTCCCAAGGAAGGGGAAGAACCCTCGACCTCATATGTGTAATCAACATTAGATATATCAAAGACACGGCATTATAACCTGCCGCCACCAGTGTTTCTACATCTTTCACCCAGAACCATAAAAATACAAGTGCTGTGCAACTAAAGAAAGAATTGAAACATTCTGAAGAACCGCTTCTGATCTGTGAACTCAGACCGCAGTTCAACCAAGGACAAGACCGTGGGAAAAAAGCAAAAGAGCATGCGCCGGAGCCCAGTTCAGATAATGAGCCGGCACAAGTTCATGGGAGTGCAAGAGCGTGGGAACCGACACCATTACGCATGCTCGGCCAGCATCAGTCATAGTGGCACCGCACCAACCTATTGAACCCGTATCACCTTAGACTATGAGAAGACCGTGAAAATAATCATGATTGCGCTAAGATCATAGTGGGGTCAAAGTAACCGCCACACTTACAATAGTGATTTAAACACACAACGCCGCTAGCACGGCATGTATCATAGTCATCCGTGTGGGATAAACAGATAGAATTTAACACAGCCTTAAACAAATATATAAATATATAAATAAATAAATAAATAAACAGGGCATTAAACAACCCTTATTTAAACCTCAAAATGCAGATACGGGGAGAGCATATGTACACAAGTACAGAAGGAACAGTAATCCACAACAAACATATTTATATGTATGTTTATATGCTAATTTATGCTGGTTTTATCGCTATAATATGTAATTTTGTGTTACGGTTTTATCGGGTCACCAGGCTTACCCCTTGTATATGTGTGTATGGATATTTATTATATAGTTTTTTATTTATTCTATTTATTTTTTTTATATGTTTGGTCCGGGCAGACAGGTTTCAATAATATGGGTGCCCCGAGATACTGCTATTTTTGGTGCGTTATCTGGGGACCGTTCCTTCACGGTCTGGGGGACAAATAAAGATGGTCGCTGTGGTTTGCTACCGATCGGGTCTTTTTTTTTCCCCTAGCACAGGTGCTCACGAGCGGCTTCTTCACATATTTATGTTTGTTGTGGATTACTGTTCCTTCTGTACTTGTGTACACATGCTCTCCCCGTATCTGCATTTTGAGGTTTAAATAAGGGTTGTTTAATGCCCTGTTTATTTATTTATTTATTTATTTATATATTTATATATTTGTTTAAGGCTGTGTTAAATTCTATCTGTTTATCCCACACGGATGACTATGATACACGCCGTGCTAGCGGCGTTGTGTGTTTAAATCACTATTGTAAGTGTGGCGGTTACTTTGACCCCACTATGATCTTAGCGCAATCATGATTATTTTCACGGTCTTCTCATAGTCTAAGGTGATACGGGTTCAATAGGTTGGTGCGGTGCCACTATGACTGATGCTGGCCGAGCATGCGTAATGGTGTCGGTTCCCACGCTCTTGCACTCCCATGAACTTGTGCCGGCTCATTATCTGAACTGGGCTCCGGCGCATGCTCTTTTGCTTTTTTCCCACGGTCTTGTCCTTGGTTGAACTGCGGTCTGAGTTCACAGATCAGAAGCGGTTCTTCAGAATGTTTCAATTCTTTCTTTAGTTGCACAGCACTTGTATTTTTATGGTTCTGGGTGAAAGATGTAGAAACACTGGTGGCGGCAGGTTATAATGCCGTGTCTTTGATATATCTAATGTTGATTACACATATGAGGTCGAGGGTTCTTCCCCTTCCTTGGGAGATCGCTGACTTGTCCAGTGTATGAGACAAGTATAATATTCACTGGTATATATTTCACTCTCACAATCTGTAGGCAAATGGTTTTTATACACTTTCTTTATTGGTCCTTTATTACATATATATATATATTTTTTTAATTTTCCTTTTTTCACAAAAAATAATGTGTGTCCTTTCATAAAGAAATATATGTTTGTTGTTTATCAATATATGTCAAATATGGATGGATCTTTGTATTCCTTATGTTAAGTGTTTTTAAGACGTCACTGCCTGCAACGTGGCATTCCTTCCCGCTCGTTTTTTTCTTTGAGGGATGGTCCTATGACGTCACGGTGTCTATATATTGTGTACATTGTCTGAACTGGACAGATTGGATGTTGTGTCTTTTTCTGGTGGTCCTGATGAAGGGGGCAGAAGCCCCAGAAACGCGTTGACCTGAATAACAATAAAGTGACACTGATCTGAACATCATCTGGAGTGATCCATTGGCGCGGCATTGAACACCTCTCTCTTGTGCTCTCTGAGGTATGAATGTGAAAAGACATCATCGCAGTTGGACAAGATAAAGAAAATAAAGAGAATGACTCTGATCATAGACGACATCATCTATAAGGTGCCTGAATGTAAATGTTTATTTGTTATAGTTACTAATTCTCATCAGTACTGTGGTTCCTGTATGGTCTGTAGTCTGATAACTAATAGCAACATACAGTGCCTACAAGTAGTATTCAACCCCCTGCAGATTTAGCAGGTTTGATAAGATGCAAGTAAGTTAGAGCCTGCAAACTTCAAACAAGAGCAGGATTTATTAATAGATGCATAAATCTTACAAACCAACAAGTTATGTTGGTCAGATAAATTTTAATACATTTTCAACATAAAAGTGTTGGTCAATTATTATTCAACCCCTAGGTTTAATATTTTGTGGAATAACCCTTGTTTGCAATTACAGCTAATAATCGTCTTTTATAAGACCTGATCAGGCCGGCACAGGTCTCTGGAGTTATCTTGGCCCACTCCTCCATGCAGATCTTCTCCAAGTTATCTAGGTTCTTTGGGTGACTCATGTGGACTTTAATCTTGAGCTCCTTCCACAAGTTTTCAATTGGGTTAAGGTCAGGAGGCTGACTAGGCCACTGCAACACCTTGATTTTTTCCCTCTTGAACCAGGCCTTGGTTTTCTTGGCTGTGTGCTTTGGGTCGTTGTCTTGTTGGAAGATGAAATGACGACCCATCATAAGATCCTTGATGGAGGAGCGGAGGTTCTTGGCTAAAATCTCCAGGTAGACCGTGCTATCCATCTTCCCATGGATGCGGACCAGATGGCCAGGCCCCTTGGCTGAGAAACAGCCCCACAGCATGATGCTGCCACCACCATGCTTGACTGTAGGGATAGTATTCTTGGGGTCATATGCAGTGCCATCCAGTCTCCAAACATCACGTGTGTGGTTGGCACCAAAGATCTCGATCTTGGTCTCATCAGACCAGAGAACCTTGAACCAGTCTGTCTCAGAGTCCTCCAAGTGATCATGAGCAAACTGTAGATGAGCCTTGACATGACGCTTTGAAAGTAAAGGTACCTTACAGGCTCGTCTGGAACGGAGACCATTGCGATGGAGTACGTTACTTATGGTATTGACTGAAACCAATGTCCCCACTGCCATGAGATCTTCCCGGAGCTCCTTCCTTGTTGTCCTTGGGTTAGCCTTGACTCTTCGGACAAGCATGGCCTCAGCACGGGTGGAAACTTTCAAAGGCTGTCCAGGCCGTGGAAGGCTAACAGTAGTTCCATAAGCCTTCCACTTCCGGATGATGCTCCCAACAGTGGAGACAGGTAGGCCCAACTCCTTGGAAAGGGTTTTGTACCCCTTGCCAGCCTTCTGACCCTCCACAATCTTGTCTCTGATGGCCTTGGAATGTTCCTTTGTCTTTCCCATGTTGACCAAGTATGAGTGCTGTTCACAAGTTTGGGGAGGGTCTTAATTAGTCAGAAAAGGCTGGAAAAAGAGATAATTAATCCAAACATGTGAAGCTCATTGTTCTTTGTGCCTGAAATACTTCTTAATACTTTAGGGGAACCAAACAGAATTCTTGTGGTTTGAGGGGTTGAATAATAAATGACCCTCTGAATAAACTTTTCGCAATTTAAAAAAAAAATAAAAAAAGAAATAACATTCTTTTTTGCTGCAGAGCATTTCACACTTCCAGGCTGATCTACAGTCCAAATGTCACAATGCCAAGTTAATTCCGAATGTGTAAACCTGCTAAATCTGCAGGGGGTTGAATACTACTTGTAGGCACTGTATTCCAGTATCTCCTTACCATTGTTAAGGACTTATTGGCACCTATATGTTCATGCAATACAAATGTATATGGGTCTAGCCTGACATTACAATTGATGTACCATATACTGATGGTGGTTCTTGTGATGTATTTCTGTACTGATGAGGGTTTTGATGCTGGTGTTTCTGTACTGCTGCTGATTCTTATGATGAATTTCTGTGCTGCTTGTTCTTCTGATCATGAATTTCTGTACTGCTGGTGGTTCAAGTGATGTATTGCAATACTGCAAGTGGTTCTGTTGATGTATTCTTGTGCTGTTGTTGGTTGTGATCCTGTATACATGTAACAATCCATAATTTTTAAGTTTACGTGATACATTGCTATGTTTATATAGTATTGCGCCATCTGACAAGTTAAGGGTTACTCTTTTAATTTGTGATGAGTATTAAAGGGTTTGTTTAAATTTGTGATGAATCTGCAGTTACCCTATGTGACTACAGACTTCTGAATTTTCACAGTGCACACACTGCACGCAGCCAGTATTCTCTGGTGTCAGAGATGAGAGTGGGGTGTCACAAAACCGTATGTGGTTCACAAACATGTGGTCATGTGCCAACTAGACAAGTGTGGCCTAGCTCAATGAAAATTAATTGAGCAAGGATAGACACATTTAGTCAAAATATGGCCAGAAGTATGCAAACTGCATACTTGTGCTTAAATGACAATCCACTCTTGCCACTGGCAAGGGAGAATCCTAAAAGTGTGCAGTGTACATGCTGTAAGTATTCAGAAGCCTAGAGGAACACATAGAGGAACTGCAGATTTTCATCTCAAACTTGAACACACCCTTTAATTATAAAATTAAGCAGTGTAACATGCCAATTCCAATGTGTGTAATATACTCACTGCTTGGATTCAGCTCTGATTTCTAGATCCTGTAGTCATCACATCGTCACATTTGTGATTTTCATACCATACTTATGGTCATGTGTAGAGATGAGCGAACCAGCCACGGTTCGGCTCGAGTTCGGTTCGTCGAACGGAGGTCTCGTTCGAGTTCAGTTCGGTGAACGTTTGACGAACCGAACTCGAACCACATAGGAAACAATGGCAGGCAATCACAAACACATAAAAACACCTAGAAAACACCCTCAAAGGTGTCCAAAAGGTGACAAACAACTCACAACACAACACAAACACATGGGAAAGTGACAAGGACATATACTCATGCGAAAACAAAAGAGCTGGACAAGGAAAAAGAGGAGGAGACACAGATATAGGCATGGCACGCCCTTCTAAAATCATGTAAAACACCACAAGGTGACTCCAAGCGGAGTTCTCCCTTTTTTCCAAAAATTGGGACACACACACCCACCCCTTCAGTGGCAGCACTTGTGCCCCAGTTGTACACCTCACAGCTAGAGGTGCATCAAGCACATTCAAAAATACGCCATCCTTTTCCGTCCTCAGGATTGCACCGGAGTAGGTAGCAAAGTCTTTCCTGATCCCAGCTCTGTTCATCTTGGACCATTTTTAAAAACAATGTAAGCAAGGGTTACTCCAAGCGGAGTCTCCCTTTTTTCAAAAATTAGGCCCCACAGACACACCCACCCCTTCAGTGGCAGCACTTGTGCCCCAGTTGTACACTTCACAGCTAGATTTGCATCAAGCACATTCAAAAATACGCCATACTTAACCATTCCCAGGATGACCCCGGTTTAGGTAGCAAAGTCTTTGCTGAACCATGACTTGTTCATCTTGGCTCCTTTTAAAAAACACTGTAAGCAAGGGTTACTCCAAGCGGAGTCTCCCTTTTTTCCAAAAATTGGGCCCCACACACACCCACCCATTCAGTGGCAGCACTTGTGCCCCAGTTGTACACTTCACAGCTAGATTTGCATCAAGCACATTCAAAAATACGCCATACTTAACCGTCCCCAGGATGACACTGGGGTAGGTAGCAAAGTCTTTCCTGATCCCAGCTCTGTTCATCTTGGATCATTTTTAAAAACACAGCAAGCAAGGGTTACTCCAAGCAGAGTCTCCCTTTTTTCCAAAAATTGGGCCCCACACACACCCATCCATTCAGTGGCAGCACTTGTGCCCCAGTTGTACACTTCACAGCTAGATTTGCATCAAGCACATTCAAAAATACGCCATACTTAACCGTCCCCAGGATGACACCAGGGTAGGTAGCAAAGTCTTTCCTGATCCCAGCTCTGTTCATCTTGGATCATTTTTAAAAACACAGCAAGCAAGGGTTACTCCAAGCGGAGTCTCCCTTTTTTCCAAAAATTGGGCCACACAGACACCCCATCAGTGGCAGCACTTGGGCCCTAGTTGCAAACAGGATGTTTTGATTTGCATCAAGCACATACCAAATCCACAAGCATTTACTCTCCCTAGGATGACACAGGGGTAGTAAATTCCTTGTGGATCCATGACTTGTTCATTTTGATGAACGTTAGTCTGTCCACATTGTCACTGGACAGACGCGTGCGCTTATCTGTCAGCACACACCCAGCAGAACTGAAGACACGTTCAGAGACAACGCTGGCAGCTGGACACGACAAAATCTCCAAGGCGTAAGTTGAGAGCTCTGGCCATTTTTCAAGATTTGAAACCCAAAATGAGCAAGGCTCCATTTGCAAAGTCATGGCATCGATGTTCATTTGGAGATACTCCTATATCATCCTCTCCAGCCATTGACTACGTGTCAGACTTGTTGTCTCTGGTGGCCTTGCAAAGGACGGTCTAAAATAAATTATGAAAAGATTCAATAAAATTGCTGTTACCAGCACCAGATACGGTGCTACTGGTACGGGTAGACTGTTGAAGATGACGAGACCATCCCATGTTTGTCAAGTTACAACTGGGAGATTCACTCCCTGCACCTGCACGGTTGTTTGGCGGAAAAGCCGAGCTAAGATCAAGTAACAGCTTCTGCTGATACTCCTGCATACGTGCGTCCCTTTCTATGGCTGGAATTATGTCACAAAATTTGGACTTGTACCGGGGATCTAATAGTGTGGCAAGCCAGTAGTCATCATCACTTCTAATTTTGACAATACGAGGGTCATGTTGGAGGTAGTGCAGCAAGAAGGCGCTCATGTGTCTTGCGCATCCATGCGGACCAAGTCCACGCTGTGTTTGTGGCATAGAGGTGCTAACCGTTCTTTCTTCCTCTGACATCTCCCTCCAACCTTTTTCAACTGAAATTTGACCAAGGTCTCCCTCATCCACTGAGTCTTCCATGTCCATGGACAGTTCGTCCTCCATTTCTTCATGTTCTCCTGCACCTTCCTCAACATTTCGCCTGCTACCATGTGCCCTTGTTGATCCCTGTCCCCCATGGTCCCATGCCTGCCGCGTTGGTGATGATGAACGTCTGGACCTTGGTGATGTTGTTGTGTCTTGCGCATATGAATCCTCCTGTAGTTCCTCCCCTTCCTGTTGTCCCACCCCCTGACTCCGAATAGTGTTTAGCGTGTGCTCCAGCATGTAAATGACTGGAATTGTCATGCTGATAATGGCATTGTCAGCGCTAAACATATTCGTCGCCATGTCAAAACTGTGCAGAAGGGTGCATAGGTCCTTGATCTGAGACCACTCCATCAGGATGATCTGCCCCACCTCTGCATCTCGTTGGCCCAGGCTATACGTCATGACGTATTGCACCAGGGCTCGGCGGTGCTGCCACAGTCGCTGTAACATGTGGAGAGTTGAATTCCAGCGTGTCGCCACATCGCATTTCAGGCGATGAACCGGCAGGCCGAAAGACTTCTGGAGCGATGCAAGTCGCTCAGCTGCGGCGGTTGAACGGCGGATGTGAGCAGACAGTTTTCGTGCCCTGGTCAGAAGGCCATCTAGGCCGGGATAGTGTGTTAAAAATTGCTGGACAACAAGGTTCAACACGTGAGCCATACAAGGCACGTGTGTCACCTTGCCCAGGCGAAGGGCCGCACCCAGGTTTGCAGCATTGTCGCACCTGGCCTTACCAGGCTGCAGGTTGAGTGGAGACAACCATTTATTAAACTCAGTCTCCAGAGCTGCCCACAACTCAGCCGCTGTGTGACTCCTATTTCCAAGACATGTCAAGCTAAAGACCGCCTGATGCCGTTGCGCTCTGCTGCCAGCATAGTAATGAGGGGTGCGTGATTCCTTCTGCGCAGTGAGAACGCTGGTGGCCTGACCAGGCAGGCTTGGGGCGGAGGTGGAGGACCCAGATGAGGTGGAGGAGGCAGAAGCAGTGGCGGAACTTGGACAGACAGAGGATTGACACACAAGTCGTGGGGATGGCAAGACTTGTGCAGCAGACCCTTCACCATCTATCACCATAGTTACCCAGTGCCCAGTCAGCGACATGTAACATCCCTGTGCATGCTTACTGGTGAAATGCACCCGTTGACACACAGAGTTTCTCAAGGAAGCGGAGATGTTGTGTGCGACATGCTGGTGTAGCGCGGGCACACCTTTCTTAGAGAAGTAGTGGCGACTAGGCATCTGGTACTGGGGCACAGCGACAGACATAAGGTCTCTAAAATCCTGTGTGTCCACCAGACGGAAAGGCAGCATTTTGGTAGCCAAGAGCTTACAGAGGGATAAAGTCAACCTCTTAGCTTTGTCATGGGTCACAGGAAATGGCCTTTTATTTGTCCACATCTGAAGGACAGAGATCTGGCTGCTGTGTGTAGACGGTGTTGAGTAGGGTGTCCCTGGAAAAATGCAGGTTTGTGAGGAAAGTGCAGGCGTAGACATGATGTTGCCTTCATCCAATGTTGGTGATATCGATGTCTGAGAGAGCTGTACACACGCACTTGTTTCCCCTTCCAAACCAACTGACAACCTACCAAGCAAACTGCCTGTTGCGGTTACAGTGGTGGAAGTTGTGCGTGGAAAACCAGGTGTGACAACTGTCCCCACAGTCCTAGAAGATGAAGAGCGCGCGGATGCACTGGAAGGGACAGGCGGTGGATGGTTCGCTCCGCTAGGCCGCATTGCAGCACGGTGAGCTTCCCACTGGGACATATGATATTTATTCATGTGATGATTCATGGAAGAAGTTGTCAAACTGCTGAGGTTTTGCCCTCTGCTAACAGAATCACGACAAATTTTACAGATCACATAATTGGCCGATCTTTTGCTATGTCAAAAAAGGACCAGGCTAGGCAAGGCTTAGAGGGCATGCGACCTGCTGAGCCCCCCCGACTAGTGCTCAGAGGCAGAGTGGTGGCTGAGGATGCAGTTGTAGACGTGCTACCAGTGCTCCGACTCTGTCCAGGAAGGCGCAAGGTAACTTCGTCGTCAGTTGCATCCTCCTCCACCGCCTCTGTTGACCTCCTCGAGTGCCTGACTGGGGGTTGACAGTAGGTGGGATCTAGAACTTCCTCATCAATTGTTGTGTTTGCACTCCCCTCACCCTCAGACCGAGCCTCTTCTTGCCCTGACCGCATATTTAAGTTGTCATCCCAATCTGGTATCTGCGTCTCATCGTCATCAGTATGTTCCTCATTGTCTATAACAACAGGTGTTACAGTTTGTGAAAAAGGGTCAACATTATGCTCAGAAACTTGGTCCTCACGGCCTGAATCAGAGTCACAAAGGTTCTGGGCATCACTGCAGACCATTTCCTGGTCTGTACTCACTGTAGCTTGGGAGCAGACTTCTGATTCCCAGGCTATAGTGTGATTGAACAGCTCTGCAGACTCAGCTATCTCAGTTCCACCATACTGTGCAGGGCGGATGGAGACTTCAGAGCTGGGAGAATGCAAGTGTGATTGGGCTGACAACTCAGAGGACTGGTGTTTTTTGGATGCGGTAGTTGAGGTGGCGGAGAGGGCACTTGTTGGACCACTTGAGATCCATTCAAGCATTTTCCTTTTTTGGCCATCATCTACCTTTGTTCCAGTTGTTCGTGTCCGTAAAAAATGGAGCACATCGGATTGTCCACGGTAAGTAGTAGACATCTTACTTTTGCTGGAAGATGGTCTATCTTCAGCAGATGTTAATGGAGCTTTGCCACCTTCCCCACGGACAAACCCTTTTTTTTCCTTTTCCAACACGCTTCTTCCCCTTTCCACCAGCATCTGTCATTTTGCCATTCATTTTGATTGCGACAAGATTGTGGACTTAAAATGTGGTAGTAAAAATTGAGAGGTGGTGTAGATTGCAGTGGTGGTCTAGCTTTATTAACAGCAGAATAAACAACAATAATTATCCCTGACAATGCAACTACGGCCCTTAAACTGGCAGCAGAGTTTGCTAGTATAATGGCTTAGTAACAATGAGTTTGAGTGTGCAATGCAGGCAGAGGTGCTGCAAATATCTTTGCACTAGTGGGACAATACAGAAGTCCAACAGCCACTTTTAGGATGCCACTAAGTTTCCTCAGTGTTTACTAAAAACGAAAAAAAGAACAACCGATCAAAGCCCAATAAAGATAAAGATCAAAATTGTACAAAACGTGATTTTTTATTAACAAGTGTTATCACAAGTAATTCAGTGGACACAAATTATGCATCATATATATCATGTAAAAAACAAATTTATACAGCGGAGTTGTGTGGTTGTGACCACCAATATCATATCCTATTACAAAATGCAGCCTCTATTCATACCCATATTTTCCCAAAGGGGGCACATGTATACTCGCCCATAATACCGCACTATGTGTACATCTTATTAAAGGAAGCTATATGTATAAGATTATATCTATATTCATGTGGTAGAGGATATATTATTCAACAATATCCAGCATGTGTGTCTACATATATACTAGGATCCTAATTGAAATTAGATCTAATTATATAGAAGTAATTTTTACAAGTAGACAGCAGGGATCACTATATTACAAATTTTACCCAATGGCCAATATGTGGCCAAAAGGAACCTCTGCATCATATGCTAGGTATTCAGATTATAAAAGCCTCTGATCACGATACCACACTAAAGCCAAGGCTGGCTAAACTCCCTCATATTATGGCATGCTATAAACACCAGCCCACAAAGGTCACCAAAGTATACCAAGTGTATTTACCGCTGCATAATGGAACTCCCATAGGGGGTAGTTTTTACAGATAGACAGCAGGGGTCACTATACCGCAGATTTTACCCAATGGTCAATATGTAGCCGAAAGAGACCTCTGCATTATGTGCTAAATATCCAGATTATAGAGCCTCTGATCAACAATACCGCATTGAGGCAAAGGCTGGCTAAACTACCGCTATTACGGCATGCTACAAACACCAAGCCATAGTGGTCACCAAAGCACACAAATTATATTTACCGCTGTATACTGGAACTCCCGACATGTGTTTCGGCTTCTCAACCTTCGTCAGGGGGCGTGTCTAATCACCCGGGAGTACAGGCTTTAAATACTGCCTGTCTCCAATCACCATCAACCCCTTAGATGACGCGCGCGTTGTCATGACGCCTTGCCGACGCTGATCCAGCTACCGCGTCACCAGTCATCAGCCCCAGGATATTATAGCCCGGGAGTGAAAGACCAGTATAGACACAGCAAGCTGGTCAGGGCCGGCCGCCAGTGACAGCCGTGCGTGCAGGTATCAGATGAATTATATATGTGCAAATAACATAGTAATTGTGCTATACATATAAGCTAGTGATCTGAAAAATATCATCTCATGAAGAAGAAGCAAATATGGGATATATATATATATGTGCCCGTACCCAATTTATGGCACATAGATGTCGACAAAAGGAGGTAAATGAAGATTTATGACAAGACATACAATTTATGAAATATCGTATATAGGCTAGCATATTTATACATATATCCATATCTTATAAGACATGAGGATGAGTATAGTCCCCCATCACTAAAGCAGCCATAGTGGTTGCTGTTTAGCATTTTCCATATATCCACCGAACAATGTCATTCGACAGTATCCATTGTATCTGCTGATACACAAAGTATGAGATGTCAAATCCTCAGTCTTTCCATTTAATTTCTTCCATCAATAGGTATATCACCATTCATGAGAAAGTATTCACAATCAACTAAAAATAATAAAACAGGGGGGTTAATTAGACAAAAATTAATTAACACTATAAAAATAGATGCATATACGGCACAAGAGTATATATAAGGCGTTACAGGTCATGGATGACAAAACAGCATGATATTCTATAAAAATGACACATAACTGATATTTTCATTGAGGCCAGATGGACACACAGTACCCAGTGTGTATATCCATCTGGCCTCAAGTTGGGCCAATCTCCTGCTGATCTCACCACCCCTTATCCCCAAGTCAATTTCATCGATACCTTTCACCTTTAGTAGACCACTATTACAGGAATGGAATTTAAAAAAATGTCTTGGAAGGGTTTTTAGACCTTCGATATCAGTCGCACTGCGTGCAGCTTCAATCCCCAATACATGCTCGCGAGTACGTACCTTCAGCTGACGTGTCGTGAGTCCAATATAGATTTTAGGACAAGGACATGTCGCGTAATATATAACTGCCCTAGAGTTGCATGTTATATATTTCCGTATTTCATATGTTTTAAGATTATTAGCGTCAGTGAAGGTACTCTCACGGCATATATTGGGGCATGCGACACACCCTCCACACGGGAAGCATCCCAATTTCACATGGGGTTTGAGGTTTCCCAAAAATGTGGGATCTCTCCTATTACTCACATAGTGACTACGGATCAAATGATCCCAAAGGTTTTTATTTCTACGCATGGTAATCGATATCTTCTCGGGGATAATTTTATTAAGGGTGGGGTCAGCTTGGAGTATGGGCCATGCCTTTTCCAGGCAATCACGTATAGATTGAATTTGTGCACAATAATTAGTCACAAAGCGAATTTTGTCACTCGATTCAGATTTCGGTTGGGAATATAATAGTGAATTCCTAGATGAATATTTGGCTCTGTGGTATGCTTTTTTTACCCCACCCTTAATAAAATTATCCCCGAGAAGATATCGATTACCATGCGTAGAAATAAAAACCTTCGGGATCATTTGATCCGTAGCCACTATGTGAGTAATAGGAGAGATCCCACATTTTTGGGAAACCTCAAACCCCATGTGAAATTGGGATGCTTCCCGTGTGGAGGGTGTGTCGCATGCCCCAATATATGCCGTGAGAGTACCTTCACTGACGCTAATAATCTTAAAACATATGAAATACGGAAATATATAACATGCAACTCTAGGGCAGTTATATATTACGCGACATGTCCTTGTCCTAAAATCTATATTGGACTCACGACACGTCAGCTGAAGGTACGTACTCGTGAGCATGTATTGGGGATTGAAGCTGCACGCAATGCGACTGATATCGAAGGTCAAAAAACCCTTCCAAGACATTTTTTTAAATTCCATTCCTGTAATAGTGGTCTACTAAAGGTGAAAGGTATCGATCAAATTGACTTGGGGATAAGGGGTGGTGAGATCAGCAGGAGATTGGCCCAACTTGAGGCCAGATGGATATACACACTGGGTACTGTGTGTCCATCTGGCCTCAATGAAAATATCAGTTATGTGTCATTTTTATAGAATATCATGCTGTTTTGTCATCCATGACCTGTAACGCCTTATATATACTCTTGTGCCGTATATGCATTTATTTTTATAGTGTTAATTAATTTTTGTCTAATTAACCCCCCTGTTTTATTATTTCTAGTTGATTGTGAATACTTTCTCATGAATGGTGATATACCTATTGATGGAAGAAATTAAATGGAAAGATTGAGGATTTGACATCTCATACTTTGTGTATCAGCAGATACAATGGATACTGTCGAATGACATTGTTCGGTGGATATATGGAAAATGCTAAACAGCAACCACTATGACTGCTTTAGTGATGGGGGACTATACTCATCCTCATGTCTTATAAGATATGGATATATGTATAAATATGCTAGCCTATATACGATATTTCATAAATTGTATGTCTTGTCATAAATCTTCATTTACCTCCTTTTGTCGACATCTATGTGCCATAAATTGGATACGGGCACATATATATATATCCCATATTTGCTTCTTCTTCATGAGATGATATTTTTCAGATCACTAGCTTATATGTATAGCACAATTACTATGTTATTTGCACATATATAATTCATCTGATACCTGCACGCACGGCTGTCACTGGCGGCCGGCCCTGACCAGCTTGCTGTGTCTATACTGGTCTTTCACTCCCGGGCTATAATATCCTGGGGCTGATGACTGGTGACGCGGTAGCTGGATCAGCGTCGGCAAGGCGTCATGACAACGCGCGCATCATCTAAGGGGTTGATGGTGATTGGAGACAGGCAGTATTTAAAGCCTGTACTCCCGGGTGATTAGACACGCCCCCTGACGAAGGTTGAGAAGCCGAAACACGTGTCGGGAGTTCCAGTATACAGCGGTAAATATAATTTGTGTGCTTTGGTGACCACTATGGCTTGGTGTTTGTAGCATGCCGTAATAGCGGTAGTTTAGCCAGCCTTTGCCTCAATGCGGTATTGTTGATCAGAGGCTCTATAATCTGGATATTTAGCACATAATGCAGAGGTCTCTTTCGGCTACATATTGACCATTGGGTAAAATCTGCGGTATAGTGACCCCTGCTGTCTATCTGTAAAAACTACCCCCTATGGGAGTTCCAGCATGCAGCGGTAAATACACTTGGTATACTTTGGTGACCTTTGTGGTCTGGTGTTTATAGCATGCCATAATATGAGGGAGTTTAGCCAGCCTTGGCTTTAGTGTGGTATCGTGATCAGAGGCTTTTATAATCTGAATATCTAGCATATGATGCAGAGGTTCCTTTTGGCCACATATTGGCCATTGGGTAAAATTTGTAATATAGTGATCCCTGCTGTCTACTTGTAAAAATTACTTCTATATAATTAGATCTAATTTCAATTAGGATCCTAGTATATATGTAGACACACATGCTGGATATTGTTGAATAATATATCCTCTACCACATGAATATAGATATAATCTTATACATATAGCTTCCTTTAATAAGATGTACACATAGTGCGGTATTATGGGCGAGTATACATGTGCCCCCTTTGGGAAAATATGGGTATAAATAGAGGCTGCATTTTGTAATAGGATATGATATTGGTGGTCACAACCACACAACTCCGCTGTATAAATTTGTTTTTTACATGATATATATGATGCATAATTTGTGTCCACTGAATTACTTGTGATAACACTTGTTAATAAAAAATCACGTTTTGTACAATTTTGATCTTTATCTTTATTGGGCTTTGATCGGTTGTTCTTTTTTTCGTTTTCATTATATATTGTACGATTTATGCCCCTTTTTGATATAGTCCTGGTTTCCAATTGAAATTATTATATATGAAATATCGTAATTTATGAAAATGTAATAATGCATTCTATACTGCTGGCTTTTGTTCTTAACTCAGTGTTTACTAGTATAATGGCTTAGTAACAATGAGTTTGAGTGTGCAATGCAGGCAGACGTGCTGCAAATATCTTTGCACTAGTGGGACAATACAGAAGTCCAACAGCCACGTTTAGGATGCCACTAAGTTTCCTCAGTGTTTGCTAGTATAATGGCTTAGTAACAATGAGTTTGAGTGTGCAAAAGGCAGGAGGGTACAGTGGCAGGGTTGTGGGTCTAGGTAGAGGAAAGGAAGCCTGCCTTTCTATCCCTCCTAATGGGGAAATGCAGCGAGGAAATCTCTGACCTTAGCTACACAGACGCTGTCATCTTGTGTAGCTGTTAAAATCTGTTTTCACGGACCTGACTGTCACCTATGGCTCTGACCCTGCCGGTATTAGCCCTTACAAGGGCTGAAAGAAACTTCTATCCCTATTCTGTATAGCACTGTGTATAGAGCGTACACAGCAGTATCGGAGACAGGAGCTACCCCAGCGGTGACTGACACCAAGACGCAGAAGGCAGATAATGGCGTGCTGGAGGAAAATGTCCGTTTTTATAATGCAGGGACATGTGACATGGACATCCTATCAGACATGCCGTTGCTTCTCTGGCTAAAAGTCCACTTAGCTGTGTGTGTGTCTGGGGTTGGCTGACATGCTGGCCCTCCCCAGTACACGCGCGCGCTTAGGGAAGGAAGACAAGAAAAAAAAAAAGTGGCGATTGCCATTATCCAAACAGCAGTGATCTGAATGCGCTGTTCCCGCATACTATACACTGAAATTTCATAATAGTGTGAGTCACAGAGTGACTTACACTATTACAGCGGAAAGCCAGCTAGTAATTAGCTTGTCTTTTTGCTGCTAGAACCGTTCTCGAATGTATCTAGAACTATCGAGCTTTAGCAAAAAGCTCAAGTTCTAGTTCGATCTAGAACAGCCCCCAAAATCACTCAAGCCGCGAACTGGAGAACCTCGGACCGCGCTCAACTCTAGTCATATGACAGCTGGCTTCCTTCCAACTTCTACATAAAAACTGCTTGGGGGGGCAAAACTGAATTCTTGCCCTGGGTCCCAGAAAATCTAGATATACCTCTGATTATATACATTTAAAAGAGTTACCAGTTCTACCAAGCAGGGGATCCAGAAAATCATTTTCATATGCAGTTTTAAAATCCGACATTAACTGAATCAAAAATGTATTGTATAGGAGCCTTTAAGCTGGATGAAGATCAGACAAAATGCTAAAAAAAATGAGATTGTGGAAGTTTTATGTCATGAGTCATACATACACTAAAGGGGGCTTTACACGGTACGACCGATTGTGCAATTTCACAATCGATCATACCCGCCCCCGTCCTTTTTGCGTCATGGACAAATCCCTACCCGTGGCGCACAAAGTTGGCAACCCCCGTCACACGTACTTACCTCTCGTGCGACCTCGCTGTGGGCAGCGAACGTCCACTTCCTGGAGTGGGAGGGACATTCGGCGTCACAGCGACGTCACACGGCCGCCGGCCAATGGAAGCGGAGGGGCAGAGATGAGCGGGATGTAAACATCCCGCCCACCTCCTTCCTTCACATAGCCGGCGTCGGCAGCGTGACGCAGGTGAGCTGCTGTTCATCGTTCCTGGGGTGTCACACGGAGCGGCGTGTGCTACCCCGGAAACGATGAACAACTAAATTAAACGATATTATGGAACCTAGCGAGCAGTACACGACTCACGATTTGTGAGCGATACTGCGTCGCTAGGAGGTGTAACACAGGCCGGCATCGCCAGCGATGCCGGATGTGCGTCACAAAAACCGTGACCCCGACGATCTATCGCACGATAGATTGTCTGGTGTAAAGCAGCCTTTAGGTGAGATTGAGCACAGCAGCAAGTCACAAGGTAGTTATACAGCATAAGCAAGGTATCTTCCAGGAAAAAATTTCAAATTAGACATCAAAATGTGATGTTCAAGCTCTTTTGAATAAGCAGCAAGAAATTGTAAATGTTAAAAACTGCTAGTCAGCCAAATAAACCTTCACATCTCTTCAAAAGTAGATGTACAGCTGTGCCATTAGCTCAAAGCCATTATGGGGAGATAAGGTATGCACACCAGTGACTATGTAAGGGGAATACATAAAATAGCAGAAACTGCTGTGTGAATACTGACTTGAAAAATCCAATAGCTATATGTAAGAGTGAAAATGTGAAAAATGGAATCTGCATTACTGCCATGAACATATGAATCAAGAGAAATTTAGCTACTGAATTGATCAATGCAATAGAGCCCCAACACTACGCCAAAGTATTTCTCTACGTTGGGGTCCCTAGCTTGTGTGTGTCCTCTCATGCAGTTAAAAAACTTACCGTGTATGGGAAGCTGAGACCCAGGCTATTTATGCGTATGATATGGATTGGCAATAGGTGTGGTTGGGGAGGGTTCACAAACGAAAAACTACTAACAAATAAGGAATAACGTTATTCCTTATTTGTTGTAGTGTTGGGGCTCTATTGCATTGATCAATTCAGTAGCTAAATTTCTCTTGATTCATATGTTCATGGCAGTAATGCAGATTCCATTTTTCACATTTTCACTCTTACATATAGCTATTGGATTTTTCAAGTCAGTATTCACACAGCAGTTTCTGCTATTTCATGTATTCCCCTTACATAGTCACTGGTGTGCATACCTTATCTCCCCATAGTGATGTTTTTTAGGTTTTTGCACCCAGTTCAGACTTAGAATGGTGTTCCAAACGTTATTCCTTATTTGTTAGTAGTTTTTCGTTTGTGAACCCTCCCCAACCACACCTATTGCCAATCCATATCATACGCATAAATAGCCTGGGTCTCAGCTTCCCATACACTAAGTTTTTTAACTGCATGAGAGGACACACACAAGCTAGGGACCCCAACGTAGAGAAATACTTTGGCGCAGTGTTGGGGCTCTATTGCATTGATCAATTCAGTAGCTAAATTTCTCTTGATTCATATGTTCATGGCAGTAATGCAGATTCCATTTTTCACATATTCACTCTTGCATATAGCTATTGGATTTTTCAAGTCAGTATTCACACAGCAGTTTCTGCTATTTCATGTATTCCCCTTACATAGTCACTGGTGTGCATACCTTATCTCCCCATAGTGATGTTTTTTAGGTTTTTGCACCCAGTTCAGACTTAGAATGGTGTTCCAAACGTTATTCCTTATTTATTAGCTCAAAGCCGGCAGCAACCAGCCTGTAGCAACCAGTGAGCCCCAGCTATTCCCATCTAATATTCAGAGAAGTCTGGCCAGAAGAGTTCTTCTTGGAAGAATTGAGTCCAAAAAGCCATATGTTTGACACAGAAATGCCAAGTGACTCAGCTATGCATCAAAACATAGGAACTGGGTAGCAGAAAAATGGCAGCAGATGAGTCAAAATTGGAAATATTTGGCTACAACAAAAGGCAGTATGTTAATCAAAGGGTATGAGTGCATCAAAAATTGGTGTCTGCAGGCAACACTGAAGCATGGAGGAGGAGGTTCTTTGCAAGTTTGGAGCAGCATTTCACAAAATGGAGTTGATTATTTGATCAGGATTGTTGGTGTCCTCAATATGACAGATACTTATCCAGCATGTAATAGTATCAGGGAGGTGTATGATTAGCTCCAAATGTATTTGGCAGCAGAACAACAACCTCAAACATGCACCTAATTTAATTAGGAACCATCTTCAGCGTAAAGAATAAAAAGTTCTTGAAGTAATTAGAGCTCTGTACCCCGGAACTGAGCTCTGTAGGACCCTGTCTTGAATAGAGTGGTGGTGCACATGTTCTGTCTTCACCCCATATTGGCGTAGAGATTGTAGTGTAGGACTCCATTTTTTCTGGTAGTCTCATAAGAATGTATGGAGCAGAGGATTATCATTTGTACCTCCACTCTATTCAGGACTTGGCTGCTTAGCCCCATCATTATGACTCCAGAAGTTTTATCTTAAACTATCATTAGTGATGAGCGAGCAGTGAAATGCTTTAGTGCTCGATACTCGAATTGAGCAGGTTGGATGCTCAGAGGGGCTCAATTTGCATAATGAGTATAATGGAAGTCAAAAGCAAACTCGAGCATTTTTCCAAGAGACCCAAACTGGAGGGCTGGGGGGGTTTGAAAATTGCTGAAATGGATGGAAACAGCATGAGGATGATACCTGGACACATTTCTGACTGGGAAATAAATAAATAATTTTTAAAAATTACTTTGGGTGCCCCCCATTTTTGATAACTAGCTAAGTTAAAGAAGACAACTGAGGACTGGTATTATCTGGCTGGGAAGGTCCATGGTTATTTGGCTCTTCCCAACCTAAAAATACTAGCCCACAGCTGCCCCAGAATTGGTGTATTGCATTAGATGTGTCAATTCTGGTGCTTCACCCTGCTATTCCCAATTGCCTTGGTGTGGTGGCAATCAGGTAATACTGTGTTTCAATAAAAATAAGACAGGGTCTTATATGATTTTTCACTCCGAAATATGCACTAGGGCTTATTTTCACCGGATGTCTTATATTTTCCCCAAGAAAAACAATCCACATTTATTCCTGAACAAAAAAAATCAATATTTTTTCAAACAATCATGTCATCACATTCTGGAACATCACCATTTTGTGTTAATCCTATTACTAGTTCAGATGCACATTTTTTATCTGATCTACTACTCTCATGGTGCAGAACCAGTCCTATAGTGGTTACATTTATTATTCTCTATATACTACTAAGTTTACCCCCAAAAGAAATTAGACACCCCCTAAAAGAATTGCACTTGCCAAACCCCAAACAATTAGAGTTGACAAGGGAATGGGCTTTCACATAATAATCTGCATAACTGTCAGGTCCCCTTGCAATCTACAGCGGTTGGCTCCACCTGGAGACTGGAAGCAGCATTACTCACGCGGATTGATATTGGTACTCGATCTGTTTGTGAGACCTGCAGTACAATTAACTAACAGCAACGCAGATCTCTGTGTGAAAACCCACCCACCATTCGCACTGTCTGGTTAATGCAACTTTTTTAGGATGGGGGGTGTCTGCTTTCTTTTTGGGTGTCTGTTTTCCTCTGAGGATGTTTTCTTTCTTTGATGAAGAATCCTGTTGTATGCTTTAACTTTTTTAGCTGTTTGGACACTTTTTTATGGAACCTCAACTAGGGCTTATTTTTGGAGTAAGGCTTTTATTTTAGGCAGACTGAAAAAATGTCCCCAAAATCCTACTAGGGCTTATTTTTGGGGTAGGTCTCATTATTGGGGAAACAGCTGCATTTGGGGATCGGGGACTATTATAGAACTTCGTGGGAACATTTTTGATAATAAATGTGTGAATGAGGGATAGTGTGGAGGAGTCTTTACTCAAATAAACTATATTTATTTTAATAAATAAATGAAAAAAACATTGTGGGGACCCCTTATTTTAATAACCAGCCAAGGTAAAACAGATAGCTGTGGGCTGATATTATCATGCTAGGAAGGTCCATGGATATTGGCCCCTTCCCAGTCTAAAAATGCCGTTCTGCAGCCTCTCCAGAGATGGTGCATCTAGAAAGGCCCTGTCACACACAGAGATAAATCTGCGGCAGATCTGTGGTTGCAGTGAAATTGTGGACAATCAGTGCCAGGTTTGTGGCTGTGTACAAATGGAACAATATGTCCATGATTTCACTGCAACCACAGATCTGAAAAAGATTTATCTCTGCGTGTTACGGGGCCTTTAGAGTGCCAATTCAGGTGCTTTGCCCAGCCGTTCCCAATTACCTTTGTGCGGTGGCAATTGGGGTAATAGTTTTGGGGGCTGATGTCATATGTGTAATGTCAGCTGGCATCAAGACCAGAGATTAGTAAAGGAAACGTGTCTATCAGACACCCACATTTCTAACCTAGTAAGTTAAAAGGAAAAAACACACAAATATTTTATTTTAAAAATGCCCCCCAACTCTTGCTCTGGTTCACAAATTTCTTAAAAATAAAAGCTATGAACATCCAAAGTAGTCCACTGATTTCAACATAGTCCACAGATGGAAATCTGAAGGACATAAAAGAGAGAGGTAAAGAAATAAAAACAAGAGACTGTCTCTCGTTCACAAATGTATTATTAAAAAGAAAGTCCGGTAACTCTAGCACCAACGATAGTCGAACAAGTAACGGGCCTGCCCAAGCAACCCGATGCTCAATCAAGCATCGAGAAGTGGCAAGCATGCTTGCTCATCACTAATTATCACCTATCCTATTCATAGGGCATAGCTGCTAATTTTGAGAAGAATTCTCTAAGGGGCAACATAGTGCCTTTTGCATGGCCCTTAGAAGTGTTGAGATAATGTAACGCATAGGGGCGTAACGATCACTGTCACAGAGAGCGTTACCGGGCTTGGCAGGGTTAGGGGCCCGGCGCCCACCCTGCAGAGAAGCAGCCAGCTCCTCTCAGTAAGAGAGGATCTCTGCTGTCCAGAGGCATACTGCCAATGGCAGCAGACCACGCGGCCACTATGGGGTCTGTGAGTCATGGGGACCCGGTGCCACCAGTGGCACTAGGCCACCCCTGCCTGTGGGCCATCACCCATCATCGCACAACGCAATGATGAGAGAGGGAGAGGAGCGCTCTTCTCCATCCTTCATCATTCTCTCCCTGTGTCTGCACTCAATATTTCAGCACAGCGGAGCGCGGTGATGTCACTACTATGTGTCGGTGTGCTGAGACTTGTAGGATGCTCTGACCGGAGCAGTGGGGGAACAAGGAAAAGTAAGTGCTTGTTTGTTTTTTTTTTATCAGTGAGTACATGTTGGCCAGAGGACTATGGGGGTGCATTAAACTGTATGTGGGCTGCGTAAGACAATATGAAGGATTATGGGGAATACCTTACACATGGACTACAAGGGTGTATTTTAAAACATGGAGGACTATGGGGTGCATTAAATGGTATGGAAGCTGCATAATACAATATGAAGAACTATGGGTGCTGCATTATAATACATATAGGACTATGGGTGCTACATTATAATTCATATAGGACTATGGGTGCTGCATTATAATACATGCAAAGCTATGGGGTACATTATAATACATGCAGAACTAAGGGGGCTGCATTATAGCATATGGAGGACTAATGGGGATGCCTTATACATGGACTATGGGGGTGCATTATAATATATGGAGGACTATGGGGGTGCATTATAATATATAGAGGACTATGGGGGTGCATTATAATATATGGAGGACTATGGGGTGCATTATAATATATGGATGACTATGGGGTGCATTATAATATATGGAGGTCTATGAGGGTGCATTATAATATATGGATGACTATGGGGTGCATTATAATACATGGATGACTATGGGAAGTACATTATAATATATGAAGGACTATGGGGTGCATTATAACATATGAAGGGTTATATGGGACCCATTATACTATATGGAAAGCTATGTGGGGCCCATTATAGTATTTGGAGAGCTATGAGGGAGCCTGTATACTTTATGGAGGGCCACTATACTGTATGCAAGCAATTATGCAGTATGAAGGTTTGTGTGCTGGGGGAAGATGTATATCAGAGCATGGGAAAGCTGGGTGCTGAGGGAAAAATGTAGAGCAGATCATGGGAAACCTGGGTGCTGAGGGAAAGAACCAAGTGTCCGCATCACTAACCCGTTCCCCGAGTGTCAGCATCAATATCCTTTTCCCTTGATTGTCAGCGTCATTATCCTGTACCCCGAGTGTCAGCGTCATTATCCCATACCCCGAGTTTTGGAGTATGGTGGGGGGGACCAGGTCCAGAGCCTCTAGAACTCTAGTTACGCCACTGGTAACGGATGGTGTAATTATAGGGGATGTTGGATTACTCTTGTACTGTGACATCATTGTGGATATTTTATGATGTTGTGTCTATTATACCTATGCTGTGATATAATCTTCTTTAGCCTTTACAGGCATCAATGTTCTGTTGCACCACCTTATCTATGACCTCACACAATGTGTTATTATTAATGTACTATGACACAAAAAAGGCTATTTTTGTGAGAAAACCTAAGCCAAGCTGCTAAAAACTCATGTTCTCAACATTTTATTGCAGAATAGAAGAATAGATGATGTACTGGGAAACAAAGGCTGAACGGGATGTCTCGTTACAGTAACATTTCTACCTTTGGATTTTCGCACCTTTAATGATTGCAAGAGTTTCAAGCAAACATGAGGCAATTATAGCAGACTGTCTCTTGCGTAGCCGCATACTGAATAGTGCTAACTAATGTGAAGAAATGGGATTTTTAATATTTATCTTCTCATATATGCAAAGAAAAAGATAAATTCAATACGAATGGCATAGCTAAAATTCAATTTAATGGTAATTTTGCTATTTGTCCAAAAATCTAAATACTCAGCAATTTTATTGTAGCAAAAGAGCAGAGAATGACAGAAATGCAGAGTGGTAAAATACTTGTATGTTGTTTCCTATATGGTGTCTAATTCTTAGAATTGGATCACCACAGTGCACATTTCCATATAGACGTGGCTCGAACACCGGGTGGTAAAGGGCCGTTCAGGTGTATGATTGAAATGGAGCTGATGAATAGGTCTGAAAATCTTTTATTTTAAGTATGCTAACTTTATTCCTAGCTTCAAGAATCTCCTGTATTTTATTTATTCTCGTAGAATCATTTTATTACACAAGTGCTTTCTGACGGTAACCCAAGATGATATCTGAGAATACAGGCATCACAAAAAACAGATTGCTGGTTACTGGTTAGGCGGGCTTTCACATTACGACATCGCAGGTGCGATGTCGGTGGGGTCAAATTGAAAGTGACGCATATCCGGCATTGCATGCGACATCGCAGTGTGTAAAGCCTAGATGATACGATTAACGAGCGCAAAAGCGTCGTAATCGTATCATTGGTGCAGCGTCGGCGTAATCCATAATTATGCTGACGCGACGGTCCGATGTTGTTCCTCGCTCCTGCGGCAGCACACATCGCTGTGTGTGAAGTCGCAGGAGCGAGGAACATCTCCTACCGGCGTCACCGTGGCTCCCGTAGGTTATGCGGAAGGAAGGAGGTGGGCGGGATGTTTACATCCTGCTCATCTCCGCCCCTCCGCTCCTATTGGCCGCCTGCCGTGTGATGTCGCAGTGACACCACATGACCCGCCCCCTTAATAAGGAGGCGGGTCGCCGGCCAGAGCGACGGTCGCAGGGCAGGTGAGTGCATGTGAAGACGGCGTAGCAATAATGTTCGCTACGCCAGCTTTCACAAGATATTGTACCTGCGATGGGGGCGGGGACTATCGAGTGCAACATCGCAGCATCGGCTTGCGATGTCGCAACATGCAAAGCCCGCCTTAGACATCACTTGTGACCATGCCATTGTTTGTCCCAATTTCCTCCATTCCATACCTTTTCCTTTTTACGTGCACTCACCCCCTTCACCATTTATACTAAACAACCACACTACACCTCCTTTGTATAAATTTGGCCACAGCGGCCATTTTATTAACATAAATTAACAATCTAATATATAAAGCTTAATGTGTGTATGTATGTATGTATGTATGTATGTATGTTTGTGTGTATGTCCGGAATTGGCATCTGCACCGTCGTAGCTACAGCCACAAAATTTTGCACACTCACATGTCTGGACCCCGAAAGTGTCATAGGCTATGTTGTGAGGCAAAATTTTAACCCCGCGTGTTCCAATTTACCAATCAATTTTGCCCCTATCTACATAATGGGGAAAAAGTGAAACGAAAAGTGTATCCGCACCGTCGCATTTACAATCATGAAATTTTACACAGACACCTCATGTGACTCAGGGAACGTCGTAGACTATGCTTTGACAGGAAAATGTAACCCCGTGCTTTATAGTTACTCTCCAAAAAACATGCCTCCATTAAAGTAAATGGAGCCTGGAACTACAGGTTATTAGTAGGAGCTGTGATTGGTTGCTATAGGAACAAAAGACATTGATAATATAAGAAGCTTATATGTGAGGTAATAAGATGTCGGTGGGGAGACAGAGAGAGACAGACAGAAAGACAGACAGAGAGACAGTAGATGAGATAGCTGTGGAAAGATAAGGCGCAAATAGGGTCTTACCCGGTAAAACACGTGGGAGTGAATGCTGGCAGGTACACTCACCTGGTGCGGTTGTGCCAGTCACAACCCCTTTTTGAGCATGTAAACCACGAGGAGATGGTGTGGGAGGCAGCGGTCCCGCGGTGAAGAGACGATTCAAAAAGCAATAGAAAGCAGGTTAATATACCGCGCCAAACCACAGGAGTCAAGATGTTGTTAGTAAATCCCTTTTTCTTTATTTTCACAGGTCTACGCATTTCAGGGACATATCCGTCCCCTTCCTCAGGACAATGTACAGAGAATACTATATCAGTATAGTATAGTATTCTCTGTACATTGTCCTGAGGAAGGGGACGGATATGTCCCTGAAACGCGTAGACCTGTGAAATCTGCTTTCTATTGCTTTTTGAATAGACAGAGAGACAGACAGAGAGACAGACAGGGAGACATACAGAGAGACAGACAGGGCAAGAGACTGGGAAAAAGACAGAGAGATAGAGACAGACAGGGAAAGAGACAGACAGAGACAGACGATGAAAGAGACAGACAGAGACAGACGGTGAAAGAGACAGACAGAGACTGACCTGGAAAGAGACTGACCTGGAAAGAGACTGAACTGGAAAGAGACTGAACTGGAAAGAGACTGACCTGTAAAGAGACTGACCTGTAAAGAGAATGACCTGGAAAGAGACAGACCTGGAAAGAGACAGATGGGGAAAGAGACAGACAGACATGCAGACAGGGACAGAGACAGGCAGACAAGGAAAGAGGAGACAGCCAGAGAGACAGACAAAGATAGACGGGGAAAGACACAGACCTTTATAGAGACAGATGGGGAAAGAGACAGAGAAATAGAGACAGACAAGGAAAGAGACAGACAGACAGGCTGACAGGGAAAGAGACAGACAGGAAAAGACAGACAAAGATGGGAAAGAGACAGACCTAGAAAGAGACAGATGGGGAAAGAAACAGAGAGATAGAGACAGACAGAGACAGGCAGACGGGGAAAGAGACAGACGGGGAAAGAGACAGACGGGGAAAGAGACAGACCTGGAAAGAGACAGACGGAGCACATTACTTGGCCAATTTAGTTAAATCTGTGTGGAATATCTGTGGTGTTGAAATATATGTTGTGAAATGCTTCTATTAGCTTAGTTTTTGCATTTTAATAATTACATTTCTATCTATTTGTTTTGTGTTTTTTGTGTGCAGAATACATTTTTGTTAATACATTCTATTTTGTTAACAACAGTTATTAACCCGGACGAAGCCGGGTAGTACAGCTAGTAACAATATAAATAACCAAAATTGGGCGGAGGTCCTTGAAGCAACCAAATCTGGCACATATCACCAAATTAGAAGGTATCTCTATTTTACCCTCAGCCGTGAACCTCAGCTCGAGGGCATCATACCACAAGAGGTGGCCCAAAATGTGTATCCACCAGCTCCCAGGGCACACGCCTGTCTAGAACCTTGTTAAGTGAAAAATCACCAATACCTAATTCCATCCGGGAGGGAATTAGCCATATATATCTGCCCAACACAAACTTTACCAACTCCAAGGACCTCACCACCACTACCACTGTGACATGAAGTACCCCAAAAACACCCCCCAACCGTGACCAAAGAATTCCCACAACTCTTTTTCCCTTTTTTTCCTTTCAGACACCAAAAAAAGGTGGTTGGGCAGGACTTCAGTCTTTGGGCACCCCAAAATGGCCCTTTTTCTCGCAATTTTTCCTTACATACTCCCCCATGTCCAATGTCCCTCCCCATCACCTTTTTCCCTGTCCCCTACCACTCCCCTTACATTCTTTCATGGACCAATCCCTGTCATGTGGGTGTGACGCCACTGGACTAGTCAGGCCGTCACAGGGTACTGCACTTTCTATTCTTTCGTGCAGGGCTCAACTCCCCATGGTTCTGGGTTCCCAACCTATGGTACTGCCTCCATCAGTATCCAAATCCCAACCACACCTCACACCACACCCTGTCAGACACACCAGTGGGCTGTTGAGCTGGAATAGGGCCGCCCAGCTAGGGGTTAGGCAGACTGGTGGGAGGGAAGTAGGAGAGAACAGTGGTAGCTCTCGAGTACTGAGGAGCTGGGGGGGTGTGGCTCCCTGGGTGTTAGAGGTTGGGTCACAGACAGTGGTCTTGGCCTGGAGGAGTCGGAGACCCAGTCACAGGGTATTGAGGCTGGGTGCCTAGACCTGGTCTTGGGGGACAGTCAGCAGCTCGAGTCTGATAACCGGTCTGGGACCGAAAACACGACGGGGTACTGGACCCTAGATCAAGGAGTAGCTTCACGCAACCTGATAATTAACCTGTGAAGGATAGTTTCTTTATGGACTTTCCCCAAGCCCTCAGAGATTGAAGGCATCAACACAACGAGGGGGATAGGGCTTTCTAGCTTAAGCGTCCCACTGAAATCCCAAGTGTCAGCCATCGAGAGCACAGCTTCACTACTTAACAGTGGGGAGCGGGACCCCGACAGCTTCAAGCATAGGGGTCACAACGGACACTAAAATACAGTGCATGGAGGCAAGGTACAGACCATCAGCAATACCAAAGGGAGCGGACTCCCGGACGAGCTCTCCTGAAGTGGCAGCGGTACCCAGAGACTTGGTTTACCTTTGTGTTAGAGTCTGCTTTGCGGTCACATCACTACCAACACTGCCTGAGTGAGTACGCTGTCCACCCCTGCTTCCAATCTGCACCACGCTCCCCACCTCCTCCTTCATCCAGAGTCCCGGGGCCTTCCCTACTCGTGGAGGGAACATCATCTGGCTGCCCCACTCCATCTCCCCCGGGTACTCCCATCGGCAGCGGCGGTACTCCCTCCACTACGAACCCTAGGTGGCGTCACAAACTCTTATCCCCTGTAAATACCCCCTTTTCATTTGAAGTGGCCACGAGCCCCCGGGTCCGGAGACCCTCGAGCCACAGCAGCAACTCCCGGATCCGAAAGGTTCGACCGCTGCAGGGGCGGCACATGGGCCTTTGCTCATTTTTTCTGCTTTGGCCCTTTCTTTTTAAATACAGCAGAAGTGTGTATCTTAGGAGAGGTCATCAATATCAAATCAGTGGGGGTCTAACATGGCCGCCAGAAGTCCACAGTGTACAGAGCCAGAACACCACAGCGCTGTTCCCAGTGGCGTAGCAACTGCTTTTGCCGCCTGGGCCGGTCGTCAAATTTGCTGCCACCCTCCGTGGGTGAAGGGGGAAAGGGAGGGTGGAAGGTGAGATTGGGAATAGCTACCTTACAGGATGGATCTAGACAGCAGGATCACAGCAGATGGAGGAGGGTGAGAGGAGGGGGAAGGGGCAGCAGATGCAGGAGGGTGAGTGGTGGGAAAGAGTGGGCAGCAGATCAGGGAGGAGGCAGCGGCTGATGTGGAGAGCGGTGGCGGATGAAGGGGGGCAGAGGCTGATGGGGAGAACGGTGGCGGATGGAGGGGGCAGCGGCTGATGGGGAGAGGTGGCGGATGGAGGGGGCGGTGGATGGTGGGGGGGCGGCAATGAAGGGGGGCCGGTGGCAGATCGGAAGCAGAAGCGGCGGTGGGACTGGTCAACGGAGCGCGCTGCTCATGAGACCGCGACCTGGATAGAGCAAGAGATCAAGCAGCTCTGCAGAAAGATGCGGACGCAGTTTCTATACATCCTGGACCATTGGAGGGAAGAGATGAGGAGTCTGGCTGTGGCGGTGTGGGCTCGTGAGATGGAGGTCCCATGAGAGTTGCAGGTAAGCAGCTACCTAGTCCCGGTTGACTCGGCCTACCTGGCCGCAGGATCCGGTCTGCCCCCGCCAATCGCAAGCATCCAACCACCGTCGCCCTCGCCCTCAGCAGACGCCAAGCCGCTAGCCCCAACACCGGCAGCAGAACCTCCAGTCCCCATCTATGAAGCGCAGAATGCAAACCCCATGGCTTTATCACCAGACCAGGCCGCAACACAACTCGTCCCGACATGACCTGGCCGCATCACCGGGCCCATACCCCTGTACGGAGTACCCGGACCCTGCAACCCCGGCTGCGGACCAGTCAGATTCTGTACCCATCACAGCGGAGGCGGAGCCTAAGGAGATGCCTATTCCGCCACCGTGCGGCATCCCGGCGGCTGCCGTGGCCACTGAAGTCCATTTGCAGCTGGTACCCGTCAGGGAGGTGAAGCCCAACATCAGCGCCCATGATTGGGAAAGGCATTGGCAACAGTTGATGCGGCTGCGTGCAAAGGTTTCTTGCCCGAGAGCGGCGCAGGAGAGGAATCACCCTCGCCTGCATGATCCTCTTCTCTGTTGAGGTGAGCGGCATCATTTGGGTTCAGGGCCCACAAGACCGTGGCTCAATACAGTGTTACACCCCGGAGGGGACGCTGGTGCCGGTTGTCTCTGATTGTCTACTGCAGTTATGGTAGCGGGACCTGGCTACTCTAAAAGTTTTAAAGTTAAAGTTTAAGTTTCAATGCTGCTAATGTTAATGTTCATATACCAATGCTGACTTATGTTGATTCATATGCTTACCAATTGGCCGAATACCTAACCTGATTAATGTTTACATTTAGTGAATGAACCTTGTTTTATCTTTATTGTGTGCTAATTAATATGCACCATGGCTGCGGGACTGGCAGCAGCCAGCATGAACTTGTGCTTTTGTATATAGTTGCGCCTCGTGCGACCACCAGAGTCGTCTTTTATACCTCCAGGACTTCAACCCTGTCACGGACCCAAAGTAGGAAGCGATGGGTTGCAGGTTGTTTGAGTGGTGGGTTGAAGGAAGAGGGACAATGGGAATGGACTGTTGCAGGATTGGGCTGCAGCAGAGTAGGCTGAGCCACCAGATACCGCTACAACTAGTAGCGTTCCCATGGTTCTTTTAATAAAAATGAACTCTAAGAATATTAGTTATGTAACGTTTAAGTAATGTGCCTCCCCTGTGCGGGATGAGAAATTGTTGAATTAAAAAAAAATTACCTTTTTTCTCTTGCAGTTAAACAAAAATAAACCTCTGGATGTCCTGTAGCTCGGGGACAAGCTACGTTTAACCAAGGGGAATGTGACGCCCCTGGACAAGTCAGGCCATCACAGGATACTGCACTTTCTATTTTTTCGTGCAGGGATCAACCCCCCATGGTTCTGGGTTCCCAACCTATGGTACTGCCTCCATCAGCATCCAAATCCCAACCACACCTCACACCACACCCTGTCAGACACACCAGTGGGCTGTTGAGCTGGAATAGGGCCGCCCACCTAGGGGTCAGGCAGACTGGTGGGAGGGAAGTAGGAGAGAACAGTGGTAGCTCTCGAGTACTGAGGAGCTGGGGAAGTGTGTGGCTCCCTGGGTGTTAGAGGTTGGGTCGCAGACGGTGGTCTGGGCCTGGAGGAGTCAGAGACCCGGTTGCAGGGTATTGAGGCTGGGTATCTAGACCTGGTCTTGGAGGACGGTCAGCAGCTTGAGTCTAATAACCGGTCCGGGACCGAAAGCACGGTGGGGTACTGGATCCTGTATCAGGGAGTAGCTTCACGCAACCTGATAATTAACCTGTGGAGGATAGTTTCTTTATGGACTTTCCCCAAGAGCTCAGAGATCGAAGGCATCAACACAACGAGGGGGATAGGGCTTTCTAGCTTATGTGGCCCACTGAAATCCCAAGTGTCAGCCGTCGAAAGCACAGCTTCGCTACTTAACAGTGGGGAGTGGGACCTCAACAGCTTCAAGCATAGGGGTCGCAACGGACACTAAAATACAGTGCATGGAGGCATGGTACGGACCATCAGCAATAACAAAGGGAGCGGACTCCCGGACGAGCTCCCCAGAAGTGGCAGGAGCACCCAGAGACTTGGTTTACCTTTGTGTTAGAGTCTGCTTTGCGGTCACATCACTACCAACACTGCCTGAGTGAGTACGCTGTCCACCCCTGCTTCCAATCTGCACCACGCTCCCCACCTCCTCCTTCATCCAGAGTCCCGGGGCCTTCCCTACTCGTGGAGGGAACATCATCTGGCTGCCCCACTCCATCTCCCCCGGGTACTCCCATCGGCAGCGGCGGTACTCCCCCCACTACGAACCCTAGGTAGCGTCACAAACTCTTATCCCCTGTAAATACCCCCTTTTCATTTGAAGTGGCCACGAGCCCCTGGGTCCGGAGACCCTCGAGCCACAGCAGCAACTCCCGGATCCTAACAATTCGACCGCTGCAGGAATGGCACATGGGCCTTTGCTGATTTTTTCTGCTTTGGCCTTTTCTTTTTAAATACAGCAGAAGTGTGTATCTTAGGAGAGGTCATCAATATCAAATCAGTGGGGGTCTAACATGGCCGCCAGAAGTCCACAGTGTACAGAGCAAGAACACCACAGCGCTGTACCCAGTGGCGTAGCAACTGCTTTTGCCGCCTGGGCCGGTCGTCAAATTTGCCGCCACCCTCCATTGGCGAGGGGTGAGGGGGGAAAGAGAGGGTGGAAGGTGAGATTGGGGATAGCTACCTTACAGGATGGATCTAGACAGCATGATCACAGCAGATGGAGGAGGGTAAGAGGTGGGGGAAGGGGCAGCAGATGCAGGAGGGTGAGTGGTGGGAAAGAGTGGGCAGCAGATCGGGGAGGAGGCAGCGGCTGATGTGGAGAGCGGTGGCGGATGAAGGGTGGCAGCAGCTGATGGGGAGAATGGTGGCGGATGGAGGGGGCAGCGGCTGATGGGGAGAGGTGGCGGATGGAGGGGGCGGTAGATGGTGGGGGGGCGGCAATGGAGGGGGCGGTGGCAGATCGGAAGCAGAAGCGGCGGTGGATCGGGGGCAGTGACTACTGCTGCTGCCACTTCTGCTGCTGCGGGGGCTGATCGGGCGCAGCGGTGGATCGGGGGCACTTACCAAATGGCACTTGCAGGGATAACTCTCCTCAGCTTTCACGGATGGAGTGAAGCTGAGGGGACTGGTCACCTATGTCGCGGGCGGAGGAGGGGACATTGCGCTCACCCGCTGCTCGGGTCCGGCCGCTGCTGCTGCTGCTCGGTTGTGGCTCGAGCGGTGGGCCGGATTCCGGGGACTCGAGCAGCGTTCCTCGCCCGTGAGTGAAAAGGGGGGTGGTTTGGGTTTAGGGATATTGTCCGTGATGCCACCCAAGGTTGTGGTGAGGTTGTGACACCATCGCTGCTCTGGACGGGGATCCCGGGAGCGATGACAGGGAGCAGCTTGGATGTTGGTTCTCCCCTTCGTGGGTAGGGGGGTTGGTTGTCCCGGGGCCCGGTGAGGGGTAGGGATGGATGGCAGGCGGGTTACGGGGCCTGGTGAGGTGCAGAGCGGGGGCAGCGCTGTGCCGCATGGCACGGTGGTACTCACTCAGCCAGTAATTCACACAGAGTCTCTGGTCGAACAAACGGCTGGATGGACGGGTCCCACAGGCGGCTGCGGTTGTTTCTGCTCCCGGTAGGTTGATGGTGACTGCCTTTCCCTGTACCTGTGTTGTGTTACGGTTCCAATGGCTTCCCACCGGTAACCCGCTCCCCAGCTTGGATGGATGCTGAAGGAGCCCCTTTTTGCCCGCAGGCTCTGGCCCTGGGAACTTTAGCCTTGGCGGTGACTGTGTTTCCCTCTACGGTGTGAGCTGTTGCCTTCAATCGGGTCTTGATTGCTGGGAAACCCTGGAGGTTCGCTTTGCTAACGGATTTGACCAGTTTAACGGTGACTCCTAACCTGGTCGGGGTCCGTAAGCCATGCCGGATGGTGCTGGCTTCTCTTTACCCTCCGATCCGGTACCGCCGGGCCACCGCCCATTCACGGCCCATACGGTTTGCTCCAAACAGCCTCTCCTGCAGACGGTCACCACCGTCTGACAACCTTGCTGTTTCTGTGCCCGGGCCACACACCCGGACACGGCCAGTCTGCTCTACTACCACTTCCTTCTTCTACTCCTCTCAACTCCAAACTCTATCTGCTCGCTTTTCCCGCCTCCAGGACTGTGAACTCCTCGGTGGGCGGGACCAACCTCCTGGCCCACCCCCTGGTGTGGACATCAGCCCCTGGAGGAAGGCAACAAGGATTTTATGTTTGACCTAGATGTGCCAAACCGGGGTGTGGGGTGTGTTGGTGTAGTTCTGTGACGACCTGGCTTGTCCAGGGCGCCACACCTACATGTCAACGGCCCCAGATCATAGAATCATAGAATCATAGAATCATAGAATATTAGAGTTGCAATGGACCTTCTGGGTCATCTAGTCCAACCCCCTGCTCAAAGCAGGATTCACTAAATCATCCCAGACAGATGTTCATCCAACCTCTTTTTAAAGACTTCCATTGAAGGAGAACTCACAACCTCTCGTGGCAGCCTATTCCACTCATTGATCACCCTCACTGGCAGAAAGTTTTTTCTAATATCTAATCTGTGTCTCCTCCCCATCAGTTTCATCCCATTGCTTCTAGTCTTTCCTTGTGAAAATGAGAATAAAACTGATCCCTCTACAGTGTGACAGCCTTTAAGACATCTGTAGACAGCTATTAAGTCTCCTCTCAGTCTTCTCTTTTGCAAGCTAGACAATCTTAAATCCTGTAACAGTTCCTCATAGGACATGGTTTGCAGACCAGTCACCATTCTGGTTACTCTTCTCTGAACTTGCTCCAGTTTGTTGATGTCTTTTTTAAAATGTGGTGTCCAGAACTCCAGATCCAAGGTGATTGGAGAGATCGGTCACAAGGTCGATCTCTCCAATCAGAGCTGGGGCGGGTGAAACAAAGTTCACCCAGTTCCAGCCAATGATCAGTGCTATAGCTGCACTGATCATGGCTGGATTTCAATGTTTCAGCCATTTTCAATGCCTGAAACATCACAGAGGCTGGTATTGGCTGAGCGGCGTTCGCCAGCCAATCACAGCCTCCGTAGGTCCGGGGGGAGACACCAACCCTCCTGATGTCAGGCAGAGGTCCCCTCCTCCCCGAATCTAAGTTTTTTTCACACCGATCGCAGCCACCGGGGCTCCGGGGCTGTGATTTCGCCATGACGTACTGGGTACGTCATGGCTCGTTAAGTACCATGTCACCATGACGTACCCAGTATGTCATGGGTCATTAAAGGGTTATGCAGCTGTGGATGGCCCTTTTCTATAAGCTTTCTATTTCTTATTTTTTTCCCCCAAAATGTTGCCCCCCTGACACATGCCGCCCAGGTGGACCACTCCCTCCGCCCCCTCTTTGCTACGCCACTGGTTGTTCCCTATATCATGGTCATTCTAAGGTGCTTCAGCTCAGTTCCTATTCCCTTCAATGGAAGCAGAGTGTCAATCCCCAAAAATTCCACCACACATTGCATAGAGCTGTGGTTTTTCGGATCTGTACTTTGTTCACAACTGCAGGACCTGATAACAGCTGATCAGTAGGAGTGCCACATGTCAGATCCTCACAGATCTCATAGTAAAGGCCTATGCTAAGGATCTGTCATTAATATCTTAGTTCTAGAAAACCCCTTTAATAGTAAAGCAAACTTGGTCCAAAACAATAAGAGACCAATGTAGCACTCCTGAGACCCTCAGGGCACTATAGGGATCTACCTTCTGGGACCTGGAGTACCAGTGCTGATTCCACCAACACACATCTAAATCCTAGTTCTCCTCTCCACACTGGGCATAGAGGGTTTACTATGTAAGGGGATGGTCACTATGGGAACGAGTCCCTGGGTATAGCCAGCCTGGTGGGGGGGGTCAGCAGGCAGTCAGAGGAAGTCGGGAGCACACAGGAGAGGTGTGCGGACGTGCCTAAGCTGGGATCGTGTAATGGTGACCCCGGGGCACAGAAGAGAGGTCGCCAGGATGGAAACCGAGATATTGCTGGGACCAGAGCACAAACGGGGCACAGGGCCCTAGGTCAAATGTCAAGTTTCAAACGGTTTGATAAATACCTGCACGATGAGGATACCTTCACGGACTTCATCAAACCAAATAATCCGGGGGCATCAGCAGTAAACTAGGATCGGGGTTCGGACACTTACCTCCCTGCAGGGTCCGCACTGCCGCCATATGGAGAAGTAGACTGTACCCCAAAAGGGACAGTTGGGGTCCCCAAATGCTCCACGCTACGGGGACTCAATCTACAGAGAGTCCCGGGGACAGAGCAACCTGGGTCTCTACATTGGCACTGGTCCTCCTTGGACCTGAACCTGCAACCCCTGGGTCCACAGTGAGTAGAGACTGATAAAGACAACCTGGTGTGGTCTCCATTATTACCCCGTTATATCTCTCAGGCGCAGCCCTACCTATGGAGGGCCTACCATCACAGCTGCCACTACCACCATCCCTGGGAGTACCCACATTGAGCAGCGGCAGTTCTCCATCCTTAACCGCAACCCGCAGGTGGCGTCACATGCAAAGCTCTTATCTCCCCATTAACAAAAGGGGCCCAGAGCACGGGATTGGGCAACGGCCACCAGAGTCACATCTCCGTCTGTTACCGCCCGGAACCGAGTACCCCCTTCTCTAGGCGCTACACCAACTTTTAACATTAAACATGAATGAGGACAAAACCATAAGGAACATTTTGCCAAAAATGTTAAGACCACACTAATTAATAGGTGTATGCTGAAAAGTCTCAGCATCACTACTTTACTGTATGTGCCTGACTTGTACAAGCCGTCTTAAAGAGTTATTCCCATCTCCAGGATCATATCCCAATATGTAGTAGGTGTAATAATAATAATAATAATATTAGCAAATACCTCTAATTACAAAGGTAGTATAAAATGTAGTATAGTATACGTAGTAGCTCTCCGGACTTCATGTGCAGGGCATTGCACATTGGGTTTCCATGGTTACAGTACATCCAATCATATAGTGACAGTTAGTTGCTCGTGGTCATAACTAGAGATGAGCAAACCTGAGGTTCGATGTTCGGAGTTCGGGTTCAGAAACCGACTTCCAAAATACAAAGTTCGGGTTTGAAGTTCGAGTAAGTTACGAGTGCAAACCATTCAAGGGAGCAGCGCTGTGCTTGGGTATGAGTGATATTCAGCCCTGTGTGAGCTGTGTGCAGTGTTTGACGGATCACACTGGGGGTAAAATCATCATGATCTGATGTAGTGTGTATATACACACACAAATTTTTTTAAAAAAACCCCGAAGTGTTCTGCTTATGGCTGGCTGCATGTGGGCAGACACAAATTGCCCATCACTGACTTCCACTGAGGTTCAGTTCAAGTCAGGGTCACAAACCGAACCTTATCTAAGGTTAGAATGTTCCCTGCGAACAGAACTTCCAAAGGTTTGCTCATCTCTAGTCATAACCATGGATACCAAAGCTGCAATGCCCTGCACATGAGGTAAGAGACATAGCTATAACAGGAGAACTATACTATATTTCAAATTTGGGGTATTTACTATCAATATTATTATTACACCTACTACATATTGGGGTAGGATCTTGTAGATGGAAATGTGTCACCCAGGGAAGGGGATACTCGAACCCGGGCGGATGCAAATGGAAATGTCACTCTGGTGGCCATTGCCCGGTCCCATGCCCTGGGGCTTCTTTTGTAAAGGGGGGTTATTTAAAGTAGGTGTGAAAGTTAGTGTACGTGACACCACCCGCGAGTTGTGGTTAAGGGTGTAGAACCACCATTGCTGAATGTGGGTACTCTCAGGGCTGGTGGTGGTTGCAGCAATGATTTTGGGCCCTCCGCAGGTAGAGGCGTGCCTGGGAGGTGTGAAGGCAATAACAGAGACCACATAAGGTTGTAATGAACAGTCTCTACTCACTCAGACCCGAGGATTACTGGTTCAGATTCCATGGAGTATCAGTGCCAATGTAATGATCCAGGTTGCTCTGTCCCTGGCACTCTCTGTTGGTTGGGTCCTCGTAGCATGGAGCATTTGGGGCCTGACTGTCCCTTTTAGGGTACAGTTTCCTTCTCCATACGGCTGGCAGTGCAGACCCTGTGGGGAAGTAAGTGTCTGAACCCTGATCCTAGTTTACTGCTGATACCCCCGGATTATTTGGTTCGGTGATGTCCATGAAGGTGTCCTCAACGTGCAGGTGATTATCAAGCCGGGTAGAACTGGCGCCTGATCTAGGGTGTGCTCCGGTCCCAGTGGTACCTGTCCATACCCACCCTGGCAACCTCTCTCCTGTGCCCCCGGGTCACCGTTGCACGGACCCAGCTCAGGCACGTCCGCACACCCCTCTGTGTGCCACACTTCTCTTTGACTGCTGACCCCTCCCACCAGGCTGGCTAATCCCGGGACTCGTCCCTACCTCTAGGCGACCATCCCCTTACATGATTAACCTTGTATGCCGGGTGTGGAGTGGAGAACTAGGATTTTGGTTGTGCTTTGGTGGTATCGGCACTAGTACTCCAGGTCCCAGGGGGTAGGTCCTGCATCCCCAAGAGGATGCAGTTCCTTGTAGTGCCCTGGGTGGCTCAGGTGTACTACAGAAATACCCCTTCAAGTTTTCATTGTAAGTTTAGTAGACCATACTGCCCTCAAACATCTTTTTGACACTTGAAACTGTGAGTCATGTATCGTGTCAAACTGGGGAACCATGGGCCCACCAGAAGACTCGACTCTCAGAGCCCACCTTTCATATATGTAAAATCAATGCATTATGGGGCTCAGAGCAGGCTGATTTTCATCAGACACTGTATCTAACAATATTGCTATAAGATTCACAATGTTAGGACTCGATTCTGCTTGCCTGTTTGATTGGTCATCATTACATGATCACTCACATGTATGTTTCCATTTGCATTCTAGCTTCTCTTCTCGCTTCTCTGAATGCTAATATTAAACAATTGAAAGAAGCAGGGAGAGAAGTTAGTCGATATGACCACAAGTATGCAAATTACATATGACGACTGATCAAACCGGCAAAGAGAGACTAGTCCTAATAGTGTCTATACCATTGTTAGGACTCGGCAGGATACAGTTCCTGAAGATTAGCACTGGCCTGGAAAACCACTTTAACAACATGTGACGTATAGATTTTGTTAAGGGGTTATCTAGACAAAAACATTTTTGCAACTTTCTGCATTTTTTTCACTGCAGAAATAAAACAAAAACAATGTCTGTTTGGAATCACTGTAATTATATTAACTTGGAGAATCATATTGCAAAGGTAATTGTTACAGTAAAATTAACCCTTTTTTGCTATTTTGGCAATCTCGGAATTTTTTTCTTGATTTCCAGTGTAACATATGATAAAATGGATGGTGTCATTCAAAAGCACCACTCTATTGCAAAAAATAAGCCCCCAAATGGCTTTATCAATGAAAACCAAAACAGTTATGGGTCCTAGAATAAGGGCAGGAAAAAATAAAAGTGCAAAAATGAAAATCACAATAAGGGGTTAATGATAATACAAATAACACTTTAGAGAGAGATGTGCTGTGAAGTTCCATAAATGTTTATATCTAGCCATTGGCAGAGACTATTACAGCTGAGCAGCGGTGGTGCTGGCTGTCAGACTTTACCGATCCAATATCAATGACCTATCCGAGGAGCGAGAAGCCCCACAAAATGACCCCCCCTCTACATACAGTATTGTACCCTCACAGTGAATTCCCCCACATAAACCCAGTATGATTACCTTAGAGTGACCCTAGCTAAGTTTTATGCCCCAACTGTCTGAGTGTAACTATGGGTATAGCAGAGAAAAGGCACTTCTAGACTGGCCCTCAGACTAGTGGGTACCCTGGCTATCCCTGATCTTGAACATACCCCTGAAGGTGCAGATGTCTAATCCGCCTTCCTGACCCTGCTCCTGACCAGCCCTGATCTTATACCCCTCTCCCACCTACCACAAGGGGGAGGGCCTGGGACAGGAGTGTGATAAAACCAACAAAGATAGACAGAAAGTGGAAACCAAAACTCTATCTCACAGTACGCTCACACAAACGTATAAGACAATAAGAGGTTAGAGGGAAAATAAGCAAAGGAAGAAAACAACAAGATGATGAGGGAATTCCAGCACACAGAACCACACATCAGTAAGCTATAGTCGGCATGAGAAGACAGATTCCACCAACTTAAAAAGGCGGAGAATAAATGTGATAGGTTTCCAACATCATGTGATCCTAGAGGTTATCAGCAGGCTAGCAGAGATTAATTCTTGCTGGCCCGATGAGCACACAGCTTGTCGACATCCGAGCCAGCCTGTGCAACTCAGAAGCACCAGAGAAACCATAGTGTGGAGTATCAAAATCTGTGGTGTGAAGAGCGTCTGATGCAGTCATGACACTCCGCGATTTTTGAAAAACCGTCTGTGTGACACCAACAACACAGTAAGATGGCCTCCACACTTCATTTTATACAGTATGATGTCCCTACAGCTCCCTCTATGCAGTATGTCACCACAGCCCCTATATGCAGTATTATGGCACACACAGCTCCCCAATATACAGTATGGAGGCCCCACAGCTCCAGTATAAACAGTATGATGTCCCCACAGCTCTCTATATAATAGTATGATGTCTCCATAGCTCCCTATATAGAGTATCATGGCTCCTAGAGCTTTGTACAAACAGAATGATGTCCCCACACAGCTGCTTGTACACAATATGATATAAAATGAAAAAAGTGATGGCACTTCCTAACAGAAAAGTGTGAACAGGTGCATACTTAATATGAAACAAAAGAAGAAAAAAACTTCAGCTCACCGTTATATTGTGGATCCAACAGGGTATAGAAATCTTATGGATGGTGCACCAGAAGAAAAACTTTAAATTAGTCAAAGTTATGTGTCCATGAGTAGACAAATAATTCCAGTAGCTTATTCAATAGAAAAAAAAAGACATTTATTGGTTCTAGGGCATTAAAAACATTGATTTATTGCAAAAATTTGAAACACATTATGAATTCCATGGCATGAGTGGGGCTACGCCATGGAATTCATTATGTTTTAACATGTTTGGAATAAATCAATGTTTTTGATGTACTAGAATCAAGATATGCATCATTTTTTTCTATTGGGTGAGCTTCTGGAATTACTTCTTTTCTCGTGAACATGAAACATACTCTAACAAATAAACAGATACACTCTGAAACGCTAATGCAAACATTGAATACAGGAACCTGGACATGCATTACTGCCAAGAAAAAAATGGAAAACATTAAGACACTTAGTGCATTAAACAGGACAGTTTTATGTGAGCCAAGAATCCAGCATCAAGGCATTTCTCGTTATGCTGGGTCCCTACCTAAAATGCCTCTATGCTGGTTATAAAAGCCTACAATTTTATAGGTGAGCAGGAACCTGCTAATAGGATATTAAAAATAGTCCAAACCTGGTGGGAAAGGAGTACTCAGTCATAAGGTATGACCCTTTAATCTGACTATGAAAAATCTGATGGCACTTCCAGTACAGTATAATGTCATCACAGCCAATCTAGTATGGTTGCCCTCACAGGTCCCTATAAACAATATGACAGCTCCACATCTCCACATCTCCCTATAGTAAGGGAGCCCAGCAACTACTCTAACTACAATATGAAGCCCCTGTAACCCTCTATATAAATCATGAGGCCCTTATATGCTGCATAATGTCCCCCACATCTCTGTATATAATGTATGACGGCCCCACAGCTCCCTATATATGGTCCACCCAGCCCACCCCTACAAGTAATGGCTGATAAAATACTAAAAACAATATTCAACTCTCCACATTCCCCTGGAGTGCTGGACCGGTCTCTGCAGCACGTGGTCTGTTGCTCAGCACTGCAGTCATGATCTAGTGATATCATTGCATCTGCTACATCCTGTCTTAAATGTATAGGCTGAATGGTGGAGTAGGCAACCATTAGTTCCCTCCTCTATCAATATATTTAATGGCATATGCATTGTCAGGATGGCGATACCATTGTAAGCCAGATGGCTCGCTTGGCCACCATTCAGCATCGGAATCTCCCTGACTTAAGCCCACTTTACACGTTGCAATTAGTTGTACAATCGCATTTGCGATGTGACACGCCCAGGTTGCATACGGGATCTATCAGATTTCACGTTGGTCGTTCATTTGCTGTCACACGAGCGTTAGTAGTCTATGTTAAATTGGTCAATTTTGTGTGCGATCCTTTAGATCATGTGTTCTGTGACGTATGCATTGAGCACCTTTTTTTTTTTTTATTTATTGACTTGCCAAGTGTGTGTAATGTGGGATGCGTTTTTACTATGTCATCTGCCATTCAGCTCTGCTACATGGCCGCTAACAGCAGCCACAGACAGCCATGTAGCAGAGCTGAATGGCAGATGACAGCAGACACAGACAGAGCCGCACTGTCAGAATGAACTCGGGTGAACTTCACCCGACTTCATTGTGATGCTGCGGCTCTGTCTGTGTCGCGTCCTGATTAGCGGTCACCAGTGAAGACTCACCGGTGACCACTAATCCCCTGAGTAACTGAAGTTAGCAGCCCTCTCTCATATACTCACCGATCCCCGGCGCCGCGTTGCACGGCATTCACACTGCTCCGGCGGCTTTTACTGTTTTGAAAAAGCCGGCCGCCCATTAAACAATTTCGTATTCCCTGCTTTCCCCGCCCACCAGCGCCTATGATTGGTTACAGTGAGACACGCCCCCACTCTGAGTGACAGGTGTCACACTGCACCCAATCACAGCAGCCGGTGGGCGTGTCTATACTGTGTAGTGAAATAAATAATTAAATAATTAAAAAAAACGGCGTGCGGTTCCCCCCATTTTTAAAACCAGCCAGATAAAGCCATACGGCTGAAGGCTGGTATTCTCAGGATGGGGAGCTCCACGTTATGGGGAGCCCCCCACCCTAACAATATCAGCCAACAGCCGCCCAGAATTGCCGCATACATTAGATGCGACAGTTCTGGGACTGTACCCGGCTCTTCCCGATTTGCCCTGGTGCGTTGGCAAATCGGGGTAATAAGGAGTTATTGGCAGCCCATAGCTGCCAATAAGTCCTAGATTAATCATGTCAGGCGTCTATGAGACACCCTCCATGATTAATCTGTAAGTTACAGTAAATAAACACACACCCGAAAAAATCCTTTATTAGAAATAAAAACACACACATATACCCTGGTTCACCACTTTAATCAGCCCCAAAAAGCCCTCCTTGTCCGGCGTAATCCAGGATGATCCAGCGTCGCTTCAACCGCAGCTGCATGGAGGTGACCGGAGCCGCAGCAGACACAGCCGCTCCGGTCACCTCCATGCAGCAAATGAAGACAGCCGTGCGATCAGCTGCTGTCACTGAGGTTACCCGCGGCCACCGGTGGATGCAGCGGTGGCCGCGGGTAACCTCAGTGACAGCAGCTGATCGCGCGGCTGTGTTCATTTGCTGTGTGGAGGTGACCGGAGCGGCTGTGTCTGCTGCGGCTCCGGTCACCTCCATGCAGCTGCGGTTGAAGCGACGCTGGATCATCCTGGATTACGCCGGACAAGGAGGGCTTTTTGGGGCTGATTAAAGTGGTGAACCAGGGTATATGTGTGTGTTTTTATTTCTAATAAAGGATTTTTTCGGGTGTGTGTTTATTTACTGTAACTTACAGATTAATCATGGAGGGTGTCTCATAGACGCCTGACATGATTAATCTAGGACTTATTGGCAGCTATGGGCTGCCAATAACTCCTTATTACCCCGATTTGCCAACGCACCAGGGTAAATCGGGAAGAGCCGGGTACAGTCCCAGAACTGTCGCATCTAATGTATGCGGCAATTCTGGGCGGCTGTTGGCTGATATTGTTAGGGTGGGGGGCTCCCCATAACGTGGAGCTCCCCATCCTGAGAATACCAGCCTTCAGCCGTATGGCTTTATCTGGCTGGTTTTAATAATGGGGGGAACCGCACGCCGTTTTTTTTAATTATTTAATTATTTATTTCACTACACAGTATAGACACGCCCACCGGCTGCTGTGATTGGGTGCAGTGTGACACCTGTCACTCAGAGTGGGGGCGTGTCTCACTGTAACCAATCATAGGCGCCGGTGGGCGGGGAAAGCAGGGAATACGAGATTGTTTAATGGGCGGCCGGCTTTTTCAAAACAGTAAAAGCCGCCGGAGCAGTGTGAATGCCGTGCAGCGCCAGGGATCGGGGATCGGTGAGTATATGAGAGAGGGGGATAGACTGACATGGACTGAGAGTGAGGGACAGAGATAGTGACGGACTGACAGAGATTAGTGCATGACAGACATTGTGAGGCGCTTCAGAACGCAGCTTTTTAGCTGCGCTCTGAAGCAGACCTTTTTTAAGCTGTGGTGCAGAGCGCACACCTGCGCACATAGCATCAGACAACAAAATCGTATGAGGGATGTCACACGTTACAATTGACTAGGTTCGTGCAACAAAACGCTCAATTCTAGAGAATGATACGATGTGTTTGCGATCAACGGTTTTGCGTTCAATCCTGATCGCATGTAGCTGTCACACGCAGATACCTCACAAACGAGGCCGGATGTGCGTCACTTACAACTTGACCCCAACGACGGATTGTGAGATATATTGAAGCGTGTGTAGCGGGCTTTAGAAGCCCCATAATGCCAGTAAGCTCTAACGCTATGATAGCCTGAAGAAGAGGCAAATGAAACAATCAATCCTTATCACATTGTGAAGACATGAGGTTGTGGGTTGTATTAATCACTTAGGCACGTTAACAATGTAACAATTTTTATTTTTACCATACATGGTTTTACCTCAACTCCGGGTAGATGGCTACAATGTGATGTCCCAGTCCGTAAGATCCCAAACCGGGATCGGTAATTCCGCTTCCACTGTACCAGACGATACCCACTGTCTCACAACTTTTGGTTGGCCCACAGCTTTTGTATATCCTACCAGTAGATTCTGTAGTCACAGCCTATGCTCCTCCAGACAACAGATACCACAACTGTATGCAGCTCCAGCCAACAACAGTGTTTGTGCTCCTCCAGCAATGGATATCACAACTGTAGCACATGTATCTTGCGTCATCCAGCAACAATCATCCTTATGCTTCTTCATACAAAGGAAATCATGACTGTAGAACATGTATCCAGCTCCAGCCGACAACAATTGCCCTTGCGCTCCTCCAGATAATGGATATCAGGACCATAGCACGTGTATCCAGCTTCAGCCAGGAACAATAGTCCTTATGCTCCTCCAGATGATGGCTATCCTACCCATAGTACTTGTATCAAGCTCCAATTTATGGTCTATTCATGGGCAGCAAGACATGGCCACAACAACAGCTCCTTGCCATTCATGTCTCAGCACCAACTTCCTCACTAACCAAATGTGTGTCTTATTATTCTACCTCTTCTGGGATCAAACTCCTGGATGGGCAGATGTACTTATCACACCCACCCCCTTAGACATTTTCTACATGAAACACAAAGTATGCAGGTTCTAGAAGTCGAGTCTCTGGCCCTGTCTACAAGATTGTGTGTCAGATAAGCCCCCTGCAGAGAGAAACAAAAGACTCATAACCCCCCATCAAATGCAGGACAATTAATCCTACTGCAGGCCTGATTATGTTAGAGTCCATTGAGGTCAACTAGGATTACACCCTGTTACAACCTCTTCCCCCTTCAAATTGTGTACCTTAAGCTGGGTTCACACTAAGCGACAGCGACAACGACGTCGCTGTTACGTCACCATTTTCGGTGACGTAACAGCGACCTTGTAAGTCGCTGTTATGATCGCTGCTTAGCTGTCAAACACAGCAGAAGCAGCGATCATAACGTCGCTGTGCTACATGTGCAGAGAGCAGGGAGCCGCGCTTAGCGCTGGCTCCTTGCTCTCCTAGGTACAGTACACATCGGGTTAATTAACCCGATGTGTGCTGCAGCTACATGTCACAGTGCAGAGAGCAAGGAGCCGCGCGCACTGCTTAGCGCTGGCTCCTTGCTCTCCTTGCTATAGTATACATCGGGTTAATTACCCGATGCATACTGCAGCCACATGTCACAGTGCAGGAGCCGGCACTGGCAGCAAGAGCGGAGGCTGGTAACCAGCGTAAACATCGGGTAACCAGGGAAAGGTCTTCCCTTGGTTACCCGATGTTTACGCTGGTTACAGCTTACCGCAGCTGCCAGTGCCGGCTCCTGATCGCTTCATTTCGTCGCTCTCTCGCTGTCACACACAGCGATGTGTGTGTCACAGCGGGAGAGTGACGACCAAAAAATGAAGCTGGACATTCAGCAACGACCGGCGACCTCACAGCAGGGGCCAGGTCGTTGCTGGATGTCACACACAGAGACAGCGACGGGACGTCGCTGCAACGTCACAGAAAATGGTGACGTAGCAGCGACGTCGTTGTCGTCGTCGTTATGTGTGACACCAGCTTTAAATTTAAAAGCAAGCAATCTCTAATAAACACAACAATAAAGTCAACATAACCAGCACTCTGTGCTGCTAAAAATTAACTCTACGTCCATTGGTCCAATAGTCTTTAGTCCGTGGCCAGCTCCTGACACACAATCAATAATACACTCAATGGATGCTGGCTCTTATGAAGCTGTGTTCTGCTGCGCTCACAGGGACATGTCAACTGATGTGTTACTGCAGCATAAAGAATGCCCCTGTAAGAGCCAGCATCTTTCCTAAAGTTATTAAGTTTAGAGCAGAAATGGTACAATTCTTTTTTTAAGAATTTAATGCTAAAAATAACATATCTCTTTTCTAGTGAATACACATTGATGCTTGCATCTTCAGTTTTATTACCAAACTTTTTATGCTGTTTATTTTTGAAGAATAACCTGTACCCAATCATAGAGAACTATTAGAACCAGTCATTCACTAACTGTAGTCTACCAACAGTTAAAGATCAGTGTTTTCGTAAATAACAGTATAAATATTGATAATGAATGGGTAATGTTATTCTACTAAGAGATAACCTCTTCATTTGGAACAATTAAACTAACTGCACAAAGGTAGCTTATACACTAGGTATGCCCACACAGATCTGGCAGTATGAAAGCTGGTATTCTTCCACAGCCGAACAGTTATACTCTGGTAACATTGTGTACTGCTTTCTCACAAAAAATGCACTCCCATTTGACATACAAGTCATATTCAACCTGATAAATAAAGAAATCAGATCTAAAAAAATTGTGTTATTATGTAGAGTTCACCAGCAACTTGACAAACATGTACAGTATCTGTAAATACAGATAAGTAACACATCTCCTATAGTTATCAGACATTGAGACTTGCCAGGAGATACAAAATGTCAAGATGTGACAAAGTATGTTGAAAATGTGTTTGGTAATACAGTGCCTACAAGTAGTATTCAACCCCTTGCAGATTTAGCAGGTTTGATAAGATGCAAATAAGTTAGAGCCTGCAAACTTCAAACAAGAGCAGGATTTATTAACAGATGTATAAGTCTTACAAACCAACAAGTTATGTTGCTCAGTTAAATTTTAATAAATTTTCAACATAAAAGTATGGGTCAATTATTATTCAACCCCTAGGTTTAATATTTTGTGGAATAACCCTTGTTTGCAATTACAGCTAATAATCGTCTTTTATAAGACCTGATCAGGCCGGCACAGGTCTCTGGAGTTATCTTGGCCCACTCCTCCATGCAGATCTTCTCCAAGTTATCTAGGTTCTTTGGGTGTCTCATGTGGACTTTAATCTTGAGCTCCTTCCACAAGTTTTCAATTGGGTTAAGGTCAGGAGACTGACTAGGCCACTGCAACACCTTGATTTTTTCCCTCTTGAACCAGGCCTTGGTTTTCTTGGCTGTGTGCTTTGGGTCATTGTCTTGTTGGAAGATGAAATGACGACCCATCTTAAGATCCTTGATGGAGGAGCGGAGGTTCTTGGCCAAAATCTCCAGGTAGGCCGTGCTATCCATCTTCCCATGGATGCGGACCAGATGGCCAGGCCCCTTGGCTGAGAAACAGCCCCACAGCATGATGCTGCCACCACCATGCTTGACTGTAGGGATGGTCTTCTTGGGGTGGTATGCAGTGCCATCCAGTCTCCAAACGTCACGTGTGTGGTTGGCACCAAAGATCTTGACATGACGCTTTGAAAGTAAAGGTACCTTACGGTCTCTTCTGGAACGGAGACCATTGCGGTGGAGTACGTTACTTATGGTATTGACTGAAACCAATGTCCCCACTGCCATGAGATCTTCCCGGAGCTCCTTCCTTGTTGTCCTTGGGTTAGCCTTGACTCTTCGGACAAGCCTGGCCTCGGCACGGGTGGAAATTTTCAAAGGCTGTCCAGGCCGTGGAAGGCTAACAGTAGTTCCATAAGCCTTCCACTTCCGGATGATGCTCCCAACAGTGGAGACATGTAGGCCCAACTCCTTGGAAAGGGTTTTGTACCCCTTGCCAGCCTTGTGACCCTCCACGATCTTGTCTCTGATGGCCTTGGAATGCTCCTTTGTCTTTCCCATGTTGACCAAGTATGAGTGCTGTTCATAAGTTTGGGGAGGGTCTTAATTAGTCAGAAAAGGCTGGAAAAAGAGATAATTAATCCAAACATGTGAAGCTCATTGTTCTTTGTGCCTGAAATACTTCTTAATACTTTAGGGGAACCAAACAGAATTCTTGTGGTTTGAGGGGTTGAATAATAAATGACCCTCTGAATAAACTTTTCACAATTTAAAAAAAAATAAAAAAAAGAAATAACATTCTTTTTTGCTGCAGTGCATTTCACACTTCCAGGCTGATCTACAGTCCAAATGTCACAATGCCAAGTTAATTCCGAATGTGTAAACCTGCTAAATCTGCAGGGGGTTGAATACTAGTTGTAGGCACTGTAGTTCTACGAGGGCCTGCTGGTAAGTCTTTGGCTTTGTGATCTTTTTTTTGTTTCTATGGTAACGAATGTTACATCACATGAAAGCCTTATGTGTCTAATATATGTTTTTATATGTTTTGTGTTTGTTGCTTATGGCAACAGTGTTCTACGCAAGCGGGAAAACAAAATGGCGGAGTCTAATGCTATAATCACAGCAACTGAGAGAAGAGGAGGGATAAAATTTTTATTTCTGCAAGGAAAGTCCGTGAAAGATATTCACGGTGATATGATGCAGACATTGGGGGATTAATGCCCTTCATATTCCACAGTTAAGAACTGTGTTTCCAAATTTAAAACGGGCCACTTCAGCACCATTAATGAGGAACGTCCTGGATGACCGAGAGTGGTTGTTGTTCCGGAGATCGTCGATGCTGTGCACAACCTCATACTAGAGAATCGACGAATTTCAGCTAAAGCTATAGCAGACATCATGGGGATTTCCCGTGAACGTGTTTGTGTCATTATCCATGAACATTTGGACATGAGGAAGCTATCTGCAAAGTGGGTCCAAAATGTTTGACAACAGATTAGAGAAGCATCCAAGTGAAAACTTCCCGGTCCATTTGTCAGCGTTTCTGGACTGATAAGAACTTCCTGGATCGACTGGTCACTATTGATGAGACCTGGATTTATTTGTATGACCCTGAAAACAAGGAGCAGTCAAAAGAGGGGAGGCACAGTGGTTCTCCTCATCTAAAGAAGTTCAGGGTGCAAAAATCAGCCACTAAGGTGATGGCATCTGTGTTCTGGGATAAGGAGGGTGTGCTGCTAGTGGACTACCTTCAAAAGGGTTCCACCATCAATGCAAGGTATTACATTGAACTTCTGGATCAATTGAAGGCAGTTCTGAAGGCCAAAGGTGCAGCAAGCTGTCCAAAGGAATCTTGTTTCAGCAAGACAACGCCTCCACTCACACTGCACAAGCGACCACGGCAAAACTGGCACAGCTGGGCTTCCAGCTGGTTGACCACCCACCTTATTCACCAGATCTAGCTCTCTCCGACTATCATCTGTTTTAAAACCTGAAGAAACACCTCAAGGGTACCTAATTTCACACCATTCTGATGCCATGGCTGCTACGGATGCCTGGTTTGAGGCACAACCAAAATCCTTCTTTTTTTCTAAGCTTACAGAACCTGAAATACCGATGTAAAAAGTGTGTTGACATCAGTGGAGAGTATGTCTAATAAATGTAAAGTTTCATCATCCTATCTCGTTTCTTTCTGGGTAAAACCAAAGACTTATCAGCAGCCCCTCATATTCAATAAGAAGATACAGTAACATTTCCATAAAGTCAAGTTAAAACACCACTTCAGTGTTTTCTTTTTCCGTGCTGCAGTGGTACTTTAAATCTAAGTCCCATGCCCCTTGTATTATACTCACCCTTGGGCATTTTCATTCTTTTTCAGCGTCACTCCAGTCCTGCGGCGCCATCTTGTGCCCGTACCTTCTGACTGGCCACAAGTCAGAACTTACATCACAATGTCTCAATGTAACTCTATCAGAGCAAGAATCAGGCTAGAACAAGGCTCCCATAGACTTCTATTGAGTTGTGACCTTTGGTGCGCTCCATAAAACACTGTAGCTCCCTGCAGGTCACAAATCACTGTAAACCGACCAGAGCGAAGCTGGAAACAGGTGAAGATGGCGGAAGGTGAGTATAAGACAGGGGGCATGGGACTTACAGTGGCCTTCAAAGGTTTGGGCATCCCAGGTAAAAATTACTGTTATTGTCAACAGTTAAGCAAGTTGAAGATGAAATGATCTCTAAAAAGCATAACGTTAAAAAGGAAACATTTCCTTTGTATTTTAGACCCCAAAAATACCGTATTTTTCGGACTATAAGACGCACCTGACCATAAGACACACCCTGGTTTTAGAGGAGGAAAATAGGAAAATAAAATTTTAACCAAAAAATATGGTCATGACACACTGTTATGAGGCGAGGATCTGCTGCTGACACTGTTATGGGGGTAATGTCCCCAAATTCTCTACTAAGGTACCCCATTCTGGTAAGGATCCTCCTGCCTTGTATATGATCCTGCTCATATACCCCCATCCTGCTCATAATATACCCCCGATCCATCCTGCTCATAATATACCCCCCATCCATCCTGCTCATAACATACCCCCCATCCATCCTGCTCATAATATACCCCCCATCCATCCTGCTCATAATATACCCCCATCCATCCTGCTCATAATATACCCCCCATCCATCCTGCTCATAATATACCCCCCATCCATCCTGCTCATGATATACCCCCCATCCATCCTGCTCATGATATACCCCCCATCCATCCTGCTCATGATATACCCCCATCCATGCTGCTCATGATATAACCCCATCCATCCTGCTCATGATATACCCCCATCCATCCTGCTCATGATATACCCCCATCCATCCTGCTCATGATATACCCCCATCCATGCTGCTCATGATATAACCCCATCCATCCTGCTCATGATATACCCCCCATCAATCCTGCTCATGATATACCCCCATCCATCCTGCTCATGATATACCCCCATCCATGCTGCTCATGATATAACCCCATCCATCCTGCTCATGATATACCCCCATCCATCCTGCTCATGATATACCCCCATCCATCCTGCTCATGATGTACCCCAATCCATCCTGCTCATGATATACCCCCATCCATCCTGCTCATGATATACCCCCATCCATCCTGCTCATGATATACCCCCATCCTGGTATATGGCCTGTGGCACAGAAAAAAAAAAAAAGTTTATACTCACCTTTCCTCACTCCCTGAAGCACCGATCTCTGTCTCAGCTGCAGCGCCGCTGTGTGGAGCCGTCACCGTGTGTAGAGCCGTCACCGTTGTCTGCAGCATCGCGAATCGATGTCTTCAAGTCTGTGCCGGTCAGCTGAGCTGGTGGTCACTAGCGGCACGCACAGCGATGACGTCATCGCTGTGCGCGCCGCTAGTGTCCAGATCAGCTGACCGGCACAGACAGGAAGACATCGAGCGATGCTGCAGGGGGACGGCTCCACACGCGGTGACGGGTGAGTACACTGATTCACTGCTCCCCGCGCTGATAATGATGCACGGAGGGCAGTGAATACAGCCGCACATGATCACTCCAGGCTGTAGTTGCCAGGGGTGATCACGTCCGGCTGTTAATTATGCGCGCATCCAGCCGCCCTCACCCCGCCCACCTGTCAGCGCCGGTTTCGCTGAGAGATGATGGGCGGGAGGATGGGCGTGCATATGTAATGAGCGGGCCCACGTGGTCACGGCAGGCGCTGCTGCAGCCTGCTCGTGCCCCCAATGGCCCGCTCCACCGCAGCACCCACATTCTCGGCCGCAGCCCTATAGTCAGACCATAAGACGCACCCCCCACTTTCCCCCAACATTTGGGGGGAAAAAAGTGCGTCTTATGGTCTGAAAAATACGGTATATACATTCATCTTTTACATTTTTAAGTTATCAAAAAAGGAAAATATGCCAATGCAAAAGTTTGAACACCAAGCATGGTTAGTACCTAATTGCACCCCCTTTGGCAAGTACCACAGCTTGTAAACACTTTTTGTAGCCAACCAAAAGTCTTTCAATTTTTGTTTGAGAAATTTTCATCCATTCTTAATTGGAAAAGTTTTCCAGTTCTGTAAGATTCCTGGGTTGTCTTGCGTGCACTGCTCTTATGAGGTCTAGCCACATATTTTCAATGATGTTCAGATGCGGGGACTGTGAGGGCCATTGTAAATTTTCAGTTTGCACCTTTTTGAGATAGTCTACTGTGGATTTTGAACTGTGTTAAGGATCATTAGTGTAACATCCATACCAGTATCCCCGCACTGTTATGCCGCCCTCCCCCAGAGGGAACACTGGCACTCTCACCATCCCGGCCGCCCAGCGGTGGGTGTTGTCTCCCAGGGCCACACAGGCCTCCTTGGAATGCCCGTAGGGTTTGCACAGACATGCCCCTTTTCTTAAAGAGCCAGTACATCCCGGAAGTGCATCTCTGCTCGGCAGAGAGGCATCAGATATTTAAGGCACCTTTTGCTTAAGGGAGATGCCTAGGCAATGATTTCTATATGTTGCTAGTTTTCAGGTCGCTTTGTGCTCCCACTGCTGTTAGTGTGCTGTGTGCTGATGTTGATTCCTATCTGTATTTCAATGCATGAAAAGTCCGCTGCTGCTGCTGAAAGTATGCACACCAGCCGCCTCCTACGATATCCGCTGCTGTAAGTATCCATCCCGGTCACTCCTATGATAACTGCTGCCACTGTTGCAAGTATCCTCTAAAGCCGCTCCTAAGATATCCACAACAGCTTCTTCTACAACCAGAGACGGTTTGTATTCATGGCACCAGCTACCAAGCTACTGCTGAACCCTTGGTCCTGCCCTCTGTCGGCTACCTACCAGCGTGTGTGCCTATCGCCACTTCCACTAGCTTTAGTGCAGACTCGGTAGCCAATCTAGTTTTCTCCTCCAGGCCAGTGATCAGTACCTTCCGTCCAGTGGATCCACTGACCCCATGCTCGCCCTGCGAGCATAACAGTTTGCCCAGGCCATGGATCCTGCTGGCCCCAGTCCTGCTCAATTCACCTGCCTGCAGTAAGAGATGGTCCGGCAATGGGAACAACAGGACTGGATGCTGACTCATCTTTGGTCACTGCACATTCGCTTTTAAGCCATGCCTCTGTCAAATGCGGTACTGGCTGCGATTCCTACACCAGCAACAAATCCGGCTCCAAGTTTCGGTCTTCATCTGATGTCCTCTCCACTGTTTGAAGGTGATCTCCAATTATGCAGAGGCTTCATGAACCAGTGTTTTGTGCATTTCAAGCTGCAGTCACATCGGTTCTCCTCAGATCGGATCAAAGGAGCTTTTATGATGTCGCACCTGGGTGACAAAGCCCTGGCTAGGATAGACCCACTGTGGGAGAGAAATTATTCAATCATCTAGAACCTGCTGGTCTTCTTGAAAACATTCTGCAAGGTGTTAGATGAACCGGGTGGAATTTCTTTGGCAGCATCCTCTTTGCTCAGCCTCCGCCAAGGGAGTCTCACTGTAGGCCAATATGCCATTCGTTTCTGCACCTTGTCCTCCAAACTGGGCTTGAATAATTAAATACAGGTGGTTATATTCTGGGAAGGATTGTCTGGAAAAATAAAGAACGAGCTGGTGGGTTGGGATGTGCCATCTTTTCTGGACAACCTAGAATCACTTGCTATCTGCATCAACCTTCGGTTCCAAGTACAATTCAGTGAGACAAACCGGGAGAAGAGGTCTTTCCTTCATTCTGGAGACTCATCATACCGCTACCTGTAACCTCCGCTGTTTCATCAAAGCCCATGGAGATAGATCAAGTGCAGGATGCCTAAACTTTTGCATCGACCCATTTTCCTTTTTTGTTCATTTAAAAATGTAAAAGTTGAAATTATTTTTTTGCCTATAATTCAAAGGAAATGTGTCATCTTTAACTTTATGCCTTTTTAGAGATCAGTGTAACTTAAACTTGCTTAATTGTTCACAATAACAATCATTTTTATCAGGGGTGCACAAACGTTTGCATGCTACTGTATATTTAAAGCACCACTCCTTCACTAAAATAAAAAAAAAATGCTGAAGTGGTGCTTTAAAAATTCACCAAACAAACAATTTTACAGTTGTTAAATCAGCTTTTTTCAAGCTTGAGGTACAGTATGTCTCATCTCATCTTGCCTTATTGAGAACACATCATGGAACTTCATAGCTGAGTCCATACAACTGTGGGCACCGATTCATTTAATTAGAACTATTCCCTTTGCTGTGCTATAGTTTGCTCGTCTGTTCTTTGAAAGTCCTGTTTTCCCAATTTTTCACACACCAAAAAGTTATTAAGAAGATGGTTCTCTCTCTCCAGGCTGCTGGATTGTTGCCATCATTGCATCTCTAAAAAAACAATTTGTGCAAAAAGAAACTCACCCAAAAAAAAATGTATCACTTTATTCCTCATTACCACACAATCTGGTTATTATAGCACTTTAATACTACTTAAGAACTAATATGGGTATTTATTTTCCTATTGTTGGGTCTAAAAATACTATTTATATAACTGTTTTATGCTCAATTCCTTATTATTCTTTCAGTAAATTCTGTTTCAGTCATATGGACATGTGACCGCTGCAGCCAATTAGTAATCAACGCAATGCTGTATTGATCTCCATTGCAGCATCACATGCCTGCCTCCAAAAGACAAACAACAGAGACTGGTGGGAGACCCATAGAACACTATGAAAGAGCAATGGTGGATCAATAACATTTCTCTTTATTTTTACATCATGCTGATCTCTGTTTAAATAAAAGGTTCAGAATTTTTTTCATGGAAAAAACTTTCTGTTTTAGAAACAATGATCAACTCTGGCTGTTCCAGGGGATCCTTTTCAGAAAAGAGGATTTTAAAAAAAAAAAAGCAAAAAAAAACCCTATATTTTATTTAATTATAAAGGGTTTCTCTACTGTTAATTACCAATAGGTCACCAATATGAGATCAGTGGTGGTCCGACACCTTGCACCCTCATCGATCAGTTGCAGACAGATGATAATAGTTACAGAGATGAATTTCACATAGCTGTCAAATGTGTAGTGGACACTGCTGGGTATTAGAGGTCCACCCTTATTCGAATGAATAAATAGATCATCCCAAGCATACATTATCAATGTAAAAGTAGCGGAGCAATTCTTTATTTCCTCCTTCTTTAATCAGACCAACAGAAAAAAACCTCAAGGATAGTGGGAGCACAGAAATTTGCAGCAGGCTTGTTCCTAGGAGACTCTTCTCTGGCTCACAGAGTGCAGGTTGATACAAAGTCCCAGACATTCTGGGCCAGTGAGTGCCACCAGAAGTGCGAGCAATCAGCTCAGTAGACGTGTATATGCCTACATGGCTGGCTGGCTTGGATCCATGTCCCTAGGATAGAATCTCCCTTCAATCACTAGGAACAAAAGTCTTACCCAGAGGAACATCCTTAACAAAAAGAGAATCCACTTCCATATTCCTCCAGAAGGTACCTTTGGCTAGGTTTTCTTGGATGTTACCTGGCAAGACACAAGTCACAGGCAGAGAAGGACAAGCACCAGACTGAAGGTCGATGGGACAATCAAAAGGTCTATGAAGACGAAGCCATGGAAGGACCACGAGAACAGAATTCACTGATCTGATAGCAAGTCAAATGATTTTTTGGGGGGAATGCAGGCTTCCAACTTGCATCGTAACAGGTTGAGTGATAAATCGGACAGGCTTCTCCAGAAGCAGCCTGTCAATGGAGCAAATACCCAGGGGTTGATCCAACCATCATATAGGGAGCTGAAGTCGACAAACCACATCCTAGTGAATGAAGTTGCCAGTACATCCAAAATACAAATGTGCTACCTTAGAAAGAGAGCTCTCTCCCCAGGACAGGGTAACATAGGGTCAACAGTTTTGGAGAGAAAGCATTCTCACCTAGGGTCATCTCTCCAACCAACCCTAGTTGCTTGCGTTCTTCTCGTATTACACGACACTGACAGACATAATGTCCTTTGACTTCACAGTACATGCAGATGTTCTCGCCATATCTTCGCTGTCAATCTTGTACAGAAAGTTGGGCCCACTCGACTTGCATCGTCTCTATATCAGGAGGTGCGGTCTGTGTTAGCAAGGGTGGCAGTAAAGTAGAAGCCTGCCTGAGTGGTTCTTGAACATGATAAGATTTTTAACCTATTCCTGTGCTTGCTCATGGTGTCACTCAATGAGAATGGTGAGCGAGTTAAGAATAACTGAAGTCTGATGCAAAACGAAAAACACACCTCAAAAACACGACAGACAAGGGGGACACTGGGGAAACAATAACAATGGTGGGCCCTGGTGCTAGTGAGAGGGTAGATGGACACCTCTTTTCCTCACCTGTAGCAGTCCCTACTCGCCTAGCCAATCCCTATACAGTCTCTGCAACTGTCACCGAGCAGCACCCTGAGACCCTATAGATGCCCTGACTAATGAGAGGTGAGTGAGGTTCACTAAATCCATCGCTGCACTAATAAGACAAGCGGGAAGGGGAGACAAACAGGGGATAATATAGAGAGGATACAACTTGAGGAGAATCCGCAGCAGCTCCTTCCACCAAGGCGGCATGCATACAAATGGCTTTGTATAGTCAACAAAGCTTGTTGGGAGACCTAGCTATCTAAACACAAGGGATGTGGCTAACAAACAGGTGCAACTAACCTTAACTGCAGGAGAGCTGCTAGCAGGAAACCTGAGATTACTTCAGGACCAAAGGAAATTAAACAACATTTAAATGCAAAGTCCCAGATAGAGATAAGGGGCTCCAGTCCTCAAGCTGCCACTAGTCTTCAAAAACAGCGAGATGGCTGTGACACATGGAAATGGAAATGTATGCTTTTAGCCAGATGTATAATGTAATCCAGGGAAGAAGGTAGATCTCTGCCAGCCAAATCATTCTTAATATGACTAAAGAGGTGCTGCCAGAAGGTCACTGTGGAGACACGGGGCTCAGTGGGTGCTCTCGTCCACCAAAACCCGCCGCCTTTAGAAAGACAGCGTGGCTCAGGGCTCATCCCAACTGAACGCCGGCCTCCTTAACCGTGGGCGTAACACTACTCGGACAACACAGGGTGAGGGAACCACAATAATTAGACTTTATTGGATCCCCAAACAATTAACGGCACATAACACATAACCAGCAAAACACACAAATGTAACAGGCAACAGAGTCTCACCCTTCCGCTGGCTCACCAGGGATTTACAATGTCCATGCCTCACAGGTTCCACGCTGTCTGAGGTCTGCAAAGTCTGTAACAGGTGACTGAACTGTCCCAACCTTAGTGTCCTCCTTAGGTAGTCCTGGTTTGATGTTAAAATCCTGGCAGCCGGAGTCGAAATCCCTAGGCTGTGGATATGGTCTCCAACCGGGTCCGGAGTCCCTAGATTGAAGCCATAAGATATCCTGATCCTCTAGTCAGCTCCAAAGAGCTTAGACTGGATCCATCAACCTTCATCAACCCTGGTGGCTTAAAGAAGTCCCTTTTATAGCCATAACTTTCCCTTAGGATACACTGTGTCCTCATCGATTGGTTGGACAAGATTGCTTCTCCCATTGGATGAATTTCAAGCTGCATGGATAATGTTCATTCAAATGATGTGCATAGAAAGACTCAGCATATCTACATGGAGTCGGCAAGTCACCGACTAGACAATGGCTACTAAGGTAATTACATTATCAATACACAACTACAATACAATGATTACTGGAAAAGTCTGGAGAACAACACATCTGGCTTTCAGTGGCCAACACAATTACATTGAGTCAACAAGAGTCTTGTAAAAACAAATGAGGGACATCTCCCCCGTCTATAAACAATTTATCAAGCTGTCTGGCTGAATTTTAAGAAACTTTAACCCATGAGAGTCCATGTCGTCACATTCCTCCCCCTTCTTAATATTAGCCAGACATGATAGGCTTCCGATCATCCTTCTCCTCTTGACGGCATTGTCCTTTTTAATGGTGAGGTCAGCAACAGAGGCTCGCATCTATACACCTCCCCCTGATTACCTCCCCCAAGTTGAGCAGCCATATTGCGGACAAGCACTAAGGTGGGGTCCATGAGTTGGGCCTGCACAAATCTCCCACTATCAATCCTCCCCCAGTCAACAGCCACAGTGTGGTTAGACTTACTCACGGTTCTTGGCTCAGAAGTGGATGATGGAGACCGGGAATGCAAACCATCTCTGGAAAAGATGTTAGAAAGATCCACATCAGGGTCCTGCTTGGCTTGGAGGTGGGTGATGGCTGCTTCAAACTGACTGGATAGTCCTTGTCCTAGGTCATTCTCCAAAATGACTGGTGTGAGCAGGTAATTCACAAGCCCCACTTTCCCTTCCCTTTGAGTGGTATCTAAAACAACAGGCTTGGTGGGGCCATCTATGAACCCCACTTCAACTTCCCCCTGGCTAGTCCCCGAAACAACAGGTGTGGGGAGGCTGTCCATAAGCTCCATATGGACCTCTTCCTGGTCATATCCCAAAGTAACTGGTGTGGGGACGGTGTCCATAAGCTCCACACCAGCCTTGCTCTGATTAGTCTCCACAATGACAGGTGTGGGGAAGCTGTTCACAAGTCTCACATCAACCTCTCCCTGGTCCTTTCCCGAAATAACTGGTGTGGGGACGGTGTCCATAAGCTCCACATCAGCCTTGCTCTGGTCAGTCTCCACAATGACAGGTATGGGGAGGCTGTTCACAATCCCCACATCGATCACTTCCTGGTTGGTCCCCAAAATACCAGGTGTGGGGAGGCTGTCCAAAAGCTCCACCTCGACCTCTCCCTGGTCAGTCCTTAGGTCCAACTGCACACATGCCAGAGGAATGTCTGAGCGCTGGCCCTCAGCCAGGGAGATGGATAATTGGGAATCCGGTACAGGGTCTTCCGGGGAAACAATAACTGGGCTTACCAGAGTGATGGAAGATCCAATGTCTCGAAGTCGCTGAGCCTGTATATCACCGACCTTGACCGTCTGGATGTGGGGATGGAGGTTGTCTGGTGTACGTTGTCCGACCTGCCGTAGGGTGTGGACTGGATAAACCACTTCCTCAGCTATTGGTGTTTCTTGGGAGTAGCATTCCTCAGATCTCGTTGGTTCACCTCGGCATATGTTCACTGGTTGGACTGGCAGATGGGCTCCAAGCATGTGGCCTCTTTGTTTTGGTGCAGCTTCTGCTGGGTAGCGGGACCATCCTTCTTGACCGGCTGGTGTTAGCAGTACTGCAGCTGGAATCCCATAAACATATTCCAGAACATAAGCCCTCTCTTCTCTTGAGGATCTAGGCCCCAATGCATCCAACAACGCTGTGGCTTGGGCCATTTTGGACAAAGTTGATTCCCAATTGTCACTAAATCCATGATGTGGCACATAGTTTAAATCCTCTGGGTCAATATCGGCGGGATCCTCATCGTCCTCTGCATCATTCTGGGCATCCCAACGGACTAATTTCTGGATCAAGGCTGACCGAGTCTCAGCATTCCAGTAGATAATCTTTCGCCTCTGGCACAGATCCTGTAGCATCCATTTACTGCAGCGGTCGTAACTCCTCTCTTGTCCTTGTCCCATGGCTGAGCTGGTGGGGTTGGACATGGCAGCGTCCGAAACCTGAATGCCTCCCCTTTGGTCTGCTGGGTATGCTTATGTGCCTCCCTGGTTGTTGAGCCCTGGACGGTGTCCAAAAACACCAGTCCGCTGCAGCTCCCCTGGGTAAACCAGGCTGAGTAGTATCCCACTGCTGCCACCAATTGTGGAGACACGGGGCTCAGTGGGTGCTCTCGTCCACCAAAACCCGCCGCCTTTAGAAAGACAGCGTGGCTCAGGGCTCATCCCAACTGAACGCCGGCCTCCTTAACCGTGGGCGTAACACTACTCGGACAACACAGGGTGAGGGAACCACAATAATTAGACTTTATTGGATCCCCAAACAATTAACGGCACATAACACATAACCAGCAAAACACACAAATGTAACAGGCAACAGAGTCTCACCCTTCCGCTGGCTCACCAGGGATTTACAATGTCCATGCCTCACAGGTTCCACGCTGTCTGAGGTCTGCAAAGTCTGTAACAGGTGACTGAACTGTCCCAACCTTAGTGTCCTCCTTAGGTAGTCTTGGTTTGATGTTAAAATCCTGGCAGCCGGAGTCGAAATCCCTAGGCTGTGGATATGGTCTCCAACCGGGTCCGGAGTCCCTAGATTGAAGCCATAAGATATCCTGATCCTCTAGTCAGCTCCAAAGAGCTTAGACTGGATCCATCAACCTTCATCAACCCTGGTGGCTTAAAGAAGTCCCTTTTATAGCCATAACTTTCCCTTAGGATACATTGTGTCCTCATCGATTGGTTGGACAAGATTGCTTCTCCCATTGGATGAATTTCAAGCTGCATGGATAATGTTCATTCAAATGATGTGCATAAAAAGACTCAGCATATCTACATGGAGTCGGCAAGTCACCGACTAGACAATGGCTACTAAGGTAATTACATTATCAATACACAACTACAATACAATGATTACTGGAAAAGTCTGGAGAACAATACATCTGGCTTTCAGTGGCCAACACAATTACATTGAGTCAACAAGAGTCTTGTAAAAACAATGAGGGACTTCTCCCCCATCTATAAACAATTTATCAAGCTGTCTGGCTGAATTTTAAGAAACTTTAACCCATGAGAGTCCATGTCGTCACAGTCACTACCAGGGCTTCTTCATTTCAAGTGAGCTCTGCAGGTGGACAAATCCCATAGCTGAGTTGCCATCACATTGATAGCCTGTATCAGCGGATCCTGACACACTCATTGTGAATGGACTTCTTCATGCAGGACTCACACATTACACTTGATGCCACTTCACTTAGGGTCTTAAGTCCTGATTGGTCAGTGAGGTCTATGGCCCGAGATTACTGTAACACTGGAGAGTGGGGATCACTACACCACTTTCCAGACCTATCCTGAGGGGGCATAACTAGGTGACACTCTGGTTTTTGCTAGAGCATCTGATAGTGAGGATAAGCTTGGTCACAGGTAGTCACTATGTTCTACACCAGGTCAGTCCACTGTCCTCCAGCAACTGACCGATCGGTCAGGGCAGGAGTACGAGGTACAGGGGGCACAGGCAAGACATAGTCAAACAACCCGAGGTCGGAGCAGGCAGCACATGATCAAAAGATGTCAATAAAAAGGAAAAAGGGAGATAAAGCACCAGTTTGATACAAAATATTTTTTTATTTTATCAATTAAATATCAAGTGAAATTGTACAAAAAACATACACATGTATGGAATAGGTCACAAATAGTATGGGTGAAAAAAAACAGGAATGAGGAAAGAGGAATCAAAAGATGTAGCCGGCATGAGGAGTGGAGAGATCAGGATATATGGGTACACAAGCTGGGTCGGTATCAGCAGAGACCAACAGAACTGTGAATAGACAGGGAACACGACAACAAACTGATGTGAACCAAGGCTCGGGCAAAGTATGGATGAAGGTGCTGCCTTATAAACATACTACTGACCAGAGCAGTAACACTCATAGGAGGCAGGAGTTTAATTCCTGCAGAATCTGGCAATGCCTCAGTATAGCCGGGTGGAGAATCTTCAGCAACAGAAGGATGAAGCAGAGCCAAAAGTGTTGTAAGGTGCATTTCACTTGATAAACTGACACAGGAAAGAGCAGACTGGTGCCCGCAGTGAGTAGGGCGGCCCTTACCAGTCACCGGATGACAGTGCCCACTCCCTGCACTTGTAACTCTAGCATACAATTTCAATGATGTATTTCCCTAAAACAGCTAAATGGAATTTACAGGAAAGGTAAGGATTTAATCAGCATGCTAGTAATTGGGGTTAAAAATGTTCAACTAAAGGCCGCTTTACACGCTACGACATCGCTCAAGCGATCTCGTTAGGGTCACGGAATTTGTGACGCACATCTGGTTGCTTTAGCGATGCCGTTGCGTGTGACACCTATGAGCGATTTTGCATCATTGCAAAAACGTGCAAAATCGCTCATCAGTGACATGGGGGTCCATTCTCGAATATCGTTGCTGCTGCAGTAACGATGTAGTTCGTCGTTCCTGCTGCAGCACACATCGCTCTGTGTGACCCCGCAGGAACGAGGAACCTCACCTTGCCTGCGTCCCGGCCACAATGCGGAAGAAAGGAGGTAGACGGGATGTTCGTCCCGCACATCTCCGCCCCTCCGATTCTATTGGGCAGCGGTTCAGTGACGCTGCTGTGACATCGCTGTGACGCTGAACGAACCGCCCCCTTAGAAAGGAGGCGATTCGCCGGTCACAGCGACATTGCCGGGCAGGTAAGTAGTGTGACGGGTCCGTGCGATGTTGTGCAGCGATTTGTCCGTGTCGCACAACCGATGGGGGCGGGTACCCACGCTAGCGATATCGGTAACGATATTGCAGCGTGTAAAGCGGCCTTTAATGTAGAAGTGAGCACAATACTATTGTCCCCATTTCAACATTGCTTCTTTGACTTACACACCTTATTACAGTCGAGATGCTGTGGGTTATCACTACACCTCTATACAATCATAAAAATAGAACAGAAAGAGTTAATTGTATGAATTGTAAATCATTGGATACCTTCCAAACATAAAAATAATTGGTGGTGTAGTGGTTACATTTCTACAAGATATCCTGAATCTGTAAAAACAATGTTATTGTCGTGTTTTCATAATGGACTATGATGTGAGCAGAGAATCATTCTTGTTTTTTAACAAGCTCATTAGTCTGCACTTGTTAATGGGTGGTAGTATTCAAGATACTTGTATTTAAGATCGCATTCTATTTAGTGTGTAAAAGCTGTGAGTAAGGACCAATTAGTTTGAAGCGTGTCAGAGATGGCGTAATAGTTTAATACTGAGAGGCTGAGCGACATTTCATTCATTGTCTATATGGGTACTAGGGCTCGTCTCTCCATGATTTCCAAGATAAAAGGAGCTTCTGACGTTCAGCTGTAGTTACTATAGGCTTTATAGGTACATCTAGTAGGTAAGTATCAGGACAACTATTTCTTTTTACAATGATGTCGAAACAGTAATAAAGAACACCACATACTAGCACAAAGTGATTGTGCAAACCAAACACAGGCACTCGGTGCACCCTTGGTGTCGCCCAACAGTCCAGTGCACCTTCCCACCTACTTGTTTTCCATCTACTTTCTACCTTCCTTGATTGACCACCCTGGATTCACAAAAGCAAAAGGAGAGAGGAGGAAAATAGAAAATAAGTAGATGAAAAGTACCACCGACTGCTTGTGCTCAGTGTAAATGATTATTTTGTGCTGATAGACACCTTTTAAGTAAATTGCATCTTTTGAAAGAACAGCACGAGGATAGTTTATCACCTAGAGTGCAGTGTCCTACCTTGGGTACAAGTTACAAATGGAGATCCTCAGTTGTAATGTGACGCCCTGGACTATTCAGGTCTTCACAGGGTTCTGCACAATCTGCCCTTCCCATGCAGAACTCAAACCCCCATGGTTCTGGGTCTCTATCCTACAGTACTGCGTCCACCAGCATTCACAAATCCTAGATACATCTTGCACCACACCTGTCAGGCACACCAGTGGGCTGCTTAAGCAGGAATAGGGCCGCCCACCTAGGGGTCAGGCAGGGAGGTGGGAGGTGTCAGTTGAGTCGAGTAGTAACCCTCAAGGTGTGAGGAGCTCAGAGGAAGTAGGGAGTTGCAGCTCCCAGGGGAGAAGCACACTAGGTCGCAGACGGTGGTCTAGACCTAGAGGATTCGGACCCCCGGTCGCAGGGGATTGAGGCTAGGTGCCTGGAACCTGTCAAGGAAGATGGTCAGCAGCCTGGTCCTATCACCGGTCTGAGACCAAAGGCACGTCGGGGTACACAGACCCTTGTTCGGGGACAAGCTTCAGGTGACCCGGCAACTAACCTGTGGAGGACAGGGCCTTTATTGACTGTTCCCACAAAGCTCAGAGATCGGGGGCACTAGCACAACGAGGGGGATAGGGCTTTCCTAGCAACCGGCTGACTGATATCCCAAGCGTGAGTTCCTGAGAGCAAGCCCCTTCACTTAGCCACAGTCGGGAGCGGGGCCCGGAAAGCTCCAAGCTACCGGGCCACAACAGACAATCTAAATTGGTGCTAGGAGGCAGGTTACGGACCACCAGGCAGTGCTGCAGGGGATGGGACCTGTACGAGCTCCCCTCCAGAGGCAACGGCAGTCAGAGACTTGGTTTACCCTATTGTCAGCGTCTGCTTCATTGCTGAGTGAGTACCCAACTGACCCCTGCACTGCAACCCAGCATCACCATCCAGAGTCTGGGGCCTATCCCTACCCGTGGAAGGTAACGTCATCTTGCTGCCCCACTCCATCACCCCGGGTACTCCCAACGGCAATGGCGGTACTCCCAATTACCGTACACCACGGGTGGCATCACGAACTATACCAATCCCCTGTAAATACCCCCTTTTCCATTTGAGTGTGGCCCCTAGCCCCTGGGTCCGGAGACCCTCGAGCCACGAGTAATCACCAACCCCGGGTCCGAGTGGTTTGATCCGCCGCAGGGGTGGCACATCTCACCACTCCTGTTACCCATGTATGTCTGAATACCCCTTCACCAGCTTGGTGATCATACTCTTTTATTCTTCAGATCACTTGTGTTCGAGTACTATGTGGCACATGAATCATAGTTGACTGGCAGGGGAGATGCTGAATGTTCTGAAGGTTTTCTTTTAACAAAAATGAGAGATAGTATACTGATTCTCTTTGAGGAACTCCAGCTAGTGTAGAGAGTCCTAGCTTATTGATTGGTGGGAATCTGTCAATGGTAAACAAAATAAGGGCAGGATGGAGCAGTTTTAACCCCATTAGAATGGCTTGGCAATGGGCTTGACCAAGCACAGCTCTATTCACTCCCTATAGGGCTGTCAAGTACAGCTCTCAGTTTCTTTGGGCAACATCATAGAGAGTGACATAGAATGGAGTGGCTGATGAGCATGGCACTGCCACTCCATACTAATGGGCATAAAAGTGCTCCATTCTGGTGATTATTGGGGTCTCAAGATCAGGACCTCTAACTAATGTATAAGTTAATATGATATCTTCAATCTTCTTGATAAGTGATGAAATCTTTTAGCCAGACAATCCTTTTACAGAGCTTTGAAACATAACTAGGACAGCACTGTTTCAGTACTGTGTCTTTCAGTGGTCGGCTGGTTGAGATGCGTCTATTGGAAGGTACAAGTTCTTTATGCAGATATGTATCTGATATTTACATGCTACAGGAAAGTACTTTCTTTCAGATCTTTGAACTGTCTCTCTGGCCAGAATGCTGCACTATTTTGTCCGGTAAAATGCCAAAGTAATTGAAAGTAATTGAACCCAACTCCTAACAGTCAATGGTCCGTCAATCTTCTAGTGGTCCTGTTAAGTTTGTTGTTCGGCTCGTATTCACACCATAGATCTTTTGTAAAAAACCTAGAGTGATTTAAAAAAAAATTATGGCTAAACCTTGTGTTAGGACTAGAGATGAGTGAACCTGTGGAAGTTCCATTCGGCGGGTAAACTGAACCAAACCTCCACAGGTTCGGACTTCACCCAAACACCAATGGAAGTTACTGATTGGCAGTTAAAGTCTCCCCGTATATTCTGCCACCCATAAGCAGATCACTTTCGGGGGCAGGTGGGCAGGGTTTTCCCTTTTTTGTCCTTGTTGCACACTACATCTGATCACGCTATTGTTACCCCCAGTACGAGCCGTTCACACACTGGAAGTGGCTCGCATTGGGCTGAGCACCGAGCGTACCCAAGCATAGGGATGTGTGGCGCCCCTAAGGCTCCAGTCACCACAGAGGTACTGCACCTCATCCAGAGATGTGGTATTTCATTCCTGGGTAAGGAGGAAGTCACAACCCGTTATACCCACAAACACAGCTACACTCTCATTTACCAACACTCCATCAGACCAGGGTTATGGCGGCTTGCTGGGAGGTGGAGTGTAGTTAGTGGGAGCACACTGTGGAAAGTTAGCCAGTCAGGAAGTAGGAGCGGAGGAGTGAAGACCTGTGGTCTGGAACTGCAGCAGCTCGGCCCAGGCACAAGACTGATGGGGTTCTAGAGCTCACGGGAAGTGAGACATGCACCCATGGTCTCTTTTTCCACAAACAGCATACCGAAGTGGAGGGACTTGGCCACAGAAGGGGACCGGACCCTCAACTAGAGAAGAACTTTAAGGCTCAGCTAGAAATCCGGAGGCTGAGTTTACTGCAAGTGCTGAAGCCCCATCCACACACATCCAGTGAAAAGGTGACCACATAGGGACAAGGGATTGAGCTTCAAGCCACCCGAAAGGGTCTGCAGACACTGACTCAGGGTTTTGTGTGTGCAGGTGTGGGACAGGCAAGAGAGGTCGGTGCACAAAAGCAACCAAGAAAGGAACACAGAAGGATGTACCGGGTTGTGCCTGCGAACTATCGGCCGGGGCCAATCACAGCAGGACTCAGCACCCCAAGGGCAGCAGTTGTCTAGACATGCTAACCTGGATCTCTTAAACTGTGAGAAATACCTTGTGACCGCATTCCTGTGTTGCCCAGTTCTTTGCCTGTGCCTCCAGTTCTGCACCCCAACGTTAAGTCCCTCCATCATTTGTAAAGACTACTACTCCCAACAGCCCTCAAGCCCAGCTCTACCTGTGTATAGGTATTCCAAACCTGCTGTGTCATTACCGACCCCAGAGGAACTGAAAAGCAGCGGCACCCATCTTGCCGCATACCACAGGTGGTGTCATGACATCTCCCCTGTAAATATTGCCTCACCACCGCCATTGATTAAAACAAACATCACCGGGGTCACGGAACCGGGCCCTGACACTGTGATCCTACCAAACAGAACCGCGGCCCGGTAACGAGTGCCCCCAGGCCCCGGTGGGGAGTCTCAGATGCTCATGTGAGTGGTTTGCATACCGAACTCCAAATCCGAACAATTTTTTTTTTTTTTTTTTTTAAAAAGTCGATGTTCGGCCAAAAAAACAAACAGCAAACCTAAGGTTTGCTCATCTCTAGTTAGGACATATCCTTATAAAGTACAACTGTGCATTAGAATTAAAAAAATAATGCAAATTAACCTTGTTCTCCCCATTTTTTTAACATTACATCTCAGTGCCGATGGGACTACAGCTAATGAAATGTGATGAGACAGATGTTGTTTTGAAAGCGCAAACTGTTATCTGTTTTACTTGTGTGTGGTGATTCTAGTACATAGCCATCTGCAACGCTAAACATTTTTCTTCACAAATCAAGTCGTACAAGACACATACAATATAAATCTTAGCACAAGGGCAGAGCAACCAGCATCCTTGTTTTTGGAAACCAGACATTATTTTTTTTTTCTTCTGACCCAATCACAAAATTCATAAAATAAGTTCTTTTGAAGCTTTTGTTTTCTAAGGGCATGAAGTATACAGTATTGCCTCTGTGTTTCAAGTCTTATGCTATGACATAATTATTGGATTTTAGGGGTACGGTGCCCATGTCCGTGTCTCTCTGGACAATTATTGAAGCTGAATGTAGTCACTTCCCCTTGGCAATCAATAGATCCCCTTTCTGGGGAGGACGCCTTGATGTTTGAGTCACGGGCAGAGGTGTAAATTTCTGAGCTGCAAACCAAAATCTTTAGTTGGTTTCCACAATGTTGTTCCAAATTTTAGTAAATAATCACAGCAAATTAAGGCATGTTCCTAAAAGAATAGGGTTTGTGTAAATCGTACCTAAAAGTAGGCATTTTTTTTATTGGCTTTGGGCTTCCTTGGATTGTCCTGGGGTGGAACAGTTATGATGTATGTGTGGCACCCCTGAGGCTTCAATTGCCACAGAGGTACTGCACCTGAGCCAGAGGTGTAGAGGAAAGAGTTCTGCCCAGCGCAAGGAGGAGAAATACGTCAGTAAATTTCCAGGTGCTTTATTTTACTTGGTTTCCAATAAAACAATCATATAAACATATGAACAGTTAAGACATAGTCCTCCGTGGATATTGACACAACAGCGACGCGTTTCGGCTACTGGAGTGTAGCCTTTGTCAAGTGGCTTTACTATGTGAACTGAGTCCTCTTTATACCCATACATGAAAAAGTCCTTCAAACAAACAGGTGCAGGTTCTTGCTGAATTCCTCAGGGTTAACCCATGATGGATCCACAATTAGAGTGATGTGAACTATTACCAAAGAGAGTGTGTCACAATATATTGTTACACACTCTCTTTGGTAATCGTTCACATCACTCTGATTGTTATACATTTGTATATTTTTTATGTAACTTTTACCATATGAATATTATAATGTAAAGTTCAAGCAGTGTCTGTTGATATGAGAGAACTGTTATACAATGTGCATGTCTCTTTTATATTCCATTTGAACCCATGTATTTACAATGTACTGTGATACACCTTGAGCCTATGGATCCATCATGGGTTAACCCGTCACATGACACCCGTGAGGGAAAATGGCTAAGTGGGCACAATTTGGCCATTTTCACTAAGGGATGTACTCACTTTTTTTTGCCAGGGGTTTTGACATTAATGGCTGAGTGTTGACTTATTTAGAGGGCACAGTAAATTTGCCCTGTTATACAAGATTTAAACTGACTGCTTTACATTGTATCAAAGTATCATATCTTCAGTGTTATCCCATGAAAAGATATAATGAAATATTTACAAAAATGTGAGGGGTGTACTCACTTTTGTGATATACTGTATATAAATGCACACAGAGAAATAAAGCAAAACATCATTATGGCACTGGCAGTATATAACCAATTTCTAGGGCCCTATTTGTGCCAGTAGGTGTAAGCAAATGCCTAAACCAAAATTAACACTGTCAGGGAATGCAAATAACTGTAAAATCATTAGATGTGCAGCAAATCTGTAAAGATTGGGATTGTCTTGCTGCAGTAACGCCAGATTTAAAAGACGCCTGCAGCAGAAAGCAGTCTTTCTTCCATGTAAAGCTCACATTTGCAGAGCACGAATGGTGGACTCACTGAGGCTATAGTAGGTGATGCCAAATTCTTTAGATTGATCCCCATGGGCAAATTGCTTTGAAATATGAATGTGGCATATGCTTCCATCCACAGGGAGTCTACTCATATCCTACTGAGGAAAATAAACTGTGCACATAGCAAAACAGAGACATTCTCTCACTTATGATCCCATGGCCTTTCTTGGAAATGAGATTTTTTTTTTAACTTGAGAAGGTAATTTAATTTGGAGCATTGTCTAAGGGCAAAAAGGATATATATATAACGCATGCATGCATAAAAGAAAAGGTACGTTACAGAGAAAACATTTGTAAAATACAAATGACCTTTTTATGCATATTGTTTTACAAGTTAAGTAAACAATCAACTTTTGTATATCTGGAAAATGAAAAAGTAAAATTATTTTATTTTTCAATTTGTTAAATGGGCTTTTCCAGGTATAATTTTTTAATCGATTAGCATACACTTTAAAGGGAACCTGTCACCTGCAATTTCGCTATTAAACTAAAAGAATACCCTTCTGCAGCTCCTGGGCTGCATTCTAGAAAGGTTCCTCTTGCTACTGGCCCCCCTTTCAGACCTAAATAAACACATTATAAAATATTACCTTTTGGTATGCTAATAAGGTTTTCTGGCCACGAGGGCGGGCTGTATTGCGTCCGTTATTCCCCCTCCTGACGCTGTTCGCCGTCCCCATTGTTGATTGACAGATGACGCCGCCACTCTCATGTTACTCAGTGCTTCTGAAGTCTCGCGCATGCCCAGTGGCAGTATCGCGGGACTGAGCACAGTTCAAATTGCGAGCAACGGTGATCGTATTGCGCAGGTGCGAGATTATGGGCGAGTACTTAAATGACGCTGGTGATGACAAATGTATATATAGTATGTGTGTGTGAAATGTACATATATACAGGATATGGAATGTATGTGTTTGCAAAATCTGTGTGCATGGAGTATGGACCATGTCATCACCAGCGTCATCCAAATAGCCGCCCATAATCTCGCACATGCGCAAAAACATCACCAGCGCTGCCGATTTGAAAACAGTGCTGTCCAGCAATAGTGCCACTGCGAATGAGCGAGATTATTGGCGGCTACTTGGATGATGTTAGTGATGACAATGTCATCACTAGCGTCATCCAAATAGCCGTCCATAATCTCGAGCATGTCCAGTGGCACTATCGCGGAACTGAGCACAGTTCAAATTCCGAGCACCGGTGATCGTATTGCGCAGGCGCGAGATTATGGGCGAGTACTTGAATGACGCTGGTGATGACAATGTATATATAGTATGTGTGTGTGAAATGTACATATATACAGGATATGGAATGTATGTGTGTGCAAAATCTGTGTGCATGGAGTATGTATTGTTATGTGTGTATACATGTATAATTTACATATGTGGGTGTGTGAAATATAAGTGATTGCGTACATTTATAATGTTTATGAGTGTGTATATGATTGAAACAATAAATAAAATCGCATTGCACTCGCACCAATGTTAAATAGTAGAGCAGAGCACATCTGCTGGTTCTTCCTCTGCAAAATTCAGCGTATGGGGCAAGTTGCAGCACGCTATGATTGCTTGTGTGCTTCACCAATGCAAGTCAATGGGTGCGAGAAAATTGTGCAGCACACGAACTGCACATGGACAGCACATAGACATATGATTTAAATGTAATGTAAACTTAAATGGTTAAAAATAGCAAACAATATTTTATTTATAAGAAACCCCCTCGACACCAGCCTTCCTTGACAAATTTTTTATTTAAAAAAAAATCCTTTTAGTTCCGCCTTAATCTACAAGGAGGTCCCACGATGTTCTTCCAAAGCGAACTTGAAAGACATAAAAAGAGAGAATTATTAAAGAAAAAAGACACCCTCATTCCCTAATTTATTACCCATCAAAACCCTAATCCGGTCTGACGTAATCCATATGGAGGTGCCCAAGTGGTTTCCAGACTCACTGTCCTAACCTATGAAGAACTGAATGTTCCCTATAGGGTGGGAGAGCAGCCACTGCCAGCTCTCACACTGTTCTGTGTGAAAACCACAGCAGTAAACTGTGATGACCTTATGAGGTCACCGCAGGTCACAGCATAGGGATCACAAAGTAACGTGTGAACTGCCATAGGCAGTGACGAGCAATTCATTGCCAGCGGCAGTTCTCACACAAAGCATTGCGAAAGCTACCGGTACTGCACTGCAGTGAACTCATGACCTCACACAGCCAACCACCATCATGAGTTCATTGCATTCAAGTGCCACCCACTCTTGCGCTATTTTGTGTGAGAACTGTCGAGGACAGTGAACTGCGGTGAACTCATGGCATCACTGCCCTCGGTGATTCACATGCTACTGTGTTACCCACATGCTGTGACCTGCGTTGATTTTATGAGGTCATCACAGTTCTCTGCTGTGGTCCTGACACAGCAGAGTGTGATTGCTGGCAGTGGCTGCTCACCTCACTATGTCACAACCTTTAGGGAACATTATGTTCTTCATAAGCTGGGACAGTGAGCCTGGGAATGACGTGAGACCTCCATATAGATTATGGTGGACCGGATTAGGGTTTTGATGGGTAATAAATTAGTGAATGAGGGTGTCTCTTGTCTTTTTTTTACATTCTCTCTTTTTATGTCTTTCAGGTTTGTATTGGAAGAATGTCGTCGGATCTCCTTGTGGATTACTGCGGAACTTAAAGAATTTTAAAAAAAAGAAAAATAAATAAATTGGTGAATAAGGGCTAGTGTCTATGGGTCTTAATATAAATAAAATATTTTTGGTTATTTTTAGACCATTAACAACTACTGGATTAGTAATGGGGGTGTCTGCTTAGTAATACTGAGGGTATGTGCGCACGTTGCTTTTTACCTGCTTTTTACCTGCTTTTTTGCTGCTTTTTCTTCTGCGCTGTTTAATGCCAAAATTGATGTGTTCTTCTATTCAAGCAAAGTCTATGGGAATTTGGGTTTCTTGTTCACACTATGTTGTTCAAAATGCTGCCTTTTTGTGGCAGAACTTTGGTCAAAAACTCAGCTTTGCAGTGCAAAACCCAAATGGCAAAAACAATTGACATGTTGCTTCTTTGAAAAGCTGAGTTTTTGACCAAAGTTCTGCCACAAAAAGGCAGCATTTTGAACAACATAGTGTGAACAAGAAACCCAAATTCCCATAGACTTTGCTTGAATAGAAGAACACATCCATTTTGGCATTAAACAGCGCAGAAGAAAAAGCAGCAAAAAAGCAGGTAAAAAGCAGGTAAAAAGCAACGTGCGCACATACCCTAAGGCTTGATGTCTACTGCTGAGTAACAGTGATATTATCAAACTACACTAAGCAGCTCAATAAGAGACACATCGCTGGAATCAGGATCTCTGCCCCTATGTTATGCTGCTCTCAGACTAGGTGTTAAAAACCTGGTGATAGATTCCCTTTAATAAAAAAAAATATGTGGGGTCTCCCATATTAGTAATACTAAGGCTTGATGTCAGCTGGCAAGTCACAGCTGGCATCAATCTCATATATTACCCCGTTTGCCACTGTACCAGGGCAACAGGAAGAGCCGAGATGAAACGCCAGGATAGGCGCACCTAATGGATGCACCACTTCTGGGGTGGCTGCGGCCTGCTATTTTTAGGCTGGAAAGGCCCCAGAACCACGGCCTCCCAAGCCTGAAAATACCAGACCTCAGCTGTCAGCTTCATCTCGGCTGGTGATCCAATTTGGGGGGAACCCTACATTGCTTTGCTTTTTTTCAAAGAATTATTTATTTAATTTAGAAATCATTTTAAACAACGGCGTGATGTAACCTCTGTTTGGATTACCAGCCAATTTAAGGCTGCCAGCTGCGGGCTGCAAGCTGGAGCTGTCTGCTTTTTCTTAGCTGGCTACCAACAATAGGGGGGACCCGACATATTTTTTTTTTATTAAAGGGAATCTATCACCAGGTTTTTAACACCTAGTCTGAGAGCAGCATAACATAGGGGCGGAGATCCTGATTAAAGCCATGTGTCTCTTATTGAGCTGCTTAGTGTAGTTTGATAATATCACTGTTACTCAGCAGTAGATTATCATTAGAAGACAACTTTGCATCCTGCAGGTAGTCCAGCATATTCATGAGCTCTGTATAACTGCAAGATCTGCAGCAAAGAAAACATTGATTTTATCAAAATGATAGCAAACAGCTCAGCTAGTGACATCACTGAAATTAGGGTCTCTGCCCCTACATTATGCTGCTCTCCAATGGGGTAGCAAAAACCTAGTGACAGATTCCCTTGAAATTATTGAATTTGTGGCTAAAAACAAGGACAAGCACCCTTTAGTGCCACATGAAAGTCACTAAAGGGTGCAAACTTACAATATGTAGGGGTTAGGACATTATACTGTGCATATGTTTGACCTCTATCTATCTGTCTATCTATCTTTTCATTCACCTAACAAGCTATCTGTCCATAGAGCCTTTGACAGTATGTATATGTAAAAGATCATGTTAAAAACGGGTGTCACACGGACAACACATGGATGTCACACGGAGACTAGGCAAGTGGGAAAAGGCACTTGCATAGTACTTTCATGACATACGGAATGACACTCCCATGTCACTCCTATCTCACTCCAAGATGGTTCAGGGCCAACAACGGAGCCATATTTCATACGCAGATGTAAGTGACCTTAATGAGAAGTGTGTCGCCCAGGGAATTGGGTACTCAGCAGTGTTTAGCTGGGGAATGTCACTTTGGTGGCTGTTGACCGGTCCCGTGCCCTGGGTGACTTTTTTTAATGGGGAGTATTTACAAGGGGGATTAAAGTCATTTGTGTGACGCCACCTGCGGGTTGCGGTTAAGATGGTAAAACCACCGTTGCTGAGTTGAGGGCTGGTGGTAATGGCAGCTGTGGTGGTAAGCTCTCCGCAGGTAGGGCTGAGCCCGGGAGATGTATGATGGAGTAATAAGGGAGGCCACACCGTGGGTTGTAATTAACAGTCTCTACTCACTCTTGACCCTCGGACGGCTGGTTAAGGTCCCTGTAGTTCCAGTGCCAGTTGATGACTCGGTTGCTCTGTCCCTGGAACCCTCAGTGTGGTTGGGTCCCTGTAGCGTGGAGCGTTTGGGGTCCAACTGTCCATTTGCGGTGGCAGTCTCCTTGTCCATACGGCGGGCAGTGTGGACCCTGTAGGGCTGGTCTGTGTACCGAACCCTGATCCTTGCTTTACTGTTGGTGCCCCCAGATCTGTGGGTCAGTGAGGTCCATGAAGGTCCCGTCACTGTGCAGGTATTTGCCAGACCGTATGAAACTGACGTCTGACCTAGGGCCCTGTGCCCTGTCGGTGCTCTGGTCCCATCGGTACTCAGGTGTACCTGACCTGGCGACCTCTCTCCTGTGCCCCCGGGTCACTGTTACACAACCCAGCTCTCAGGCACCTCTCCTCTCTAGTATTCACTCCACTGACTCTGCTTGACTGCCTGCTGTCCCCTCCCACCAGGTTGTCTAGTACCTCAGGTCTGGCTTCGCCCTCTAGGTGGCCATTCCCTTGTGTCCGACTAACCAATTACTCCTGGTGTGGAGTGAAAACTGGGATTTTGGGGTGTCTGGGTGTTGCTGGCACTGGTGTTCCAGGTCCCAGGTAGGCCATGCATCCTGGTGAGTATGCAGTTCCTAGAAGTGCCCTGAGTGGCTCAGGGGCGCAACAGAAGCATTTGTGACATTTCTTTATTGAACATTTGTAGGACCTTAGAAATGCTGGTGATGTCACAGATCGGGGCAGCCGGGGCAGGGGTAGTGTATGTAAGAATGTGTCTGAAGTAGACATAAGACGGAAGTCACTAACTTGGTGTTATCACTACTGCTGAACTTATTGCTCAGGGTTGTCGGAGATATAGGCTAGTGAGACCTCTGAATACTACAAGGGTTGACAAGGTTGGTGATCTCATAATAGCCACTGATAGTGATATTTGACATTTCCTTTTTGAGGTCCCAAAAAGTGTTGAGACCTCACAGATCAGAGTGTAAAAGGATGGTCAAGTCTGAAGTGGCAGCAACCATTTAAAGAGGTTTTCTCACAAGCAAAGTTAATTTTAAAGTTCATTTTATTCAATAGATCTTGCAATAATAATAATTTCCACATATAGATGTGTTTAAAAAAAATGTTCCTTTGCTGAGATAAATATGCCCTTCCTATGTACTGTGTAATCGATGTGTCTGAAAGTACAGGAACATGGTTTGATCATACCACATCTCCTGGGCCGGGGAGGATGCCAAAGAGTATAAAAACACTCAGAATTGATTGTTTTTGTGAGATAAAACATTTCCCTGCCTGTTTTTTTTTTATTTTTTTTAAATGTTTTACTTCAAAGAAAGAATCGGCTGTGATCTCCTGCTGTAATATCTGTATACTTTTTTTGCATCCTCCCCTGCCCAGGAGCTGGGGTATGATCAGACCATGTCCCTGTACGGTCAGACACATCCATTACACAGTACATAGCAGGAGCACATATATATTGATTATCTCAGCAATGGAAATTTAAAAAAAACCATCCAAATGAGGAAATAATTATTATTCCAAGATCTATTAATTAAAATTATCTTTGTTCATAGGAAAACCCCTTTAAGGAGTTTAATGGAGGATGCAGGTCCAAGACTACTAAGATAAAGAGCAAATGTGGCCCATACCAGATACAGAACAGCTTATGTATGGTGATATCACAGGAGCAGGAATGACCAGGGACAGACAGTACTGTCATCTGTACTCATGAGTAGTAATGTACTATACTGGTGGCGAGTTGCATCCATTTAAATTTCTGTAGAGGATGCTGATAGGCTGAGTGGGATGACTCAGTGTTTGGCCACTTGGGGGGTGGGGGGTGGTAGTGAACTGTTCTTAATGAGGCCAGACATATGTTTCCTTTGTTTGTTAAACCAAGAGAAGTTAGCTATTGTCTCATGTGAGACTGATCAGAACCCTATTGTCTGTAAATGTGGATTGTCTTTTACATGTGTATTGCCTCAGCTCTTCTGACTACATAGGGTACCATCTCACTAAACGACGTACCAGCGATTCCGACCACGATATGACCTGGTCAGGATCGCTGGTGTGTCGCTACATGGTCGCTGGTGAGCTGTCAATCAGGCAGATCTCACCAGCGACCAGTGACCAGCCACCAGCCAGCAGCGACTCGTGGAAACGATACTGCGCTTGGTAACCAAGGTAAATATCGGGTAACTAAGCAAAATGCTTTGCTTGGTTACCCGATATTTATCCTGGTTACCAGCGCACACCGCTTAGCGCTGGCTCCCTGCACTCGTAGCTAGGGTACACATCGGGTTACTAAGCAAAGCATAGTTGCCCGATGTGTACTCTGGCTATGTGTGCAGGGAGCCGGCGTCTAGAAGCTGCGGATGCTGGTAACCAAGGTAAATATCGGGTAACCAAGCAAAGCGCTTCGCTTGGTTACCCGATGTGTAGCTTGGTTACCAGCGTCCGCAGCTTCCAGATGTCGGCTCCCTGCTCCCTGCACATTCAGATCGTTGCTCTCTCGCTGTCAAACACAGCGGGAGAGCAACGAGCAAAAAATGAACCAGCACTGTGTGTAACGCTCAGCGATTTCACATCAGGGGCCAGGTCGCTGCTTAGTGTTGTGACGCCCTGGCAAAGCCAGGTTGTCACAGAAAGAGTTAATCCTCCTTGGTAATCTGATCTCACACCGGTGCAGCAGGACAAACCACATCCCCCAGGGTAAGAGAAAAGCAGAGCAAAGGGGAGGGGCTGGAGCAGAGTGTTTGGAGAGGCAGACAGAAGAGGAGTCTGGAGTTGTAGCTCCCAGGCTGATGGTGAAGCGTGCTCCGAGAGGGCCGGGGCAGGCTGTGAGTGAGGAAGGGGCCAGAGGTAGCCGGGCAGGGTAGTGGCCCCCCGGTACCTGGGTGACCCGGATCACTGCAGGGGAGTGTATTTCCTGTTCCCGGCTGAGGAGAAGGAGGAAGAGAGTGGAGAGAAAGGCACCTGGCTGCAGGGAAAGAACAGGAGCTGCTGCACCGTGTGTGGGACACTAACACCCCGTACCGAAGGCTGCGGACACCGGCAATTCCTAGTTTACCAGTGACTCTGTGTGGAATACTTGTGAGTACGCCCGTGCCCTCGGGCACCACACCGCAGCACTGCGCCCTGCTCCCTGCTTACCCCATCACCGGGCCCCGGGACAACTACCCCCTACCCACGGAGGGGAGAACCAACAACTTTGCTGCTCCCTGTCACCGCTCCCGGGATCCGCATACAGAGCAGCGGTGGTGTCCATATAATCACCACAACCGTGGGTGGCGTCACGGACAATCTCCCTTAACAAATCCCCTTTTACTGTGGAGCCTGGGATCACAGACCGGGTCACGCTACCGTGATACCCACAGAAGTGACCTCGTGGCCCAGATCTGAGTACCCCCTGGTCCCCGGGCGACACAGTGTCACGCACAGCGAGATAGCTGATGAGGTCACTGGTGCGTCACAAAACCTGTGACTCAGCAGCGATCTCGCTAGCGATCTCGCTATGTGAGAAGTACCACATAGTTCAAAGGAAAATTACGCAGTCGGATTGAACTAGCAACCAATGAGAGAGCAGCCATCTACACCAATCCTGTAAAAGAACTGAGTGGTATAAAAGGTCCTTGCTTCTGTCACCAGGGGAGTTATTCTACATGACTCCAACCAAGGAGCTACAGTTCCATCTGGGGGAATCACAGAACTGCTTCATTTGGGATATACACATGACCTTAGCGATGGAGCTACGGTTCCAGCTGTGAAGTTTCACAGAACTGGTTGAAGATTAATTTTACAGGATTTCAGCCTAGGATCCATGGTTCCAGCTGAAGGAACACATTGCTCAATGTTGAGCCCACAAATTTGTTTGGAGAACCCACGTTGGGACAACTCAAACACCTGGTGACATATCTTGCTGTGCTCGGTCAGCTTCTTAAATTTGCTACTATCTCTTGTTAGTGGGTACCCACTATCCCAGTTCAGCAGAGTGCTGCTGGACTGGGATAGTTGACCCTGGAAACCCCGAAGTCACGAAGATTCTAATCCCAGGTGGGCCGCAATAAGGTGAGAATCTGTCGCTTGCACCATCTTGTGTTTTGCTGGAAATGTACAGTATGTTATCGGCTGTTGGTGAACCAATAAAGTCTTACTAATGTGTGGTTCCCTCACCCTGTGTATCCTGAGTAGTGTTTTGCCCTTGGGGAAGATGTGCGGGTGTTCAGTGGGATGAGCTCTGGTCCATGTGGTCTTTGTGAAGACAGCCTGGCCATTGAAAGAGTGCACCCACTGACCCTCATGTCTCCACAGTGAGTGGGCCATCTTTACTGACCATCTTATTGATCAGGAGGGAGGTTGTTAGAGGAATACACTGTTGGGGTCCACTGCCTTTAACATATCAAAATGAGATCCTGGATTGATTTTAGCAATGTCAATGTAACTTTCACCTCTGTGACTTCTACTAGTCAGTGCAGGCCATGTTGTGTCTTCTATGCACATTACAGGGAGGAGGTGAATAGATACTGCGGCGAAGCTCCATAATTATTCTGCTAATGGAAATTTATAAATACTATTTATACTGCACATAATATGCATTTTAGTTATAATATTTAAAGGGTTTTTCTTTCAAGACTATAATATTGAAGTTTGAAGGACCCTTTAATTTGTACCTCTCAGTATATTATAATTCATTAAACTGTTCTTTAAACTACCACCTAGCAAAGTATGGAACAAATAATTGACTAAGCGTAGGACACAAGCCCACGTTACAGCATGTAAATATATCTTTCTAGGCTTGCCATGTTCTCTATCCTATTGGTGAGATCATTGTGTGCCATCTAGTGGTCAATACAATAATGGCACATTTCTATTTCTATTTATTCTGAATCTCCACCAAATTAAATGAATCTATATGACGCATGATGTCCTCTATTCATAAAGACTGGTATGACGATGTGATAGATCTGGTCAGCCATTCACATTAATGTTAGAATGAACCATGCAATCGGTTGATCATTGGGTCAGCTTCTATTTAGAAAGACAAACCCTGGTCCAACTCCCTTACTGAAAGTGATAGATGTAGAAATCCTGGCTTGGGAGTTCACATAGGATTCATACTTCATAAGAAAACAGGATTTTGCATTTACACAGATATTACAAAATCGTTAGTACACTACATACTGTTACATTGTGTCTATTCTACCAATTTTAATTTTTGTGAGACCCTCATCTGCATTTCTTCATATATGCCCCTCAAAAATGAAATTGCAACACTAAAAAGGAAAAGTTTAGGAGCTATGGAAATCACATGATGGATATATACAGTGCCTACAAGTAGTCTTCAACCCCCTGCAGATTTAGCAGGTTTGATAAGATGCAAATAAGTTAGAGCCTGCAAACTTCAAACAAGAGCAGGATTTATTAACAGATGCATAAATCTTACAAACCAACAAGTTATGTTGCTCAGTTAAATTTTAATAAATTTTCAACATAAAAGTGTGGGTCAATTATTATTCAACCCCTAGGTTTAATATTTTGTGGAATAACCCTTGTTTGCAATTACAGCTAATAATCGTCTTTTATAAGACCTGATCAGGCCGGCACAGGTCTCTGGAGTTATCTTGCCCCACTCCTCCATGCAGATCTTCTCCAAGTTATCTAGGTTCTTTGGGTGTCTCATGTGGACTTTAATCTTGAGCTCCTTCCACAAGTTTTCTATTGGGTTAAGGTCAGGAGACTGACTAGGCCACTGCAACACCTTGATTTTTTCCCTCTTGAACCAGGCCTTGGTTTTCTTGGCTGTGTGCTTTGGGTCGTTGTCTTGTTGGAAGATGAAATGACGACCCATCTTAAGATCACTGATGGAGGAGCGGAGGTTCTGGGCCAAAATCTCCAGGTAAGCCATGCTATCCATCTTCCTATGGATGCGGACCAGATGGCCAGGCCCCTTGGCTGAGAAACAGCCCCACAGCATGATGCTGCCACCACCATGCTTGACTGTAGGGATGGTATTCTTGGGGTCGTATGCAGTGCCATCCAGTCTCCAAACGTCACGTGTGTGGTTGGCACCAAAGATCTCGATCTTGGTCTCATCAGACCAGAGAACCTTGAACCAGTCTGTCTCAGAGTCCTCCAAGTGATCATGAGCAAACTGTAGACGAGCCTTGACATGACGCTTTGAAAGTAAAGGTACCTTACGGGCTCGTCTGGAACGGAGACCATTGCGGTGGAGTGCGTTACTTATGGTATTGACTGAAACCAATGTCCCCACTGCCATAAGATCTTCCCGGAGCTCCTTCCTTGTTGTCCTTGGGTTAGCCTTGACTCTTCGGACAAGCCTGGCCTCGGCACGGGTGGAAACTTTCAAAGGCTGTCCAGGCCGTGGAAGGCTAACAGTAACATAAGCCTTCCACTTCCGGATGATGCTCCCAACAGTGGAGACAGGTAGGCCCAACTCCTTGGAAAGGGTTTTGTACCCCTTGCCAGCCTTGTGACCCTCCACGATCTTGTCTCTGATGGCCTTGGAATGCTCCTTTGTCTTTCCCATGTTGACCAAGTATGAGTGCTGTTCACAAGTTTGGGGAGGGTCTTAATTAGACAGAAAAGGCTGGAAAAAGAGATAATTAATCCAAACATGTGAAGCTCATTGTTCTTTGTGCCTGAAATACTTCTTAATACTTTAGGGGAACCAAACAGAATTCTGGTGGTTTGAGGGGTTGAATAATAAATGACCCTCTGAATAAACTTTTCACAATTTAAAAAAAAAATAAAAAAAGAAATAACATTCTTTTTTGCTGCAGTGCATTTCACACTTCCAGGCTGATCTACAGTCCAAATGTCACAATGCCAAGTTAATTCCGAATGTGTAAACCTGCTAAATCTGCAGGGGGTTGAATACTACTTGTAGGCACTGTATATATGCAACATATACATATATACAATATACTGTACATATATGAAAAATGATGGAAAAAAGTCTTCAGATCTCAATTTTTTCGGTATTGAGTATCAGCACCAAGCTCAGATATACATGGACTTAAGGCCACTTTACACGCTGCGATATCGGTACCGATATCACTAGCATGGGTACCCGCCCCCATCTGTTTTGCGACACTGGCAAATCGCTGCCCGTGCCGCACAACATCGCCCAGACCCATCACACTACTTACCTGCCCGGTGTCGTCGCTGTGACCGGCGAACCGCCTCCTTTCTAAGGGGGCGGTTTGTTCAGCGTCACAGCTGCGTCACTGAACCGCCGCCCAATAGAAGCGGAGGGGCGAAGATGAGCAGGACGTAACATCCCGCCCACCTCCTTCCTTCCGCATAGCGGCCGGGAGGCAGGTAAGGGGAGCTTCCTCGTTCCTGCGGTGTCACACGGAGCGATGTGTGCTGCCTCAGGAACGAGGAACAACTTCGTTACTGTTGCATTAACGATATTTGAGAATGGACCCCCATGTCACTGATTAGTGATTTTGCATGTTTTTGCGACGATGCAAAATCGCTCATAGGTGTCACATGCAACGGCATTGCTAATGCAGCCGGATGTGCGTCACAAATTCCGTGACCTCAACGACGTCGCATTTGCGATGTCGCAGCGTGTAAAGCCCCCTTTACACACACTGGCTGCTACCAATTAGATTATTAATGGTTGTCCGAAGAGCTTTCTGCCACTTGGGCACACAAATCATCAAGATCCTCCAATGTCAGCTCCCTTTGCAGTTACAAACAATGATGTCCCAGATGTGCTCAATGGGAGAAAAGAGATGCAGCATGTTTAAATGTCACAAGTGTTTACAGTAGCAAGAACATTGGGCAGCCTGGCATCATGTTGAAAAACGGCTTTTGGGAAACTTTGGAGAAATGTTCCACTATTGATTCATTCTGTACTGCAAGGTCATTGTTAAAGGGGTTGTCCCACTAAGAAAGTTAATTTTAATCAATAGTTCTTGGAATAATAATTTCCACAATTGGATGTGTTTAAAAAAAATGCTCCTGTGCTGAGATAATTTTATATATGTGCATCTGCTACTGTATGTGCTGTGTAATGGCCGTGTCTGACTGTATAGGGACATGGACTGATCATACCCAGCTCCTGGGCCGACGAGGAAGTAAAAAACTATACACACATTACACATTACAAACATTTATTCTTTGAGGTAAAATATTTTTTACAAACAGGCTGTGTCATTTTTTTTTTTTTTACCTCACAAAGAAAATCAGCAATGATTCCATGCTGTAATGTATATACTCTTTTTCTTTCTCCCCCACCCAGGAGCTGTGGTATGATCAGACCATGTCTCTGTACGGTCAGACACATCCATTACACAGTACACAGCAGGGACACATTTATATGATTATCTCAGTACAGGAACATTTTATATAAACACGTCCAATTGTATAAATTATTATTATTCTAAGATTTATTGATTAAAATTAACTTTAAAATTAACTTTATTTGTGGGGAAAACCCATTTCAGGATTGCATTTTGATGTTTTTTGACTTAGAACCAATAATTGCAGCAAAAATCTTGTAGGGAAAAAAAACATAATGTGCAAATATATATACCGTAATCTTATTGTATTTCTGTTATTCACTTGGAGAAAGGAGAAGAACCGGAAACTCCTGAGATATTTTGTCTGTGCTGATTAAAAGTGATCAAGGGATCATATTGAATCTTTACCTTTAAAAGCAAATCTGTAACCAGATTTCACACTACAAACTATATACATTACTAAATAGACTTGTTAGTCCTGAGGATACTGATGTATTTATTTTAAAAATCCAAGTTAGAATGGCTGTATAATCCTGATATTAAAGAAGTGATTCACCCATATTTATTATTGTCTAGATTGATATTATGTTGAGAAACAATGTTTCTCTCAAATACCTTATGTTGGCAATAGTGCCTGTGAGCGGCGTTATTGCAGTCTGCTGTTCCCCATCGCTTGACCCCCGGGCTCCGTGACCTCGGGGATCTGGTGATGTCACGGCAACTTCTTGATCACGTGACATCACCATGGCTGGCCCCAGTCTTCCTGAGTCACTGGCTGTGGGCGGAGTTTCACCGCTCGTCACAGCCCAGCATGTCTCCTGCTTGCAGTGCTCTGCTGTGAGGGAGGAGGGAGCAGGGAGCTGATGAGCTGTCACACTGGGCTATGCTGAGCAGTGAAACACCGCCCACAGCCAATCACTCACGGAGACTGCGGCCGGCCGCGGTGATGTCAGGTCAGCAGGAAGTTGACGTGACATCACCAGATCCTAGAGGTCACGGAGCCCGGAGGTCAGCCGATGGGGAAGAACGGTCTGCAATAGCACCTCTCACAGGCACTATTGCCAACATAAGGTATTTGAGAGAAACATTGTTTCTCAACATAATATCGATCTAGCAAATAATAAATATGGGTGAACCACCCCTTTAAGATGTGCACTTGAGGCTAGTTTTAGGGTGAAGATTTTATAAGCCCAAGTATGTTAAATCTCCACCCAGCCAGCCTAACTGATAACTGCAGCTTGTACTAAGTTGTTTGAGATTTAGGCAGCAACAGGGAGGAGGGTCACTGTGGAGCGGTCAATTAGGTTAAGTAAGCCGAAATTGAGTTAAACTTTCAGAAAAGAATATATAGCGATTCTGACATGAACTTTTAAAGTTAATATAGAATTCTTATTACGTCTAAGATATCTCTTTTGTAACATATGCATTTTGTATTGTGAAATTTGGTAACTAATCAGCTGTATCACACTGCAACCTGCACCCATTAGAATTATTTCAATTGAACCTCTATGAGGAAGGGTCAGAAGACATCCTTTGTGGCAATTATCATTGTGATTTTCCATGTGTGGCTAGTTTCTCATGGTACGCTATAGATTTATATACACATACAGTATATCTTTTTTGCATATGGTTTAATAATAATATTTATTCATTTATATAGCGCTATTAATTCTACAGCGCTTTACATACATTGGCAACACTGTCCCCATTGGGGCTCACAATCTATAGTCCCTAGCTGTATGTTTTTGAAGTGTGGGAGGAAACCCACGCAAACACAGGGAGAACATACAAACTCCTTGCAGATGTTGTCCTTGGTGGGATTTGAACTCAAGAACCCAGTGCTGCAAGACTGCAGTGCTAATCACTGAGCCACCGTGCTGCCCAATGAAGTTAGTTAGCCATTAAAAGGTATCATAAGACTATAATTTTGTTCCTCTCACTGAGAACATTGAATAATTTTTTAACTGGCTAACACGGTACCAAAACCTTTACACTTGTAACTAAGCCCAATGAAGTGAATCTATAAGGAATACTGGAGTGAGCAGCTAGTAGTGGATATTGTGAGTGCCGAATCCTCTACAATTACCAAGTGAGCACACAATTAAGGGGTACCTGTCACCTCGGAAAACACTATTTACCTGCAGTTATAGGGTTAATCTGTAGATAAATAGCATTACAATGTCTATTTGGTGCCTTACTGAAAGTGTGGCTACTAGGAAAAACTCAAGTTATTAAATGAACCCTCAAAGGATCCGTCGGCTTTCAGTCATGGCGCCGGTGCAGAGAGCAATTACAGCCATCTCTCAGAGCTCCGCCCACTATATTATAAGCACTTTGAGTGACATTCCACTGTACAGTGCATCAGTCATAGTGCTGGGCAGTGCTTACAGCCCACGCTGACAGTAAAGTGAGCAGTGCTGTGAAGGCTGACTATAAATCACTGTGCTTGCTCCTGTGACTAGAAGACGGCTGCTCCTGGGAGGAAATAAGTTCATTTTCTCCCAGTATCAGCACTTTCAGTACAGTGGTTGTGCTCCATTGTAACCCTATTTACCTGCAGATTAACCCTATATCAGCAGGTAAATAGTAGTTTTCGAGGTAACAAGGTCCCTTTAAAGGCTATCTCCACTTTAATAACGACTTTTCTTTAATGTTCATTTGCTTCCTAAATATAAGTTAAGCAACTAAAAAGTCTTCATGAAAATCTTTCTACTATTTTGTCGGTGCAGTGTTGGAAAGTATAGTATGTAGCTGTGTCCTTTTGCAAAACTGATAAAAATCAATTTGAGCTCCTGCTCCCGGCGGCTTTCTCTACTCTTCCTCTTGCTTCTATAATTGTTGGAGAGCAGCAAAGAAGAGGAGCACTTGTACACTCATCTCTACATATGAATAAGGGGGAAAGCAGCTATAGTCTCAGGGAGGGAAAAATATACAGGCTATAGAAATATAGGAAAGCACACAAGAGGAGAAAATGGCAGGATAGAAATGATGACACATCAGCTAATGAAGACAGCAGCTTCCTGGAGACATGTAGATCTCATATTCATCAAATATTTGTCACAGGGTATGATGGGATAACCAGGGACCTGGGTCCTAAACTGGCCATCAGACTATGGAGCCCTAGCTGTCCCTGACCCCAGAGATACTGTATGTCTAATGGTGATGATGGCTGGGCCACATTCTTTGCCCTGCTCTTGGACAGCCCTGATCTAATATCCCTTCCCCCTCACCTCAGGGGAGGGCCGGGAGCAGAATTGTAGAACCCACAAGGACAAACAGGGAAAACCAAAACACAATCACACAGCTCGCTCACATAGCAGTATTAGACAACAACTGATTTGGAGGAAAATAAGAGCAGGGAGGAAACAACGAGACGATAAGAGAACTCCACAATAACTCTTCGCTCAAAGTAATACAATCACCAGTGGAACTGGGATACAACAGTGAACAGACCACTGAAGCTAAGGCTATGGCCAAAGGCAGGGAGTGACTGTGACAGGTCTCCCACAACAACTCCTGCAAGCCCGTTCACTAATGAGAACACAGCTGGTCGATGCCTGAGCCTGTCTGTGCAACTCAGTCTCAAAAGAGAAAGCATAATATGGAGTCAGACTCTGCAGTGTGAACAGCGTCAGATGCCGCCATGACACTTGGCGAGTTTAGAGCCAAAAACAGTGTGACAATATTATTGGAAGAGACACTTTCACAAGATAAATATCTGAAGCACAGATCAGGTTGTTCACTACATCTCATATTAAAGTTGGTTGAACCTGTTGTTTTTGTCTCTGCTAGCCAGTTACAGACTATTACATGTTCATAGGTGACATCAGTTGATGTTGGCAGAGATATGGATAAGTCAGGTCCAATTCACCTGCCTCACCCTTTAATCCCATGAGATTAGCCGATGTCAGAGGTGCTTGACAGCAGTGTTTCCCGCTCGTCTTTTACAAACAATGAAGTATTTTAAAGAGTATGTGTACCGCCCTGCGCTCAGCCGCAGCTGAGCCGCTCGGATCCGGGCTCGTTGGTGGGTGACTCGAGCGCCTCCGGACCAGGGGTCACTTCGCTCTGAAAGGATGCTGGCACTACGTAGGGGTGTGGTAGGTAGGTGTACGGCCGAAGCCGAGTATGAGTTCGTGACGCCACCCACGGGATGCGGTGAAGGTGTAGACACCACCGCTGCAGTTACGGGGCACCCGGGGGAGATGGTTATGCAGCAAGATGTTAACCCCTCTGTGGGCAGGGATGATGGCCCTGGGACCCGTTGGGGGGAGCTGGGCGGTGCAGGGCGATGCGCGGCCGGAGGGCACTGTGGTACTCACTGTTATTGACACACACAAGTCTCTGGTAAACAAAGTTGATGGTGGTCGGTGCCCGCAGCCGGCTGCGTCTTGTCCCCCACCCGGTTCGGTGGTTTTTGCCTTTCTCCTGCACTGTGTAGTGTGTATGTAGACTGCCTTCGCTTCAGCGACGGGAGTTCGCTATCTGACGGTATGTGTGCCGGGAAAGCCCATTTGCCCGCAGACGCTGGCCTGTGGGATCTCTCTGCCTGTGCGGTGGCTTTCTATCCCCCTCGGTGGGCTGTTATCTTCAGTCGGGACTTGGGTGGGAAAGGGCCTATAGTCCAGACCTCAATCAGTAAATTAACTCAGTCCAGTTGCTTCTGGACCTCGTTTCAGGGTCTGAGTACCCCCCCTGTGTGCTCCGATTTCTAGTCGGTTCCCCGGGTCGGAACCGGCGGGCCACTACCCTGTCCCGGTCCACCTCGGTTCCACCTGGCCGTCTTCCCAGCTCCTGCAGGCTAAGGCCACCATCTGACTCCTAGCCAAGGTGTGCGGGCTACGACCCTCACACCCGTCAGTCTCTTACAGGCCTGCTACACAGGCCTGCTTCCACTCCACTCCTGTCACTGACTTCTAACTGACTGCTTCCTGCCTCAGGCCCTCTGAACTCCTCGGTGGGTGTGCCAACCACCTGGCTCCGCCCCCTGGTGTGTCCATTAAGCTCTGAGGGAGGTGACTAGGGTGTATGTGTTTGGCTGAAGTTACCTAATGTGAGACTGGTGTTGTGTGGGGCGCTATCTGTGACTACCTGGCTAGTCCAGGGCATCACATATGGGGCAGGCACCAGATATAGCTGTCAAACAAAGAAGCAAAAGTCCAAAATGCTGAAAGCCTTGATCATAGACACGCACCCTTAGTCAACACAATGGAAGCCAGCTTGGTGTAATCTGCAGACATCACAAATGATGATCTCCAGCTGATTCAGATTGAAACTTGTTCACCATCTTTATTTTAAAATCTTTAAACACAGAAAGAATTCAACAAATATTACAGCTGCATTCCACACAGTGTGGACATAGTACATAGTACATCAAAACATGATTTACTTAATGGGAACCTGTCATGTTAATAAACGCTATTAACCTGAAGGTATGGAGTTAATCTCCAGGTTAAATAGTGTTATGAACCTGTCTAACTGCCACACTGAAAACCTCGCAGCCGTAAGGAAAAAAACTTTATTCCTCCCAGCAGCCTCAGGCTTTCAGTTATACAGTCAGGGCCAGAAATATTTGGACAGTGACACAAGTTTTGTTATTTTAGCTGTTTACAAAAACATGTTCAGAAATACAATTATATATATAATATGGGCTGAAAGTGCACACTCCCAGCTGCAATATGAGAGTTTTCACATCCAAATCGGAGAAAGGGTTTAAGAATCATAGCTCTGTAATGCATAGCCTCCTCTTTTTCAAAGGACCAAAAGTAATTGGACAAGGGATTCTAAGGGCTGCAATTAACTCTGAAGGCGTCTCCCTCGTTAACCTGTAATCAATGAAGTAGTTAAAAGGTCTGGGGTTGATTACAGGTGTGTGGTTTTGCATTTGGAAGCTGTTGCTGTGACCAGACAACATGCGGTCTAAGGAACTCTCAATTGAGGTGAAGCAGAACATCCTGAGGCTGAAAAAAAAGAAAAAATCCATCAGAGAGATAGCAGACATGCTTGGAGTAGCAAAATCAACAGTCGGGTACATTCTGAGAAAAAAGGAATTGACTGGTGAGCTTGGGAACTCAAAAAGGCCTGGGCGTCCACGGATGACAACAGTGGTGGATGATCGCCGCATACTTTCTTTGGTGAAGAAGAACCCGTTCACAACATCAACTGAAGTCCAGAACACTCTCAGGGAAGTAGGTGTATCTGTCTCTAAGTCAACAGTAAAGAGAAGACTCCATGAAAGTAAATACAAAGGGTTCACATCTAGATGCAAACCATTCATCAATTCCAAAAATAGACAGGCCAGAGTTAAATTTGCTGAAAAACACCTCATGAAGCCAGCTCAGTTCTGGAAAAGTATTCTATGGACAGATGAGACAAAGATCAACCTGTACCAGAATGATGGGAAGAAAAAAGTTTGGAGAAGAAAGGGAACGGCACATGATCCAAGGCACACCACATCCTCTGTAAAACATGGTGGAGGCAACGTGATGGCATGGAAAATAAATCCAAAAGCGGAAATAGAGATCCATAATTTATATATGCATGTCTACCAAGCAAAATGTATAAACCTACATTTAGACCTGCGTAATCATATAGTGCATCAGAAAAAATACACAAAATTTCAAAAAGTGTACAATTTTATTAACATGATACTGACAACACAGAATATCACATAATTAGAGACGGATGTCAAAAAGGACACAGTTAAAAGTCATTACCCCTTAAAAACACAGAAAAACAATCCTGGGACAGTGTGGTATAAAGTTGGTATAATTATAGTGGTCAAAGATTGGATATATACATACACCCTAAAGTGCATCAAAGCTAATTTGCATAGGATCACCAGTCTAGTATGCTTCAGCAATCATAAAAAGGTGTATGATTATACCCCAAATACATCAAGAATAATAACACTGACATTCCAGCAGATGTAATCAGCAACTGATGTTTTGAATTAATACAACATGCAGATGCAGGCATATTATACATATAAGGAACCACCACGGATTACAAAGGTTAAAGCATGCATTTCTGCAGTTGGATTATTGGTTACTACCCATGTAAGGGTTTACCAACCTTCAGGTCAAAAAATAGACACCCCAAATGCGTACCATACCATCCTACCACCCAAGAAAAGGGGAGGAGGGAAAAACAAAGGGTTTGACCAAAAGACTTGGTAATCTGCTGGAGGCAGATTAGAAGTAATCAGAGACCACTACCTGTTGAACCACACTGCCCAGCACCTCTACGCGCGTTTCACACTCGCTTCGTCAGGAGGTGCTGTGACAGGGAAGTGGTCATCTTTTTATGGTACAAGGCTCACCTGAGGCCCATCAGTGGCACGCGGCGCGCGGCGACGGCCATGCCGCCCACTACAGCCGGCGTCCCGGAAGTCGCATTGCGCATGTGCGCTAATCGCTTCACTCATTGGGCGCCGGCTGCAGGGGAGGGACAGACACCGACACACATCGCGCGCACGGGCATCAGTGAGCCCAGCGCCATTTTAAAATTGGCATCATCAACCTCAAAGGAAGGAAACACCTGAACTCTCAGGCCTCTGGGGGTAATCCCCCTAGACAGGTATTGCTCCAAAGAGGCCTTGTTCCACCACGCTCTCATGCGCTTATGGACTAAATCCTTGTATCTATTCTGTAACTCACGGTACTGTACAGAGGTTGAAACTTGAGCCGGACCAGAGCTGCCGCCGAAGACCTCGCTCAACTGTGTGATCCAACAGCCATCTCTACTTTTGTAATCCATATTGGACCCTAGATCCAAACCAAAAAACAGAATATAAATCCAAAGGCGGAAATAGAGATCAACTTTTGGAGGCCAGTTATATGTGAAATGTACACTCCCGGCATATATGATGGAATTATATTTTAGGATCTATGTGCATCAATCTGCATATCAAACATCTGTGCGATGTAATATGATGGAACGATATTCCAGGATTTGTGTGCATCAATATGTATATTAAATGTTTGAGCAATGTAATTTCACTTCAGCTTGTATGATACGCATGGTGACCTGTTTTGGTTGTGGATATGCGGCGCACGGGATAACCTTGTAATAAATAATTTTTTTGCTATAGATGGCTGAATAATGTTTTTTGGTGTTTCCGTGTGCCGCGTTTTTCCACAAACCTTTGGATCGGGACATTATGCATTTTTGTCAACTATATGCGATACTGTGTACTTACAATATGGCTATTGCTCGAAAAAACAATATTCCAGTAATATGTGTATGAGTTTCTGTGATCTATGCTGGCTGCCAGGAGTTTTGCCCTCATCCAAGATGGCGCTGGGCTCACTGATGCCCGTGTGCGCGATGTGTGTCGGTGTCTGTCCCTCCCCTGCAGCCGGCGCCCAATGAGTGAAGCGATTAGCGCACATGCGCAATGCGACTTCCGGGACGCCGGCTGTAGTGGGCGGCATGGCCATCGCCGCGCTTTTAACTGTGTCCTTTTTGACATCCGTCTCTAATTATGTGATATTCTGTGTTGTCAGTATCATGTTAATAAAATTGTACACTTTTTGAAATTTTGTGTATTTTTTCTGATGCACTATATGATTACGCAGGTCTAAATGTAGGTTTATATAAACGTGATGGCATGGGCATGCATGGCTTTCAATGGCACTGGGTCACTTGGGTTTATTGATGACATAACAGCAGACAAGAGTAGCCGGATGAATTCTGAAGTGTACCGGGATATACTTTCAGCCCAGATTCAGCCAAATGCCGCACAGTTGATCGGACGGCGCTTCATAGTACAGATGGACAATGACCCCAAGCATACAGCCAAAGCTACCCAGGAGTTCATGAGTGCAAAAAAGTGGAACATTCTGCAATGGCCAAGTCAATCACCAGATCTTAACCCAATTGAGCATGCATTTCACTTGCTCAAATCCAGACTTAAGACGGAAAGACCCACAAACAAGCAAGACCTGAAGGCTGTGGCTGTAAAGGCCTGGCAAAGCATTAAGAAGGAGGAAACCCAGCGTTTGGTGATGTCCATGGGTTCCAGACTTAAGGCAGTGGTTGCCTCCAAAGGATTCGCAACAAAATATTGAAAATAAAAATATTTTGTTTGGGTTTGGTTTATTTGTCCAATTACTTTTGACCTCCTAAAATGTGGAGTGTTTGTAAAGAAATGTGTACAATTCCTACAATTTCCATCAGATATTTTTGTTCAAACCTTCAAATTAAACATTACAATCTGCACTTGAATTCTGTTGTAGAGGTTTCATTTCAAATCCAATGTGGTGGCATGCAGAGCCCAACTCGCGAAAATTGTGTCACTGTCCAAATATTTCTGGACCTAACTGTATATGAACAACTTGAACAGTTTCTGTAACCACTCCGTATATAGTGAGCAGCGCCTGTAACCACTCCCCGACACTGACTGATAGCTGGCTCTATACTGATGCAATGCATAGCCGACTGATGAGACTGATGTACTTACTTGAAAATTCATGTGAGAATGGTTATATGACTGTGATATTAAAATGAGTATTTTATGACTCAAGTTATAAAGTAAGAGAATTATATTCAGTCTGTGCCCTCCCAACCTGACACAGCTGCTGCTCTTACTGTTCAATGCGAGATGTCAGCAGTAGCAGGGAGGAGGGACACTGAGGAGTTCAGTGAGTAGAGATTAATTTTAAACTTTCAATAATGGATAATATATGTATTCGGACACCGATTTTCAAAGTAAGTACATTAACCCTATCAGATCTAAGAGATCTATTCAATAATGTGTTTAGTTTGAATATCAAATTCTGGTGACAGATCTGCTTTAAAGGGAACCTGTCATGTAGAAAAATGTTATTAATCTGCAGATATGGGGTTAATCTGCTGGTTAATAGCATTCTGAAGGTGCCTGGCACCGGCACAAAAAAATTAATCCTCCAGGCAGCATTCGGGTTTCAGTCACGAGGCAGCAACAGTGTGAATTCAGTCACCGCTCTGTTTATTGAGAGCAATGGCAATAACCACACCCCTGCCTCCGACTGTCAGACTATTGTAATGCTGAGTGGCTGTCAGTTAGTGCATGGGGGGTGGTTATAGCCACTGCCCTACATACACAGAGTGGTGACTGAACCCGTAATGGCACCACTGAAGTGACTGAAAGTGAAATGCTGCTAGGAGGATTAAAGTTTATTTCCTCCAGGCAGCGGGGTTTAATGTGCAGGCGCCAGGAAGGATGCAAACGCTATTAACCTGCAGATTAACCTCATATCCACAGGTTAATACCATTTTTCCTACACGTGACAGGGTCCCTTTAAGGCATCAGAGACAACCACCTACTATATTCTGATTATTCTAGAAAGCAGTGTGAAAACTAGGATCTTTGATGTTTCATTTTTATTTACACAGTACATAAAAAATAGTTAAAAATAAAAAAAACATATTTAATAATATGTAATTTTCTAATGACACATTCCTTTGAAGACCACAGAAAAAATGTTTCTGTATAATAACAGTCCAGAGCGGGTTCTAAAATCATATTTTCAGATAATAATATAAAATAAAGTAAAAAGAAAATGCTAAAACGAGTCACAAGGTCTGATATACTAAAGACATTTGCATACAGATATTGTCTGTAGTGTATTATTTCCAATGCCAATTCCCCTCCATACACAGCCGGTGCGTTCTAGTGATCCGAGTAAATATCCTACAGCTATGATCACAATGCCACCAGACTAGAATAATGTAAGACAAGGACTCCCATATAGCTTCTTTATAACCCATCCTGGCATACAGAAAATGTTTCCATTCACAATGTGGCAATACTATTAGATGCAATCTGTATACAATGTTTGCTGTTGCAGGGAACAAAGCCGAGACAAATTGAATGTGTCTTTGGACCTGTCTGGGGATGAAGGCACTTACTGTGATGGCCAACAAGTAAAATGAGGATATTTTCTTTTCACTTGAGAAAACATTATGCAGGGAGATACTACTAGAACATAATGATACAAGTGCACAATAATTCATGGGTTTTACTCTATAGGATATCATCAGCGAGCGCAAGATGCATCAGGGAGAAATCAGAAAATACAACGGAGTCAAGAGGATTTCCACCGAAGGTTAAAACGCAATCTGAAACCTGGCTTGTTTCTTATCTCATTTATAGAAAGGTATAAAGCTTGGGGCAATGGCACTAGGCACTCAGTGACTGCTCGCTCACTGCTATATAGTATGCAGTGATATACTGCACATATTTCTATGTAGGGATTGATTACATTTCAGATTCACATTCAATTTTCAGATCACACTGAATGGTTTCTAGTTTTCTGCAGGGCTTGAGTCAACCTGTATTTAGCAAGAATAAACCATCAGAAAAAAACATATGGGGCAATGAAGAAGGAGGGTTTTGTTACATTATGTTGATGGCCAGGTGCGTGTCCACTATGCCGCGAAGAGATTGAATCAGGACTATGGTGTCCACTATGCCACAAAGAGATTGAATCAGGACTATGGTGTCCACTATGCCGCAAAGAGATTGAATCAGGACTATGGTGTCCACTATGCTGCGAAGAGATTGAATCAGGACTATGGTGTCCACTACGCTGCAAAGAGATTGAATCAGGACTATGGTGTCCACTATGCCGCGAAGAGATTGAATCAGGACTATGGTGTCCACTATGCCGCGAAGAGATTGAATCAGGACTATGGTGTCCACTATGCCGCAAAGAGATTGAATCAGGACTATGGTGTCCACTATGCCGCAAAGAGATTGAATCAGGACTATGGTGTCCACTATGCTGCGAAGAGATTGAATCAGGACTATGGTGTCCACTATGCCACAAAGAGATTGAATCAGGACTATGGTGTCCACTATGCCGCAAAGAGATTGAATCAGGACTATGGTGTCCACTATGCCGCAAAGAGATTGAATCAGGACTATGGTGTCCACTATGCTGCGAAGAGATTGAATCAGGACTATGGTGTCCACTACGCTGCAAAGAGATTGAATCAGGACTATGGTGTCCACTATGCCGCGAAGAGATTGAATCAGGACTATGGTGTCCACTATGCCGCGAAGAGATTGAATCAGGACTATGGTGTCCACTATTCCACAAAGAGATTGAATCAGGACTATGGTGTCCACTATGCCGCAAAGAGATTGAATCAGGACTATGGTGTCCACTACGCCGCAAAGAGATTGAATCAGGACTATGGTGTACACTATGCTGCAAAGAGATTGAATCAGGACTATGGTGTCCACTACGCTGCAAAGAGATTGAATCAGGACTATGGTGTCCACTATGCCGCGAAGAGATTGAATCAGGACTATGGTGTCCACTATGCCGCGAAGAGATTGAATCAGGACTATGGTGTCCACTATTCCACAAAGAGATTGAATCAGGACTATGGTGTCCACTATGCCGCAAAGAGATTGAATCAGGACTATGGTGTCCACTATGCCGCAAAGAGATTGAATCAGGACCATGGTGTCCACTATGCCGCAAAGAGATTGAATCAGGACTATGGTGTCCACTATTCCACAAAGAGATTGAATCAGGACTATGGTGTCCACTATGCCGCAAAGAGATTGAATCAGGACTATGGTGTCCACTACGCCGCAAAGAGATTGAATCAAGACCATGGTGTCCACTATGCCGCAAGGAGATTGAATCAGGACTATGGTGTCCACTATGCTGCAAAGAGATTGAATCAGGACCATGGTGTCCACTATGCCGCAAAGAGATTGAATCAGGACTATGGTGTCCACTACGCCGCAAGGAGATTGAATCAGGAGTATGGTGTCCACTATGCCGCGAAGAGATTAAATCAGGACTATGGTGTCCACTATTCCACAAAGAGATTAAATCAGGACTATGGTGTCCACTATTCCACGAAGAGATTGAATCAGGACTATGGTGTCCACTATGCCGCAAAGAGACTGAATCAGGGCCATGGTGTCCACTATGCCGCAAAGAGATTGAATCAGGAGTATAGTGTCCATTACGCCGCAAGGAGATTGAATCAAGACTATGGTGTCCACTACGCCACGAAGAGATTGAATCAGGACCATGGTGTCTATGGGAAGAAGTCAAGCAGACGGAGTCATGTTCTGTGCAGGGTTCTGCTGGGAAACCTTGGGTCTGGCATTTATGTGTGTTACATTTATAATTACCACAGAGCTAAGGTGCATGGTGCGTGCCCACGATCAGTGTTTGCAGTCTTTTGGATGCAGCATGCTTCAGCTGCATCCAAAATGCTGCGTTGTACAGTACAAGTGTGATGCCTTGGCCTATGCTGTGCAATCTGCCCTTCTGCATGGCACCTGCTCCTCCTTGGTTACGGGTCCTGTCCCTTTGGTGTTGCTAAGAACAGGTATACACAAATCCTGAGGAACACTCTGCACCACACCCACCAGACACCCATTGGGCGGCCTGAGGGAAATAGGGCCGCCCAGATGGAGGGATGGTAGAAGGAGGGCCAGAGGTGTCAGTCAGTTTGAGTGCAGCAGTGACAGTGAAAGGTCACACTGCAGAGCTAGGCTCCTGTACCCATTCCAGGTGCCAGACATTGGCCTGGCCTGGAAGGAGCTAGAACCCCGGTCACAGGGGGTAGTGGCAAGGGGCATGGTACTGCCACGGAGGGCAGTTTGGCGGCCTTGTGCTACTGGTTGAACTAGATGGACTTAGAGTCTCCCTTCAACCTTAAAAACTATGAAAAACTATGAAACTATGAAACCGGGAAGGGGCCAGGGCACGACGGGGTACGCGGACCCTAGACTGGAAAGTAGCTTCACGCAGCCCAGTAATTTACCCGACGAGGACGGAGTCTTTACGAGCTGTTCTCAACCCGCTCCAAAATCGGGGTACTAGCGCAACGAGGGGGATAGGACTTCTCAAAACCGTCCAGAAAATCCCAAGCGTGAACCCTGAGAGCAAGCTCACTCCGTTAGCCACACGGGCGAGCGGGACCCGAGTAGTTTCAGGCAAAAGAGATCCACAAAGAGTAAACACGGTGCCAAGGGACAAGGCTTCAGACCAACCAGCAATGCCAAAAGGGCACGGACCCAGCGTGCTCCAATAAAATCTGCAGAGCATTCAGGACTTTGGTTTACCCGTTGTCGGTGTCAGAATTCCTGGACTGTGTCAGTACGTTGTGCCCCTTTCCTCCTGACGGGTCCCCATTCTTCCACTACCGAGCCCCGGGATACCTTCCCCTTGCCCACGGAGGGGTTAACATCACAAACTGCCATCCCATCACTCCCGGGCGCTCCCCCGAACGCAGCAGCGGTGGTATCCCACATTACCACGAACCGTAGGTGGTGTCACAAACTTTATTTTTTCACCCCTTGTAAATACCCCCTTTTCATTTGAGTGGCCGTTCGACCCCGCCTCGGGTCCGGAGACCCCTCGAGCCACTGCGGATCCGGATCCGAGCAGCCCGTCGGCTGTCGTGGGGGAGGCACACAAGCACAGTGGATGGGATTTCTAGAAATCTCGTTCTCACTGTGCTTGTTTTTTCCGCAGCAAACACTGACCTGTGGTGCTTCTTTCCAGACTGCAGAATGTCAATTGTTTGCTGTGGATTCGCATGTATCCTTCACAGGGAGAACACCGCACTGAACTCTGATTGTGGGTACAAGCAGCTGCGGTCTTCTGAGGAGACTTGTAGCTCCGCAGGTCAGGACCCACTCCATGCAGGACACAGTGAGTCTTGATCGTGGGCACATACCCTTAGGATATTATCCGCCAATCAGTGTTACTCGTGTTTTGTACGCTGAGTATTTTTGCTGAGTCAAAAATGTAGCTTTTTATAGTAAATGCAAAGTGGATGGGATTAATAGACATCTCGTGTCCACTCTGCTTCTTTTTTATTCTGCGTAAACTCACCTATAATTCGTGTTTCCAAGCCGCAGCATGGCAATATCTCTTGCGGGATCACTCACTTTTCTGTGCAAATTTTCCCCATAGACTTGCATTAGATGCAGAAATTCCGCAGGTAAGAAATGTATAAGCGTTTTGGTGTGTTTACGTGGCGGAAGCACAACAAAAACACATTAATCCGCAGATAATGATGAATAATAGGAAGTTTCAAAAACAAAACAGCTTTATTGAAAGGATGACACACCAAACAGTTACAGAAAAAAAAACATTGTAAAAAACAATAAAAACACAGCATAAAAAAACACAAGTAAACTAAGGTGCGGAGATAGTGCAGAAATTCTACAATGTCAAAACTCAACAGATACTGATTGTGGGAATGTAGCCTTATTATTCTTTCAGTTGCATAATGCTTTCTGTAAGGCTAAGTTCACATTTCCGTTGATTTGTATCAGTCACATGCGTCGCTTGACGCATGTGACTGATGCGCTGTTCAACGCTGTACAACGGATGACAAAGAACAGAATTCTTTGTAGGATTCCATTGTGTGCGGGGGGCGGAGTTCGGGGGCAGAGCCGAGCGGGGGGCGGGGCCAGGCGCTGAGGATGTCAGTGGAAGTGCTGCGGTCTGCATGGCTGGGGACAGGTGAGTGTATCTGTGAGTGAGTGAGTGTGTGTATGTATGTATGTATGTATGTATGTATGTATGTGTGTGCACATGCAAAGTGCGGGAGGGGGCGGAGCTGAGCGGGGGGCGGGGCCAGGCGCTGAGGATGTCAGTGGAAGTGCTGCGGTCTGCATGGCTGGGGACAGGTGAGTGTATCTGTGAGTGAGTGAGTGTGTGTATGTATGTATGTATGTATGTATGTATGTATGTGTGTGCACATGCAAAGTGCGGGAGGGGGCGGAGCTGAGCGGGGGGCGGGGCCAGGCGCTGAGGATGTCAGTAGAAGTGCTGCGGTCTGCATGGCTGGGGACAGGTGAGTGTATGTGTGAGTGAGTGTGTGTATGTGCATGTATGTATGTATGTATGTGTGTGTGTGCACATGCAAAGTGCGGGAGGGGGCGGAGCCGAGCAGGGGGCGGGGCCAGACGAGGGTGTCAGTGCTTGTCTGCATGGCTGGGGACAGGTGTGTGTGTGTGTGTGTACATACATGTGCGGAGTGCGGGAGGGGGCGGGGCCGAGCGGGGAAGTGTCGGCCTCCCTGCACACGTAACCAGCCTAAATATCGGGTAACAGCAAAGCACCCGATGTTTACCTTGGTTACCCGATATTTACCTTGGTTACGGGCCTACACCGCTTAGCGCTGGCTCCTTGCACCGTAACCAGGGTAAATATCGGGTAACCAACCAAAGCTGGTGACGTGTGCAGGGAGCCAGAGAGCATGCGCAGCGAAATCCGACGGATCTCGCTGCTCAAAAAACGTTACATGCTGCGTTCCTCCCGCCCGGCGGTCAGTCGTTCCACGACTGATCAGTCGGGCGGAGGGTGCAACGCAGCATCATCAGTCACAATCCGCTGCTCATACAAGTCTATGGGAGCAGCGGAATCCGCTAAACGGATTCCGCTGTTTACAAGAGCAGCGGATTGTGACTGATAGATTTTAGCGGAAATGTGAACTTAGCCTAACACTGCAAAAGTTGTCCAAGAATTGTTTCAGGGACATGATGAATTTTAGGGTTTGACTCGTCCTCCAAATTCCCCAGATTTCATAACAATTGAGCGTCTGTAGAATGTTCTGGATAGATCATGCAGATCCCTGGAGTCTCTCCATCCTCTATCCTCCATCCTCTATCCTCCATCCTCTATCCTCACTAAAGTTGAGCGCGGTTCGCGGTTCGAGGTTCTCCAGTTCTAGGCTCGAGTGATTTTGGGGCCTGTTCTAGATCGAACTAGAACTCGAGCTTTTTGCAAAAGCTCGATAGTTCTAGAAACGTTCGAGAACGGTTCTAGCAGCAAAAAAACAGCTAATTCCTAGCTGGCTTTCCGCTGTAATAGTGTAAGTCACTCTGTGACTCACACTATTATGACATTTCAGTGTATAGAGTGCGGGAACAGCGCCTTCAGATCACTGCTGTTTGTATAATGGCGATCGCCATTTTTTTTTTTTCCTTGTCTTCCTTCCCTAAGCGCGCGCGTCTTGTGGGGCGGGCCAGCATGTCAGCCAATCCCAGACACACACACAGCTAAGTGGACTTTTAGCCAGAGAAGCAACGGCATGTGTGATAGGATCTGCATGTCACATGTCCCTGCATTATAAAAACGAGTATCTGCCCGTCCGGACGCCATTATCTCTTCTGCGTCCTTGGTGTCAGACATCACTGGCGCAGCTCCGTCCTTTGTCCTATCGCCGATACAGCTGTATGCGCTCCATACACAGCGCTAGACAGCATAGGGATAGCACTTTCTATCAGTCCTTTTAAGGGCTCGTACCGGCAGGGTCAGAGCCATAGGTGACAGGTCCTGAAAACAGAGACAGCGTCTGTGTAGCCAAGGTCAGGGATTTCGTTGCTGCATTTCCCCATTAGGAGGGAATAGAAAGGCAGGCTTCCATTCCTCTACCCAGAGCCCCACAATCCTGGCACTGTACCCTCCTGTCCTCTGCACACTCCAACTCATTATAACTAAGCCATTATACTAGCAAACAGTCAGTGTACCTAGTGGCATCCTAAACGTGGCTATTGTACTTTTGTGTAGTCACACTAGTGGAAAGATATTTGCAGCACGTCTGCCTGCATTGCACACTCAAACTCTTTTTAACTAAGCCATTATACTAGCAAACAGTCAGTGTACCTAGTGGCATCCTAAACGTGGCTATTGTACTTTTGTCTAGTCACACTAGTGGAAAGATATTTGCAGCACGTCTGCCTGCATTGCACACTCAAACTCTTTTTAACTAAGCCATTATACTAGCAAACAGTTAGTGTACCTAGTGGCATCCTAAACGTGGCTATTGTACTTTTGTGTAGTCACACTAGTGGAAAGATATTTGCAGCACGTCTGCCTGCATTGCACACTCAAACTCTTTTTAACTAAGCCATTATACTAGCAAACAGTCAGTGTACCTAGTGGCATCCTAAACGTGGCTATTGTACTTTTGTGTAGTCACACTAGTGGAAAGATATTTGCAGCACGTCTGCCTGCATTGCACACTCAAACTCTTTTTAACTAAGCCATTATACTAGCTAACAGTCAGTGTACCTAGTGGCATCCTAAACGTGGCTATTGTACTTTTGTCTAGTCACACTAGTGGAAAGATATTTGCAGCACGTCTGCCTGCATTGCACACTCAAACTCTTTTTAACTAAGCCATTATACTAGCAAACAGTTAGTGTACCTAGTGGCATCCTAAACGTGGCTATTGTACTTTTGTGTAGTCACACTAGTGGAAAGATATTTGCAGCACGTCTGCCTGCATTGCACACTCCAACTCTTTTTAACTAAGCCATTATACTAGCAAACAGTCAGTGTACCTAGTGGCATCCTAAACGTGGCTATTGTACTTTTGTGTAGTCACACTAGTGGAAAGATATTTGCAGCACGTCTGCCTGCATTGCACACTCAAACTCATTGTTACTAAGCCATTATACTAGCAAACACTGAGTGAACTTAGTGGCATCCTAAACGTGACTATTGGACTTCTGTATAGTCCCACTAGTGCAAAGATATTTGCAGCACCTCTGCCTGCATTGCACACTCAAACTCATTGTTACTAAGCCATTATACTAGCAAACACTGAGTGAACTTAGTGGCATCCTAAACGTTACTATTGGACTTCTGTATAGTCCCACTAGTGCAAAGATATTTGCAGCACCTCTGCCTGCATTGCACACTCAAACTCATTGTTACTAAGCCATTATACTAGCAAACACTGAGTGAACTTAGTGTCATCCTAAACGTGGCTATTGTACTTTTGTCTAGTCACACTAGTGGAAAGATATTTGCAGCACGTCTGCCTGCATTGCACACTCAAACTCTTTTTAACTAAGCCATTATACTAGCAAACAGTCAGTGTACCTAGTGGCATCCTTTACGTGGCTATTGTACTTTTGTGTAGTCACACTAGTGGAAAGATATTTGCAGCACGTCTGCCTGCATTGCACACTCAAACTCTTTTTAACTAAGCCATTATACTAGCAAACAGTCAGTGTACCTAGTGGCATCCTAAACGTGGCTATTGGACTTTGCTATAGTCCCACTAGTGCAAAGATATTTGCAGCACGTCTGCCTGCATTGCACACTCAAACTCTTTTTAACTAAGCCATTATGCTAGCAAACAGTCAGTGTACCTAGTGGCATCCTAAACGTGGCTATTGTACTTTTGTCTAGTCACACTAGTGGAAAGATATTTGCAGCACGTCTGCCTGCATTGCACACTCAAACTCTTTTTAACTAAGCCATTATACTAGCAAACAGTCAGTGTACCTAGTGGCATCCTAAACGTGGCTATTGTACTTTTGTCTAGTCACACTAGTGGAAAGATATTTGCAGCACGTCTGCCTGCATTGCACACTCAAACTCATTGTTACTAAGCCATTATACTAGCAAACACTCAGTGTACCTAGTGGCATCCAATACGTGGCTATTGTACTTTTGTGTAGTCACACTAGTGGAAAGATATTTGCAGCACGTCTGCCTGCATTGCACACTCAAACTCTTTTTAACTAAGCCATTATACTAGCAAACAGTCAGTGTACCTAGTGGCATCCTAAACGTGGCTATTGGACTTTGCTATAGTCCCACTAGTGCAAAGATATTTGCAGCACGTCTGCCTGCATTGCACACTCAAACTCTTTTTAACTAAGCCATTATACTAGCAAACAGTCAGTGTACCTAGTGGCATCCTAAACGTGGCTATTGTACTTTTGTGTAGTCACACTAGTGGAAAGATATTTGCAGCACGTCTGCCTGCATTGCACACTCAAACTCATTGTTACTAAGCCATTATACTAGCAAACACTGAGTGAACTTAGTGGCATCCTAAACGTGACTATTGGACTTCTGTATAGTCCCACTAGTGCAAAGATATTTGCAGCACCTCTGCCTGCATTGCACACTCAAACTCATTGTTACTAAGCCATTATACTAGCAAACACTGAGTGTACCTAGTGGCATCCTAAACGTGGCTATTGGACTTTTGTCTAGTCACACTAGTGCAAATCTATGTGCAGCACCTGTGCATGACACCCTCCTGCTCTGTTTTTAATAAGCTATAATGATAGCAAAAAATACTGCCATTTAGTGGCATCATAGAACTGGCTGTTGTATTCCATTAGTGCCCCACTGGTGCCAAGCTATTTCTAGCACCTCTACATGACACCCTCATGCACATTTTGCTACGCTAATGTTATCGCAAACTCAGGGAATTCATTGCTGCATTTGATAATTCGGAGGGATAGAAAGTGAGGCTTCCTTTAGCTTTTCCTTCTGTTCATAGACAGCATCTCCAAGTTCACACCCGAAGAGCAATTTCTCCTCCACGTCTAAGTGTGGAGAGGCAGCTAGTGCGCATGCGTGTGCCGATTTACCCCAGCTGCAGCCTAACTACAGTGTTTCGCCTAGTGAGTATGCTCAGCCTGACTGTGCCATTGCTGAGGCTAAGTCTTCATTTCGGGATACAGCGCATGCTCCCACACTTAGTGCGAAAAGCCTCTTTGCACAGGTACTTTCACTCCGTGCCGGGTCTAGGTCCTGTGTTGTGCCTAGACACCATGCTAAAGCTGATAGTCTTTTTTCAGACACTGTATTTCATGCTACTGAACATGCTCAGGCACTTACTGCATCAGAGACTATGTCCGGTAATGAACTCTTTGGCCCTGCCCCTGATGTGGGGGTCCCAAATAGACCACAGGGCATCAGGTGTCCTGACGATGTGGCCAGGCCACTCCCAAATGGCTTGCAGAGGCCCGCCCCTATGACTTGTCACCGCATTATTGATGGTCAGACGATGACTGGTGAGGTGTTTGGGTCATGGCAGCCATGAGGTCATCATTGAAGTTGCAGTTCCAAATAGGACGCTAGTTATGCCACTCATGACGTGTCACTCTACTTTTGTCTCCAGGAGGTGCATTGTGGTTCACCCTGGTTTGGGGCGGACCCAGGTTATAAAAGGGGCTGGAGCCAACAAGGAGGTGCGCAGTCTTCTATTATGCTCCGAAAGAGCACACCTCCATGTGTTGAACCCATTGCAGCTTTAGGCCAGAGGTAGGCAGGGATAGGGTGTCGATGCAGGCCACCACCACAGTTGGTAACGCAGAACGGTTAAGACCAGCTCCTGTCCTACCAGTCCTGCTTGTGCAGCCCAGTGGCATTAACAGGCCTGCTGCTGCTGATGCGCCTGCTGTCCACAGGTGTGGCCCCTACGCACATGGTCAGCGTACTCAATGGCCCCTGTGTTGTTAACAGGGAGTTCCTGGGCTGGGTCGGCATGTGGACCCTGTGACGCTAACAGGGCTCCCAGTCTCCAGATCCGAATGGCGTCTAACTCGGTTCAGGCAACTATTAGTTTCATAGCCACACAGCTCTGTATCCTCCACCAAACCTTCCAGTTGCCAACCTCTCCTTTTCCAACTGGGAGCACGGTGGACACTGACTGCTGATGGGGATATATACCTTTCTCTTTCTTTTCTTATTAATTTTCGTTATATAGCGGTAACATAGTATATACCACCTTATCCAAATCTGCCAGTCCCACTGTAACAGATGGTGTTTCTTCAGCAAATGTTACTGTTGCTTAACCACCAAATCCACGGACCAAAACTTTTTTCCCCTTTCCAACACACCTGTTCCCCTTTCCACCAGCATCTGTCCTTTTTCAACTCATTTTGGTATATGACCAAAAGTGCAACTCTGCAAGGACACCGTACTCAACGCCATCTCAGCACAGCAGCCATCCCTCGGTCCCTCAGATGTGGACAAGTAAAAGACAATTTCCTCCTATCCATGACAAAGCGTTGAGAATCACTCTGTGCAGCACTGGTGTTTACTGGAAAAGCAGGTCTAAGATTGCGTACCACCTTCTGCAGATACTCCTGTATACGTGCGTCCATTTCTATGGCAGGAATTATTTCGCCAAATTTTGTCTTGTACCGGGGATCTAACAGTGTGGCAACCCAGTAGTTAGCATTACTTCGAATTCGTACAATCCGAGGGCCATGTTGTAGGTAGTACAGGCAAAAAGGCACTCATGTGTCTTGTGCATCCAGGAGGACCAAGTCCTTGGTGTGTTGGTGGCAGAGAGGTGAGAATCGTGCCTCCTTCCTCTGCCCTCTCCCCACAACCTCGCACAACCGAAATGTGAGCAAGCTCTCACTCATCTGCTGAGTCTTCCATGCCCATCGCCAGTTCGTCCTCCATTTCTTCATGGGCTCCTGCACCTTCCTCAACACTTTTTGCTGATACTATGCGCCCTTGTTAATCCCTCTCCCTCACCATGACTGCCGCCTAGGTGCCGCTGACCATCTGGACCTCGTAGATCTTGTTATCCCTTACGCATATGACTCCTCCTGTACTTCATCCCCTTCCTCTTGTCCCAACACCTGACTCCGAATAATAATTAGTGTGCTCCATCATGTAGATGACCAGAATTGTCACGCTGAGAATGACATTGCCAGTGCTAAACATCTTCGTCGACATTTGTAAACTGTGTAGCAGGGTGCATAGGTCCTGGATCTGACACCACTCCAGCAGCGTGATCTGCACCACCTCTGGATCAAGTTATCCCAGGCTATATGTCATAACGTATTGCAGCAGGGTTCGGCGGTGCTGCCACAAACGCTGCAACATGTGCAGATTCAAATTCCTGCATGTCGGCACATCGCATTTCAGGCGTTTAACCACCAGACCTAAAGACTTCTGTAGCGACGAAAGTTGTTGAGCTGCTGTGTGCGCACGATGGAAGTGAGCACATAGCGAGCGTGCCCGCTGCACAAGGCCATGTAGGCCCGGGATGGTGTTTTAAAAATTGCTGGAGAATTAGGTTCAACACGTGAGCCATACAAGGCACGTGTGTCACATTGCCCTGACGATGGCCCGCAGCCAGGTTTGCATCATTGCCGCACACGGCTGTTAAGTCACCAACGGAGTCCGCTCCGTCAATTTGTACTCCGGTCACCAGGTGACAAGGTGTTCCTTTCATGCATAGTGCTGATGATGGGAGAGGAGTCGATGCCAGCGGCGCAGGTGGACGCAGGTTATGCTCACCCACTGGGCTGCATTACCTTGACAGATGCAGAATCTCTGGCTGAATGTAGCTGGTGGGTATCTCACAGATGAAATACCATCATTCAGCTACAACCAATGGGAAGACACCCTTTTTTATGCCCATCCTGTCTGCAGACCACTGCCAGACATAGCTATGAACCTGTGGTTAATTTTACCCCCAGTTCAGTTTTATGATTTTGTGTGCTTGTTACCTGACTATTTTTCCTGCTTGCTGTTTATGTACCTTGTTGGCCGATCCGCATTTCACCTCTGCTTGTTTTCTGATGAAGTCCTGGCCGTCCCATTCTGTTCCTGTTCCTCAATTAATGTTTTGACCCTGCCTGACTACTATTCTCTGGAACTGCAGCCTTCCACAGGTATTATTCACCTTGGGCCCTGTGTAATCCCTAATCCCTGTATAGGGGTTAAAGGGTTTCAGGGTTCTAGAGGTCCTGCTTGGTGAGTGGCTTCCCTCTAGCCTATCATTTACAGCCCATCTGAGTGTGTGGATCAAGGAAGGCGTTACACCGTGCTCTCTGCAGAAGGCCATGTGGGCCAGGATAGTGCTTTAAAAATTGCTGGACAACCAGGTTCAACACGTGAACCACACAAGGCACGTGTGTCACATTGTCACAGCGAAGGGCCGCACCCATGTTTGCATCATTGTCGCACCCGGCCTTCCCTGGCTGCTGGTTGAGTGGAGACAACCATTGATGAAACTTGGTCTCCAGAGCTAACCTTCCACAACTTCTCAGCGGTGTGACTCACATTTCCCATACATTTCAAAGTAAACCTTTGACCGCCTGATGGCATTGAGCTCTGCTGCCAGCATAGTAAGGAGGTGTGTGGTATTCCTTGTGCGCAGTTACAAGGAAGGGTGGCCTGACCACACAGGGTTTGCGCCAAGGTGGAGGACCCACACGAGGTTGAAGAGGCAGAAGCAGTGTATTAACTTCTACATACAGAAGAAGGATTGAAACAACTCGTGGGGATGGCAAGACTTGTACAGCAGACCCTTCTCCATCTCTCCCCACAGTAACCCATTGCCCAGTCAGCGACATGTAACGCCCCTGTCCATGCTTACTGGGCCAATTATCTGTGGTGAAATGCACCCTGTCACACAGAGTTTCTCAAGGAATCAGTGATGTTTAGTGCGACATGCTGGTGTAGCGCGTGCACGCCTTTGTTGGAGAAGGAGTGGCGCCTGGGCATCGGCTCTTGGGGCACTGCGATGGGCATAAGGTCTCAAAAATCCTCGGTTAAAAAGGTTGGAAAGGCAGCATTTTGGTAGCCAACAGTTTCCAGATGCTGAAAGTCAACCTCTAAGCCATGTCATGCCCTTCTAAAAGCATGTAAAACACAGTAAGGGGACTCCAACCACAGTCTCCCTTGTTTCCAAAAATTGGGCCACACACACCCCACTTGACTGTCATCGGTTGAGCCCCCTTTTGAAAAAGAAAAAGATGCTTTGCATGAAGCACTCTCAAAAATACGCGTGCCTTTCCCGTCCCCTGGCTGACCCAGGGGAAGAAAAGTCCTCTGAGAGCCATGACTTGTTCATCTTCGTTCTTTTAGAAACACTGCGAGGGGACTCCAACCACAGTCTCCCTCGTTTCCACTAACTGGGCCACACACACCCCACTTGACTGGCATCGGTTGAGCCCCCTTTTGAAAAAGAAAAAGATGCTTTGCATGAAGCACTCTCAAAAATACGCGTGCCTTTCCCGTCCCCTGGCTGACCCAGGGGAAGAAAAGTCCTCTGAGAGCCATGACTTGTTCATCTTGGGTCTTTTAGAAACACAGCGAGGGGACTCCAACCACAGTCTCCCTCATTTCCACTAACTGGGCCACACACACCCCACTTGACTGGCATCGGTTGAGCCCCCTTTTGAAAAAGAAAAAGATGCTTTGCATGAAGCACTCTCAAAAATACGCGTGCCTTTCCCGTCCCCTGGCTGACCCAGGGTAAGAAAAGTCCTCTGAGAGCCATGACTTGTTCATCTTGGTTCTTTTAGAAACACAGCGAGGGGACTCCAACCACAGTCTCCCTCGTTTCCACTAACTGGGCCACCCCCCCCCCACTTGACTGGCATCGGTTGAGCCCCCTTTTGAAAAAGAAAAAGATGCTTTGCATGAAGCACTCTCAAAAATACGCGTGCCTTTCCCGTCCCCTGGCTGACCCAGGGGAAGAAAAGTCCTCTGAGAGCCATGACTTGTTCATCTTGGTTCTTTTAGAAACACAGCGAGGGGACTCCAACCACAGTCTCCCTCGTTTCCACTAACTGGGCCACACACCCCCCACTTGACTGGCATCGGTTGAGCCCCCTTTTGAAAAAGAAAAAAATGCTTTGCATGAAGCACTCTCAAAAATACGCGTGCCTTTCCCGTCCCCTGGCTGACCCAGGGGAAGAAAAGTCCTCTGAGAGCCATGACTTGTTCATCTTGGTTCTTTTAGAAACACAGCGAGGGGACTCCAACCACAGTCTCCCTCGTTTCCACTAACTGGGCCACACACCCCCCCACTTGACTGGCATCGGTTGAGCCCCCTTTTGAAAAAGAAAAAGATGCTTTGCATGAAGCACTCTCAAAAATACGCGTGCCTTTCCTGTCCCCTGGCTGACCCAGGGGAAGAAAAGTCCTATGAGAGCCATGACTTGTTCATCTTGGTTCTTTTAGAAACACAGCGAGGGGACTCCAACCACAGTCTCCCTCGTTTCCACTAACTGGGCCACACCCCCCCCCACTTGACTGGCATCGGTTGAGCCCCCTTTTGAAAAAGAAAAAGATGCTTTGCATGAAGCACTCTCAAAAATACGCGTGCCTTTCCCGTCCCCTGGCTGACCCAGGGGAAGAAAAGTCCTCTGAGAGCCATGACTTGTTCATCTTCGTTCTTTTAGAAACACAGCGAGGGGACTCCAACCACAGTCTCCCTCGTTTCCACTAACTGGGCCACACACCCCCCACTTGACTGGCATCGGTTGAGCCCCCTTTTGAAAAAGAAAAAGATGCTTTGCATGAAGCACTCTCAAAAATACGCGTGCCTTTCCCGTCCCCTGGCTGACCCAGGGGAAGAAAAGTCCTCTGAGAGCCATGACTTGTTCATCTTGGGTCTTTTAGAAACACAGCGAGGGGACTCCAACCACAGTCTCCCTCATTTCCACTAACTGGGCCACACACACCCCACTTGACTGGCATCGGTTGAGCCCCCTTTTGAAAAAGAAAAAGATGCTTTGCATGAAGCACTCTCAAAAATACGCGTGCCTTTCCCGTCCCCTGGCTGACCCAGGGTAAGAAAAGTCCTCTGAGAGCCATGACTTGTTCATCTTGGTTCTTTTAGAAACACAGCGAGGGGACTCCAACCACAGTCTCCCTCGTTTCCACTAACTGGGCCACCCCCCCCACTTGACTGGCATCGGTTGAGCCCCCTTTTTAAAAAGAAAAAGATGCTTTGCATGAAGCACTCTCAAAAATACGCGTGCCTTTCCCGTCCCCTGGCTGACCCAGGGGAAGAAAAGTCCTCTGAGAGCCATGACTTGTTCATCTTGGTTCTTTTAGAAACACAGCGAGGGGACTCCAACCACAGTCTCCCTCGTTTCCACTAACTGGGCCACACACCCCCCACTTGACTGGCATCGGTTGAGCCCCCTTTTGAAAAAGAAAAAGATGCTTTGCATGAAGCACTCTCAAAAATACGCGTGCCTTTCCCGTCCCCTGGCTGACCCAGGGGAAGAAAAGTCCTCTGAGAGCCATGACTTGTTCATCTTGGTTCTTTTAGAAACACAGCGAGGGGACTCCAACCACAGTCTCCCTCGTTTCCACTAACTGGGCCACACACCCCCCCCACTTGACTGGCATCGGTTGAGCCCCCTTTTGAAAAAGAAAAAGATGCTTTGCATGAAGCACTCTCAAAAATACGCGTGCCTTTCCCGTCCCCTGGCTGACCCAGGGGAAGAAAAGTCCTATGAGAGCCATGACTTGTTCATCTTGGTTCTTTTAGAAACACAGCGAGGGGACTCCAACCACAGTCTCCCTCGTTTCCACTAACTGGGCCACACCCCCCCCACTTGACTGGCATCGGTTGAGCCCCCTTTTGAAAAAGAAAAAGATGCTTTGCATGAAGCACTCTCAAAAATACGCGTGCCTTTCCCGTCCCCTGGCTGACCCAGGGGAAGAAAAGTCCTATGAGAGCCATGACTTGTTCATCTTGGTTCTTTTAGAAACACAGCGAGGGGACTCCAACCACAGTCTCCCTCGTTTCCACTAACTGGGCCACACACGCCCCACTTGACTGGCATTGGTTGAGCCCCCTTTTGAAAAAGAAAAAGATGCTTTGCATGAAGCACTCTCAAAAATACGCGTGCCTTTCCCGTCCCCTGGCTGACCCAGGGGAAGAAAAGTCCTCTGAGAGCCATGACTTGTTCATCTTGGTTCTTTTAGAAACACAGCGAGGGGACTCCAACCACAGTCTCCCTCGTTTCCACTAACTGGGCCACACACACCCCACTTGACTGGCATCAGTTGACCCAATTTTCAAGATGAAAAAGATGCTTTGCATGAAGCACTCTCAAAAATACGCGTGCCTTTCCCATCCCTTGGCTGACCCAGGGGAAGAAAAGTCCTCTGAGAGCCATGTCCACATTGTCAGTGGACAGACACGTGTGCTTATCTGCCAGCAGACCCCCAGCAGCACTGAAGACAGGTTCCGAGAGAACGCTGGCTGCAGGACACGACAAGATCCCTAAGGCGTACGTGGCGAGCTCAGGCAATTTATCAAGATTGGAAGCCTAAAATGAATAGGGCTCAAGTTGCACAGTAATGGCATCGACGTTCCCTTGCATATACTCATCTCTGTGTCTCCTCCTCTTTTTCCTTGTCCAGCTCCTTTGTTTTCGCATGAGTATATGTCCTTGTCACTTTCCCATGTGTTTGTGTTGTGTTGTGAGTTGTTTGTCACCTTTTGGACACCTTTGAGGGTGTTTTCTAGGTGTTTTTATGTGTTTGTGATTGCCTGCCATTGTTTCCTATGCAGTTCGAGTTCGGTTCGTCGAACGTTCGACGAGCCGAACTCGAACGGGACCTCCGTTCGGCGAACCGACCTCGAGCCGAACCGGGACCGGTTCGCTCATCTCTAATCCTCACACTGCACAGTTCCACACTGATTCTAGTGCCAGTAATACAAGAATTGTAAGTCAGGAGCTTCCTGACAGAGGTTATCATAGTCGAGGTGCATTACACAAGCCAACAAACAGAAGATTCTTCAGAAGGGAACCATCTCCATATTTATGCTCATCATTAAAGGCATATGCAGGATTTTGTATTATGGCTTTGAATATGGTTAGTGTTGAATTAATGCAAGCGCTCTCACATACCTATAACCAACCCCAGAGACTTGTTTCACCTTCAAATTAAAGGAAATCTGTCAGCAGGTTTTTGATACCTCATCTGAGAGCAGCATGATGTAGGCAGAGACTCTGAATCCAACAATGTATCACTTAGCTTACTGGGTGCAGCTGTTCTGCCTCAAAGTTGTTGGATTTAGCATACAGAAGAGCTGAGACAGCTGCTCGTGCCCACACCAGACATTGTAAATCAACAGTGAGGTGCCAATCAGAAGAAGGAGCATATCAGACAACATGGCTGGAGCCAGCTAGTCACAGCAATGATAAGGTCCTACTACTACAAACAACATCACAGACATTGACACGAGAGGTATGAATAAATTCTCTGTGTTAACGCTTACAGCATGTGGTCTTCAGATTACATATAAAAAACCTGATGACAGATTCACTTTAACTCTTATAGTGCCACTCACTATGCCCCTAAATATAGTATTGACAGTTAAGGCCCCGTCACACGCAGCGATATTGCTAGCAAGCGTACCCGCCCCTGTCGTTTGTGCATCACGGGCAAATCGCTGCCTGTGGCGCACAATATCGTTCAGAGCCGTCACACGGACTTACCTGCCTAGCGACGTCGCTGTGGCTGGCGAACCACCTCCTTTCTAAGGGGGCGGTTCGTGCGGCATCACAGAAGCATCACTAAGCGGCCGCCCAGTAGAAGCGGAGGGGCGGAGATAAGCTGCCGTAACATCCCGCCCACCTACTTCCTTCATCATTGCCGACGGCTGAAGGCAAGCTGTAGTTCGTCATTCCCGAGGTGTCACACGTAGCAATGTGTTCTGCCTCGGGAACGACAAACAACCTGCGACCTCAACAATCAACGATATTTTGAAAATGAACGACGTGTCAACGATGGACGATAAGGTGAGTATTTTTGATTATTAACGGCCGTTTGTTGGTGTCACACGCAACAACGTCGCTATCGATGCCGGATGTGCGTCACGGAATCCGTGACCCCGGCGATATATCATTAGATACGTCGTTGCGTGTGACGGGGCCTTTACTGTGTCTCTAAAAACAATAGTTCCACACATAGTGCACCCTGAAAATAGGTGTCATGGGTCAACCACCTCTTTACAGGCAGGTCCCTCTCTTCTTCACTTGTGCTTTTAATACAATGGAGAAATAGTAAACTAGGTTCCATAACTTCTATGCCCGGAGTGTTAAATTATGACCATGTAAACATTTGTTTTCCATTTCTGGGGCTGTGGCACTTGAGGATAGGAAAGGCTGATGAACTAGCAAGACAAAAAAAACCCAGCTGTGGCTGCAAGGAGGTAACCATGTGGTGTCCCTTGTGTATTACCTTTCTTGCGCTCTTGCATTTGGACATGTAGGAGAGACAGAAGGGAGAGGTGGATTAAGAATGCAGAATTAAGACTACGCTCAGGGATGTTTAGTCTGATACTTGCGTGCCTGTTACCATGGAGACAATAAGGGGCTGCATCAGAGCTGCAGACACAAAAGGATTGGACATATGTTTAAAGAAATGCAAAGAGGAGAATAACCTTTATTACACACAAGTGTAGTTCCTTTAAGAGCTTTCTGATGCTAAACATGACGGTTTCTTAAGAAGATAGAGCTCATCTCGTCTCTGAAGATTGCAGAACTCATCTTACTTTAGGACATGTGACAACAGCATCTTCATGGCCAGTTAGAAAGCCACGGACCCACTTGGGGGGGAGGGGGCGACATGACCAAGGGGGAGGTAGGGAGTGATGGGGTTAATAGAGACAGTTGTGTGTATGCCTAATATGGCATTGGGGGATGGTCTTAGCCTGGGAGGAAGAGGAGGAGCAGGGAAAGGGTTAGTCTGGGAGAGGAAAGAGTTACCTCCTCTTCTGCTTCCGGACGCCGAACGATCCCCGCCCACCCTCCCTTTGTGTTGTTATGTGGGGGATGTTTTTTGGGTAGTTGGGATACTCTTTGTCACAACAGCGGGGGGGTAGGTCTGGTCCAGAGGTTTGGAAGTGATTAGTGGCTGGACCGGGAGTCATTGTCTTGGTATGGTGGCTCTCGGTTTCCGGGATGTGGCAGGCACGGGGTTCTGCCAAAGTGTGGGGGTCAATCCGTGGGTGATTGGCACCTCGTCTCTGGGTCGGTGTGTTGCGGCCGGGGACAGGGGGCGTAGTAGTTAGTGGACTGGGCCTACCCCGGGGGGTATTGTAAATGTTATTGTCTATTGTTACCTTTATGTGGTTGTCTTGGGTCGCCCGTTGGACGGCGTCCCTAAGGTGCTAGTTTGTAAACAATAGGCAATAAAAGGCTGCTGTGGCCATTTCAACCAAGTCGCATGCAGTCCGTGTGTTTATTCTTAGAGGATAAGGGGGTTTGGTTACACAGACATCACGACCGGAGAATCCTCCCTCAGCTGGTCATGTGCTGTAGATCTAAAAGGACCAAATCTGTCGGCATAAAAATGGATCTGGATAGGAGGACACAATTGAATACCTTAGAGAAGCAGAACATCTAGGTGTGCATGACTTTTGGTTCCTTGGTCAGAAGAACGGTGTTTCATTAATCTAAAACCAACACTGACTTACGTGTGGGGCCAAGACAGGTATACAAATAAATAAAACTTTTGTTAGATACACATGTGGTCAAAATTGTTGGTACCCCTCGTTTAATGAAAGAATAACCCACAATAGTCACAGAAAATAACTTGAATCTGACAAAAGTAATAATAAATTAAAAATCTATGAAAGTGAACAAATGAAAGTCAGACATTGCTTTTCTGCTTCCACAGAATTTTTTTTAAAAATAAAGCTCATGAACTAGGCCTGGACAGAAATGATGGCACCCTCCTCCTTAACTTAATATTTTGTTGCACTACCCTTTGAGGCAATCACTGCAATCTAACGATTTCTGTAACTGTCAATGAGACTTCTGCACCTTTCCACAGGTATTTTGGCCACTCCTCAAGAGCAAACTGCTCCAGTTGTCTCGTGTTTGAAAGTTGCCTTTTCCAGACGGCATGTTTCAGCTCTTTCCAAAGATGCTCAACAGGATTTAGGTCAGGGCTCATAGAAGGCCAATTCAGAATAGTCCAATATTTTCCTCTTAGCCATTCTTGGGTGTTTTTAGCTGTGTGGTTTGGGTCATTATCCTGTTGCAAGACCCATGACCTGCAACTGAGCCCAAGCTTTCTGACACTGGGAAACACATTTCGCTCTTCAATCCCTTAATAGTCTTAAGATTTTATTGTACCCTGCACAGATTCAAGACAACCTGTGCCAAATGAAGCAAAGCAGCCCCAGAACATAACAGAGCCTCCTCCATGTTTCACAGTAGGGACAGTGTTCTTTTCTTGACATGCTTCCTTTTTCCGTCTGTGAACAAAGAGCTTATGTGCCTTGCCAAAAAGTTGCATTTTTGTCTTATGTGACCATAGGACATTCTTCCAGAAGCTCTGTGGCTTGTCAACACGTAGTTTGGCAAATTCCAGTCTGACTTTAAGATTTTTTTTTTCAACAATGGTGTCCTCCTTGGTTGTCTCCCATGAAGTCCACTTTGGCTCAAACAACGAAGGATCGTGGGATCTGACACTGGTGTTCATTGAGCTTGAAGGTCACCTTTACTCTCTTTAGAAGTTTTTCTGGCCTCTTTTGTTACCATTCGTATTATCCGTCTCTTTGATTTGTCAGCAATTTTCCTCCTGTGGCCATGTCCAGAGAAGTTGGCTACAGTCCCATTGATCTCAAATTTCTGAATAATACTGTGAAAGTAACCTGGGCTATAGGTTGTTTGTTCAGATGTAATAAGATTATCTGTGTATGTAAATAATCAAAATATAGATGTCGTTGCATAATTATCTGTGTGTCTATATGACAATCGCACAGATGCCATAATATGATTCTAAGCTGTATGTTCAAGAAAGGGTTAACCAAAAATGATGAGGCCAGAATGAACAATGAACAGTGAAGGCCTTCATAATGATGAGTGAAAGTCTTATCAGTGGTTTCACACAAAGAAGGAATGTGTTATCTGTGGGATGAAATGTGTGTTTCCATGTTCCTATGCACCTCCCCAAACCTCCCTATACGACTTTGATGTATGAGAAAAGACAGATTTTGATACTTTGTACATGTCTGAAGGTTGAAATGTTATACTGATATCTGAACTATTCATTACACGGGTCAGTCACCTATACTGGCTCAAAGAGTGAAAACAGTCTCTGTGATCATTGTTTTCTGAGTCATTTATTATATCTGTACAGATAGCTAATTTGGCCCGTGCCTATGGATCTACCCTAAACAAAGACTCCATTAGCAGTCTTACCTAATATTTCTCCCTTGACAATATGTGCAACTGTAGTCACAGGAACATCAAGCTGCTTGGAGATGGTCTTATAACCTTTACCTTTAACATACTTATCTATAATTTTCTTTCTAATCTCCTGAGATAACTCTTTTCTTTGCTTCCTCTGGTCCATGTTGCGTGTGGTACACAACATGTCACCAAACAGCACAGTGAGTATCTGTAGCCTTATGTACAGGCCCACTGACTGATTACAAGATTGTAGACACCTGTGATGCTAATTAGCACTTGATTAAACACGTCCCTTTTGTCACATTATTTTCAGGGGTACCATCATTTCTGTCCAGGCCTATTTCATGACTTTTATTTTTTTTTAAATTCTGTGTAAGCATGGTTGAAAAGCAATGTCTAACTTTCATTTGTTCATTTTCATAGATTTTTTATTTCTTATTACTTTTGTCAGATTCAAGTTATTCCTGTGACCAATGTGGATTTTTCTTTCATTACATGAGGGGTACCAACAATTTTGACCACGTGTGTATCTTCAGTGTTGTTCAATGAATATATATATAATAAAATATTGACAGAATTGAGAGTGGTGTACTTACGTTTGTGATATACTGTATGATTGGAGTCCCAAAAATCTATGGGAAAAAAAATTATGAAAGGGACGCATGCTAAAATTACAGATTATAATAACGCACCAAACACATCTGATTTCTTTTCACAAATGCTTCTTCAAGGGTGTTCTTTTGTATTTGTGCTATGGGTTGTCCCACTCTCCATGGGTCAGAGATTTAGGATTGTTGTTTCAATAATCTGCAGTACCACACTGTATTAGGAGTTGGAAATTATGAATAAAAGCACAATTTATTCTTAAAATTCACTGACACTTTCTGTCTTTATGTACATTTTACGCCTTCTCGACTGGACCATTTTTGTTTTTTCCTCCCCTCCTTCCGAGAGCAATACATTTTTTATTTTTCCAGCAACATAGACACATGAGGGCTTGTTTTTTCAAGAACAAGTTATAGTTTTGAATATCAAAAAACTGGTCAGCACCTCCAAACACAATAAGACAAATGTGAACAGGTGCAAGCCATCACAACTATTCAATATAACCAAGAAAATACTTCTGCACTCTAAAATGCAGTATGTAAACATTTTATATATTAAATTGGAATTGCATTGCTGCTATAGAAGATATGTTAAAAAATGAAGGTACTTACAGTAGCTCACAAATTGGCCAATTCTTGGGAGTCCAGCAGCCAGAGACAAGGCGTACCACTTTGTTTTGAATGTCATCATTCATTATACTAATCAAAACAGAAAACATTCCAAACATTTTGAAATTTGGAGAAAAAAAAACTATTGTACAATTGTTTTTTGGGTTATGCTTTCATGGTGTTCATTGTATTGTAAAAATGACTAAAGGGGGCTTTAGACGCTGCGACATCGCTAATGCGAAGTCGTAGGGGTCAGGGAATTTGTGACACACATCCGGTTGCATTAGCGATGCCGTTGCGTGTGACACCTATGAGCGATTTTGCATCGTTGCAAAAACGTGCAAAATCGCTCATCGGTGACATGGGGGTACTTTCTCAATTATCGTTGGAGCTGCAGGTACGAAGTAGTTCATCGCTCCTGCGGCAGCACACATCGCTATGTGTGACACCGCAGGAACGAGGAAGCTCTCCTTACCTGCCGCCGGCCACAATGCGGAAGGAAGAAGGTGGGCGGGATGTTACGTCCTGCTCATCTCCGCCCCTCCGCTTCTATTGGGCGGCCGCTTAGTGACGTCGCTGTGACGCCGTACGGACCGCCCCCTTAGAAAGGAGGCGGTTCGCCGGTCACAGCGACGTCGCTAGGCAGGTAAGTACGTGTGACGGGTCCGAGCGATGTTGTGCGACTCGGGCAGCGATTTGCCCGTGTCACACAACAGATGGGGGCGGGAACGCACGCTAGCGATATGGGTACCGATATCGCAGCGTGTAAAGTAGCCTTTAGCAACATGATTTTCCAGGTCAAATCAATTACAGCAATGCCAAACTTGTATTTTTTTTATTCAGTTTTTTTTAAGTAGTGAAAAAAAATATTCAAATGTTTGTTTTAAATTTTTTTTTTTTTTTAAAACAAACATTGAATTTTCCAGACCACTAAAATTTTAATTTTTATGTGGATGGGGCTGTGCTAGGGCTCATTTTTGCGTGGCTAGCCTGATGTTTTTATTGATAAAATTTTGAGTTAGATACAACATTTTGTAGCTTCTTATTGCATTTTTTGACAAAGTTACAGCTGGTCGAAAAAACGCAATTTTAGTATTTTAATTTTTCTTTTTTAGGGTGTTCACTGGTTGGGTTCATTTTAGATTTTGATAGATCAGATTTTTATAGATGCAGTGATATTAAATATGTTTTTATTATTATTTACTGTATTTTTAATGAGGGAAAATGTTGGAAATTAGATTTTTAAGGGTACGTGCTCAAGATCAGGACCTGCTGCGTCCTGGATGTGGCGGGTCCTGAACTGCGGGGCCGTGAGTCTCCTCCTCAGGAGACCACAGTTGCTCGTGCCTATGATCCGGGCTTGGGCAGTTGCCGTCATTCCTCTCTTTTCTCCTTGCGGAGGACGCTTGCGTCTTCGCAGCAAAGAATTGACATGCTTGCAGTGCAGGAAGCTGCACCGTATGTTTACACTGCCAGCAGTGCCCACACAGTGGGCATGGGATTTCTAGAAATCTCATCCGTTGTGCTTGTACTGTACATCACAGCGTTTTGGGCACAGCTGAAACACGCAGCATCTAAAACGCTGTGAACACTGCTCATGGGCATGCAGTCTTATAGTTTTTAGATTTTTTTTTAGTTTAATTACTTCTACTAGGGGACTTTAACCTGTGATCATATGATCACGTGACCTATATAAAGCAATACCACAGTACAGGCCGTGTGTTTGAGACCTCTGATCTAAACCATCCATTGTAAATCTGGCAGAATGTTCATGTCCGTTGTCCCTCTGGATGGTGAACCTATGCCCCAGTCTCAGGTCTTTTGTAGACCAAAGTAGAACTTTTTGGGCTAAACGCAATATGCTATGAGTGGCGAAAAACTAACACTGTACATCACCTTGAAAAACTATCTCCATCGTCAAATATGGTTGTGACAGAATCATCCTGGGGAGATGGTTTTCTTCAGCAGGACATGGAAGCTGGTCAGAGTTGATGGGAAGATGGATGGAGCTAAATACAGGGCAGTCCTGGAGGAAAACCTGTTGGAGGCTACAAAAGACTTGAGACTGGGTGTGTAGATTCACCTTCCAGTTGGACATTGACCTCAAACATACTGCCAGATCTACAATGGAAAACATATCCATGTGTTTGAATAGCCAGGTCAAAATCCAGACCTAAATCTATTTAAGAATCTATGGGAAGACTTGAAAATTGCTGTTCACAGACACACTTCATCCAATCTCACTGAGCTATTTTGCAAAGATGATCAGTTTCCGCTCATCTTGGAAGATTTCTATAAGATTTTGTAGTTTGTGTATGGGAAGTTTTGCCCATTCATCCAGAAAAACAATTGCCAGGTCAGTTACAGGTGACACAATGCAGTCAGGCAGGAAAATTTTACTGGTACGTATTTACCAAACCCAGACTCATCCATCAGACGATTATATGTAAGCTATAATTTTTATAATACAAGTTAGATAGGTCCCCTAGGGGATTGTCTCATGCTTAACAAAGGCTATATAACCCGAGATGTTATTTGTCACCGTATATCAAGTAATTACAGTGTACTCTATGTGGTTTAAACTTTGTATGTCAGAAAAAAAAATCAATAAAATTACACAGGCATATTTTTGTGCCTACTGGTGTGTGGTACCTTTATGCATCTCCATGATACTAGAGATGAGCAAATCTGAAAAAATTGAATTCACCAAATCACTTGGATATTCCCAGGAAATTTGATTTGCAGCAAAATGTTTCTCAACAAATTGAAAGTGCCTTATAATTCTCTGGGGACCTAAGGACCCAGCATGGTCCAGCAAGGATCTATGTGTTTCATTGTGGCATTCAAAGAGGTATAATTTTTTTTTTTTATTCTTCCATCTACAACAGGGGTGGGGCGGCACGGAGCAAGTAGGGACACAGACCATCAATCTCCAACCATTATGCATTGCATGTAAAAATTATTCTATGCTGACATGATATAATAATCTGCACATATATGTATAACCAGACATAGGAGTAAACCACAAAGGGTAGAAAAAATGGGTATATAACCACAAAGAGAATTCAATCAAACAGAGATGTATCACTGTATGATGAAAAATATTTCATATGTAGTATATCAATATAGGTCCCTACAACCGATTATACACACTAATATCCACCATCAATATGAGGGTGGCAGGAGAAAGTAATAAATTACATGCATAACCACACAAGTCAAAAAAGGGAGGAAGTGTGACACTGTCGGGAGGAAGGAAAATTCATTCACATCCTAACAATGAAAGTCCCTGATCAGCAATGAACTATAGCTGGAAGTTTAAGGTTAAATATTGCTATACCCAACCTGCGTATATAATTATATCAGGGAAACACTTTCAAGGTTAAAATATGTGGAAAAAGAGCGGTAACACTCTAATTTCATTCACATCCCAACAATTAACGTCCCTGATCAGCGCTAAACTATAGTTGAAAAGTTAAGGTAAGATATTACTATACCTAACCTGCGTATATAATTACATCAGGGAAACACTTTCAAAGTTCAAATATGTGGAGAAAGAGCAGTGGCACACTCTACCTAGGAGACTTGGGGAGGTCAGAGAGAGGCGTCCGTGTCCTTCCCGACGGCCATTTCGGCGGTGAAGCCTTTGTCAGGGGCCCACGCCCCCTGACGAAGGCTTCACCGCCGAAACGGCCGTCGGGAAGGACACGGACGCCTCTCTCTGACCTCCCCAAGTCTCCTAGGTAGAGTGTGCCACTGCTCTTTCTCCACATATTTGAACTTTGAAAGTGTTTCCCTGATGTAATTATATACGCAGGTTAGGTATAGTAATATCTTACCTTAACTTTTCAACTATAGTTTAGCGCTGATCAGGGACGTTAATTGTTGGGATGTGAATGAAATTAGAGTGTTACCGCTCTTTTTCCACATATTTTAACCTTGAAAGTGTTTCCCTGATATAATTATATACGCAGGTTGGGTATAGCAATATTTAACCTTAAACTTCCAGCTATAGTTCATTGCTGATCAGGGACTTTCATTGTTAGGATGTGAATGAATTTTCCTTCCTCCCGACAGTGTCACACTTCCTCCCTTTTTTGACTTGTGTGGTTATGCATGTAATTTATTACTTTCTCCTGCCACCCTCATATTGATGGTGGATATTAGTGTGTATAATCGGTTGTAGGGACCTATATTGATATACTACATATGAAATATTTTTCATCATACAGTGATACATCTCTGTTTGATTGAATTCTCTTTGTGGTTATATACCCATTTTTTCTACCCTTTGTGGTTTACTCCTATGTCTGGTTATACATATATGTGCAGATTATTATATCATGTCAGCATAGAATAATTTTTACATGCAATGCATAATGGTTGGAGATTGATGGTCTGTGTCCCTACTTGCTCCGTGCCGCCCCGCACCTACCCTCTTGTTAATAAAGATTTTCACCTTTGCATCTTGGATATTTGGTCGTGTGTTTCTCTTTATCTCATAGTTATTACGACTCATCCTCAGTCCCCATCCAGTCTCTTATACATAATATGGTTTTTACCGTTTATATACAGTTAGGTCCAGAAATATTTGGACAGTGACACAATTTTCGCGAGTTGGGCTCTGCATGCCACCCCATTGGATTTGAAATGAAACCTCTACAACAGAATTCAAGTGCAGATTGTAACGTTTAATTTGAAGGTTTGAACAAAAATATCTGATAGAAATTGTAGGAATTGTACACATTTCTTTACAAACACTCCACATTTTAGGAGGTCAAAAGTAATTGGACAAATAAACCAAACCCAAACAAAATATTTTTATTTTCAATATTTTGTTGCGAATCCTTTGGAGGCAAGCACTGCCTTAAGTCTGGAACCCATGGACATCACCAAACGCTGGGTTTCCTCCTTCTTAATGCTTTGCCAGGCCTTTACAGCTGCAGCCTTCAGGTCTTGCTTGTTTGTGGGTCTTTCCGTCTTAAGTCTGGATTTGAGCAAGTGAAATGCATGCTCAATTGGGTTAAGATCTGGTGATTGACTTGGCCATTACAGAATGTTCCACTTTTTTGCACTCATGAACTCCTGGGTAGCTTTCGCTGTATGCTTGGGGTCATTGTCCATCTGTACTATGAAGCGCCGTCCGATCAACTTTGCGGCATTTGGCTGAATCTGGGCTGAAAGTATATCCCGGTACACTTCAGAATTCATCCGGCTACTCTTGTCTGCTGTTATGTCATCAATAAACACAAGTGACCCAGTGCCATTGAAAGCCATGCATGCCCATGCCATCACGTTGCCTCCACCATGTTTTACAGAGGATGTGGTGTGCCTTGGATCATGTGCCGTTCCCTTTCTTCTCCAAACTTTTTTCTTCCCATCATTCTGGTACAGGTTGATCTTTGTCTCATCTGTCCATAGAATACTTTTCCAGAACTGAGCTGGCTTCATGAGGTGTTTTTCAGCAAATTTAACTCTGGCCTGTCTATTTTTGGAATTGATGAATGGTTTGCATCTAGATGTGAACCCTTTGTATTTACTTTCATGGAGTCTTCTCTTTACTGTTGACTTAGAGACAGATACACCTACTTCACTGAGAGTGTTCTGGACTTCAGTTGATGTTGTGAACGGGTTCTTCTTCACCAAAGAAAGTATGTGGCGATCATCCACCACTGTTGTCATCCGTGGACGCCCAGGCCTTTTTGAGTTCCCAAGCTCACCAGTCAATTCCTTTTTTCTCAGAATGTACCCGACTGTTGATTTTGCTACTCCAAGCATGTCTGCTATCTCTCTGATGGATTTTTTCTTTTTTTTCAGCCTCAGGATGTTCTGCTTCACCTCAATTGAGAGTTCCTTAGACCGCATGTTGTCTGGTCACAGCAACAGCTTCCAAATGCAAAACCACACACCTGTAATCAACCCCAGACCTTTAACTACTTCATTGATTACAGGTTAACGAGGGAGACGCCTTCAGAGTTAATTGCAGCCCTTAGAGTCCCTTGTCCAATAACTTTTGGTCCCTTGAAAAAGAGGAGGCTATGCATTACAGAGCTATGATTCCTAAACCCTTTCTCCGATTTGGATGTGAAAACTCTCATATTGCAGCTGGGAGTGTGCACTTTCAGCCCATATTATATATATAATTGTATTTCTGAACATGTTTTTGTAAACAGCTAAAATAACAAAACTCGTGTCACTGTCCAAATATTTCTGGACCTAACTGTATGTATCTGGTAAATCATGGTGTGGCTGTGGCTTTATGTGAACATCTACAACAGGGGTGTACAACACTTTTTAGTCCAAGTGACACATTGCCAATCCCATGTGCTGCAAAAAATGTAAAAGTGTACTGACATTAATACATCACCAGAACCATCATCAGTACATTAATACATCACCAGAGACAATTTGCATATTTCCCAGAGGAGCATTGCAGCTATAAGTCTCCTCACTGGCATCCAGATTGGTTTGTAAGTCTCCGCAAGCAGAAAAGTTTTCCCCTTAGGCCCCATTATAGCTTCTCATACAGCTAGATGAGATATCATAATTTGCACTGATGAGGGGCAATCACCAGGAAACACTGTGTCTGCAAATTGAGGTTCTGATCTTACATAAGTCCTAAGTTATATGACAAGGCTCATAAAAGCATCACTTTTGACTTTTAGGATTGCTACTTCCAATAGGTGGCATTAGAGTTTGTCTCCGTCTTCCCTGAAGAGACAAATTGCATACATCACCAGAAGCACTTAGAAATGTTAGATTAAGTTTTAACATAACTATGAAGCATGTTAGTGATTGCTACATGTGTAGAAGATTAGAACCACCATCAGTATATGAGTTTTGCGCCATTAGAACATACATGACACACCACAACCACTGTCAGTACATGAATGCAGCATCAAAACCACTATCAGTACATAAATGTAGATGGCATCAGATCCTGTCATGGTTTTCTCTTGCTGAGGTTTGTGACAGGCTCAGGTTTAGGTTTCCTCTCTTACCATCCTAGACCACACATTAAATGAGTTTCGTTTCTTTTGGCGCTCGAGGGGTCACTTTCTGTTTTGTTGCAGCAACAGACTCTGCTAGGTAGCTCAGCTGTTCCTGCTGATGTCCACTTCCAGCCTGGATAAAAACCCCTGCTTCCAGCAGGGGATGCTGGTTATTCATGATCATTCTGGAGCTGGGCTTGGCGGTGGATGTGTGGTGACCCTGAGGCTGGCATCGCCACAGAGGTACTGCACCTCACACAGAGGTGTGGTGCTCCATCTTGGGTAAGAAAGAGGCTATCTACTGGTTCACATACCAAAAATCTGCAGACACCCAATTGTTACCTCACACACTAGATCAGGGCTGGGGCAGGTCCCATTAATGCTTCGCGACCAGAAATCTGGTTATGGCACTTAAACCCAGTGCACTGTCTCTGAGACCAGCCTGGGGTGGAGCTTGGTGGTGAGGTGTCTGCGGTAAATGGGCGGAGCTAAGTTTGACAGTTGACGGTTGACAGTCAGGAGGGGGAAGGAGACCGACTAAGGGGTCAAGACCCTGGGGGTCTTCCTCGACCCTGGTGACACTGAAGAGAGAATCTGAGAGATTTAGGGGAGGGGTGCCAGACTCCCCTATAGTCTTGTTCCACAAGCAACATCCCAAAGTGGAGGGATTTGGTCGCAAACGGGGTCCCGGTCCCTAGGCTAGAAAAAGACTTTAGGACTTTCTAGTAACACCGAAGGCCAGGGTGGCTGTATGCACCTTTGGGCCACAAGCAGCACATGAATCCGCTGGAAGGGGGTCACAGAGGATCAGGGAGCCAAGCAGGCAGAATTCCCTTTGAGGGTCCGTGACCCCACGACTCAGGGTACTGTCTGTGGAGGCGCAGGAATGGCAGGAGAGAGTCAGCGCAGACGAGACGACCAGGAAAGGCAAACGAAGACGAACTGGTACTGACCTCAGACTTACTTGGGATTGGTGGATGCCCATCACTGGGGATCCCAGCATACCATGGGTGGACTAAGCTGGCTGTCAACCTGGAACTGGTACAGTGAGTAAGAGACTGTTATTGCAAAGCCACGGTGTCGTCTCCATTCCTCCTGCGTCACAGCTTGCCCTCATAGACTTTTCATATTTCAAACGGTCACCCCAGGGTCCCGCTCCACTTGTGAGGAGCAAGATTATCTCAGCTGCGTCATCATCTGCCCCGGGGAAAACGCAGCACAGCTGCAAAACCACAGGTGGCGTCACAAACTTTAAAATCTCTGAAAATACAACTCTCATCATCATCCCCTTTATTATTTAAAAGACACTAATGTTACGGGGCTGCCTGGTATTATAACTAATTACGAGTAACAGGCAGTCAGGGCCCACCGTGCAACTGCTGCTAGTGACAGCAGAAAAGGGTGTCTGTACCACAGAGGTAGAACTTGTTCCTGTTACTTCACAGCAACACAAGGACTAGTACGACACACCCTGTTTAACTCAAAGAGTACCGTATTAGCATAAACTAATATGTGGTGGCAAATAAATAAGTTAGGGCGACTACCCCATACAAATAGGAAATACCTCTGTTACTTCACAGAAGTAAGCTAGTAAATTAACAAAGCATAAACAATGCTCCTAGGTAAGGAGATAATGCACAGGTCTCCTGTTAATGGTCACAGGCAAACCTAAGAACTAACCTCTATTATGCTCATAGAGGAAGTGTAATATGACAACTGATAACAGAGAGCAATAGCTTTCTCTGAAATGGCTCAAGTGCAAGTCCCTGTCCAAGCCCCATGTGCTAACCGCACTATAAGGAGCCAGGGAACTGTCTATGCTATCCGCAGAGAGTAAATAGAAGCAAAGGAGGAGAAGTTCCTACCTAGTCCGACTCCCCTAAAGCATGGGAAGCGGGTATAACGACGCCTAACCCGGTACCACTATAGAAATTGGTAGCGGGGATATTATGCAGGCTTGCATGGAACGTCTACTCCCACACAAGCACATGTAACGACTGAGCGCCGAGAGGCGGGCTCCAGGGCCCTTTATAAACTTGGCTCCGCCCACAAGATGGAGGATAATTAACAGGAATGACCCTGGACCAATAGTAACGAGCAACGACAGAAGTGACATCACCCTCGGCCAATCATGTGATGCCACGTCACATACCGAGGACCATGTGATCCCCGCATCATCTGTGACATCGCCCACGGCCAATCATGTAATGTCACATCACATGCCGAGGACCATGTGATCCCCGCATCATCTGTGACATCACCCATGGCCAATCATGTAATGCCACATCGCAGACATGCTCAGAACAGAGTAAACACTTAGCTTCAGAAATGACTAAGTCCGTGAGCATGCTCAGTAGCTCAAAATAGGGACTTAGACTCAGGAAGCTAAGAAGTTCCCAAACGACTGGAACGACGCAAACGAGGAGCAGAAAGGGAAGAAGGGGAATGTGAAGCAACAGACTCAGGGGCCGTAACAACTGCCAGGGTCATGGAGCCGGACCCCGCCACTGCTGACATCCCTGGACTAGTCCGGCTCGGTTCCGAATACCCCCGGCCCTGGAGTTGGGCATGTCAGACGGTCTGCTGCAGTTTCTGGTGCTTCTTGGTGTGGAAGTTTTCCCTGGTGTTGGAATTTTCCCTTTACCTTTCTTGGTACCTGATCACCCCATGTGTTTCCCCTGTTATTTGTTGGAGTATACGAGTTGCATTACCCCCTGGCAGTTATTTGTGTAGGTGGGTTTTTTTGGAGAGCCCTGTCCCAGTCTCTACTCTTGGGTGATCGTGTAGACTGGACATTATCATCAGGGCCAGGGCAGGAGATAGGGAGAGGTGGGGGGCTCAGACGTTGCTACGTTCAAGCGTAACTCTGGTTTGAGGGCAAGCCCAGGGTACCTCCCTAGCTTGATGGTAAGCAGCAGGGGCCCCCCTTCCACTCACTCTCCTAATCCCATCACGAAAGTCCTGACAGAACCACCGTTAGTACATGAATGCAGCATCAGAACCATCATTAGTACATGAATAACTAACTTCACTTGTATCCAATCAAGAATACCATTGATGCAAAACATCCATAAAAATATTTTTATTTATTAGCAATATATAAAACACAACACTTTGCATTATAGGGCAAACAAGAAATGCAAAACTGCACCCTCCATCTATTGGGGAGGGGCAGGTGAAGAAGCACTAAGCATACAATAAATGTTAACAGGTAGTTGCACAATTGCCATACAAAATTGCAAACAGTCCGAAGGGGGCATTAACTATTAAACTGGCAGTGATCTATAACAGGCTCACATGGACAATATCAATAGTCAAAATGACTACATAGGGAGCACTAACCAGTTATAATATCCAATCAATATATTAATCAATTGATGCACAAAGTAGATCAAAAAGTATTTTACATATGTATATACCCCTCATTGGCCGCGGTGTCCGGCAGCGCACCTATTCAAACCTTACAAAGTTATATGAAGAGTAGTTCATGCGCCGCAGGACATCACCGCCAAATGTAATAAGTATATAGTGTATTTATAGCTACTTAACCTCAGCATTACAGAAATAGTATGTAATTTTAGATCTCATGCATTCGGACACCCATTCAGCAAAGTAAATTTCTATGGCACACTAACATTAGACACGCTCCATGCGTCCATATTACGGGAAAGCATATCATCCCCATCTATATACTATGACCATAAGTTAGTTTAGGTCCTATATCCAGTGCATATGGACCTCTAAGGGTATGTGCGCACTAGGCGTTTTTTTCACGCTGCGTTTTTATGTGCGTTTTTGTCAAAAAAAACGCACCCGCGGCTAACAAACGCGGCAAAAACGCATGCGTTTTTGCCGCGATTTGGTGTGTTTTTTGCTGCGTTTTTGCTCACTGCGTTTTTAATCAGTGCACAATGCCATTAAAGATTGTTGATGAAAAAAAAAAAAAAAAAAGGTCTGATGTCATTTCCTTCTTCAAAATGTTCATTGTATGCAGGAGAGCAGACAGCTGCAGAACTAGTGTATGCAGGAGAGCAGACAGCAGCTGCAGAACTACAAGTCTCAGCATCCTCCATTCACTAGTGTATGCAGGAGAGCAGACAGCAGCTGCAGAACTACAAGTCTCAGCATCCTCCATTCACTAGTGTATGCAGGAGAGCAGACAGCAGCTGCAGAACTACAAGTCTCAGCATCCTCCATTCAGTAGTGTATGCAGGAGAGCAGACAGCAGCTGCAGAACTACAAGTCTCAGCATCCTCCATTCAGTAGTGTATGCAGGAGAGCAGACAGCAGCTGCAGAACTACAAGTCTCAGCATCCTCCATTCACTAGTGTATGCAGGAGAGCAGACAGCAGCTGCAGAACTACAAGGCTCAGCATCCTCCATCCAGGACTGTATGCAGTTTTTTGCCCAAAAAGAAAAAAAAAATGACATGGGCTTCGCCATATTTTTGTATGCTAGCCGGGTACAGCAGGCAGGTACGGGCTGCCCCCAACCCCCAGCTGCCTATTTGTACCCGGCTGGGAACCAAAAATATAGAGAAGCCCTTTTTTTTTAATTATTTCATGAAATAATTAAAAAAAAAAAATGACGTGGGCTTTGCCTAATTTTTGAGTCCAGCCGGGTACAACTAGGCAGCTGGGGATTGGAATCCACAGTGCAGGGGGCCCATGCTTTCTGGGCACCCCCACTGCGAATTGCAGTCCGCAGCCACCCCAGAAAATGGCGCTTTCATAGAAGCGCCATCTTCTGGCGCTGTATCCAACTCTTCCAGCTGCCCTGAAGCCGGGTGGCTAGCCGGGTAATAATGGAGTTAGGGCTAGCTGTATATTATCAGCTGGCCCTAAGCCCGAAATTCATGGTGTCACGCCAATATTAGACATGGCCACCATGAATTTCTAGTAATGATAAAAAAAAAAACCACAACACACAGAAAAATATTTTTATTAGAAATAAAACACAACACAATTAGTGACTCCATCTTTATTGAAATAAACCCCCCTCCGCAGTAATCCTGGGTCAGGGTCCCGCACCGTCCAATCCGGATCCAATATCATCTGATCGGTTTGCTGGAAGGCAAAGCGATCAGATGATGTCAGGTTAAACTACGTGAATCACATCACACATCAGCTGATTGTATAAAAGCCGATTATACAATCAGCTGATGCATCAGTAGAAAAAAAAAAAAAAAATAATACTCACTTATGTGCTGTGCTGATTACCGGCAGCTCCTGGAGCGATCGATTGGAGCGGAGTCTGATCCCGTCCGATCGCTGCAGCAGCTGCCGGTAATCAGCTGATGAAGTCCCCTGACGGCAGGATCAGCTGATAGCCGGCCGGGCGCGAAAAAGCCGGCGAGACTACGATCAGCTGATGCGTCAGGTGACTGCATCAGGTGATCCACCGCCAGGTCCTGCAAGCAAGGTCCTGCCCCGGGGAGACTGCACACAGCCAGAGCGGCGGTACCGGGAGGGGCTGGGAGCGGGCATGGCACCGGGACCCTGCGGACAGGTGAGTATATGACATTTTTTTTTTTTCTACTGTTCACTTTGGTTTTCGCCGCTGCCTCCACCTCCCGCCCAGACATGGCGCCGCACGGAGCTGACATGCACAGGACGGGAGGTGGAAGCAGCGGTGACGGTACCGGGAGGATTCATGCTTCTGTGTTTACCAACAGAAGGAATCCTCTTCCTGTACACGTCACTGTAGTACCCACCCCTTGCGTTTATAGCTGCGTTTTTAGTCATAGAAACGCGGCTATATGCGTTTTTCATTGCGTTTTTAACATCTCATTGAATTCAATGGGTGAAAAACGCAGTGAAAAACGCAGAAATAATTGACATGCTGCGTTTTTGTGGTCACCACAAAAACGCAGCTAAAAAAAAACGCTGTGTGCGGACAGCACTTATGAAAACCCATTGACATTGCTGGGGAAGCAATGTCACTGCGTTTTCAGCACAAAAACGCGGTAAAAAACGCCGCTAAAAACGCGGCAAAAACGCCTAGTGCGCACAAGGCCTAACAGTCCGCAGACTAATCAAGCTGACATGCACTAGAAGGGGAAATATAGCTCCTCTACTACATGCATGAATACAGATAACTAGTCTAACGTGGGCATAGCAAAAAGATTTTTTATATTCCACATACTGAGTGACAGCGTATAGGCACAATCAAGTGCAAACCTAGTTGTCAGCTACCACATATATGAATGCAGATAGTGAACCATAAAATAAACACAGCAATTTTGTTATAATACACAAATCAATGGCAGCATCTGAATGCAATATGAGTGCAGACCTGGTTAGTGGCTAATGCTTCTCACACCCCACCGTGCCTCCACCTTTTGTTATTAGTACATGAATGCAGTGCCAGACCACCACCAGTACAGGACTGCAGTGCCAGAACCACAATTCATACATGTATACAGCACCAAGCATATTGCAGCAATTATTTTCAGTATCAGGTCAATCCCATATACAGTTGTATCACTTGAACCTACAATTCCCAGTATGTGTTTAACAATAAGGAGATGCTGGGAGTTGTTGTTTCCTGTCATCATCGCACAGCGGACCATAAGACACTGTAGTATTGATGAGACATAGTCAATATCACAAATAAACATTTACATCCAGTTATCTTATGGATGACATCCCTGATTGGATTTTTTTTCCCATCTCTTTTGTAGTACAGATGCCATGATGAAATTTCATGCCCAGAGCTCATCTCTGCAAACTTCCCTCTTCTTTGCCTGCAGCAGCACTTCCCGACATAATTCCCTTAAAAATAAAAGTATCATTATACTAGCCATTAGTACTAGCCACTAGCCACTAGCCACTAGCCATTAGCCATTAGCCATGCTGTGCCCTTAAATAAATTGACCCTTACTGTGCTTCCTGCACAAAGCATCACCCATAAAGCCCCTTTGTATGATATGCCCCCACATGTCCATCTCCATATTGTCCACCCATATACTGCCCCTCTGTATATACACACCCTACACTGCCCCTCTGTATAATATGCCCCCCACACTGCCCTCTCCATAATATACCCACACACACTGTCCCCTCTGAAAAACAGGCCCTTAAGCACTGCCCCTCTGTATGATAGTCCCCCCACACAATGCAGAAACACTGTCCCTCTCCATAATATCCCCATACACTGCCTTTCTCCATACTGTCCCTCACACTGTCCTTCACACACATTGAGCCACTCCATAAACTCACCAATCCACACACACTCCTTCTGTCCAAAATATCCCCTCTAACTGCCCCTTTCCCCTTCCCATAATAACCCCCCACCCCACTGCCCCTCACTACACTGTGCCCCCTTCACAATATCCCCCTATAATGTGTGTACCTTGGCAGTAACACCAATCCTCCCATCATCTAAAATTATTGCACATTTAATCTTCAGCTCCTGCATGGAGTGCTTACCGCAGCAAATCTTTTGGTGGAGCACATGTTGTGAAGGTCTGATCTACAATCTACAGCTGTATAAAGGTCAATAATTGGCTTTACATATTGCATTTTTCAATGGCACCAATTTGTAAGTAAATGACTAAAGGGTCATTCCAAGTGCTGCCTTTCAAGGCCGAGAATGTTCAAGATTGACTCTATGTCCAGACCACCAAAATAGCCCTCTGTACCTGTGGTATTCCCATAAACATAAATGGGAGTTTCAGCAGTGAAATAGCAAAGCAATCTCTACTGTAGTAACTATAACCCTGCTTTTCTTCTCTGTTTCTCTATCTGCCATTCATTTATTTGGGCGCTACGCAGACAGCAGAGCTGCGCTTGAGTGTTTTACTAATCCCACATCAGATGGACAGAACTTAAAGGGTTATTCCTTTCTCTTCTGATCATGATTTAAGGGTGCTTTACACACTGCAACATCGCAGCGATTGCTAGCGATGTCGAGCGCGAAAGCACCCGCCCCTGTCATTCGTGCGACATTTGGTTCTCGCTGCCGTAGCGAACATTATCGCTACGGCAGCGTCACACGCACATACCTTGTCAGCGACATCGCTGTGACCGCCGAACAATCCCTCCTTCAAGGGGGCGGTTCGTTCGGCGTCATAGCAACGGCACTGCGGCGTCACTAAGCCGCCGGCCAATAGAAGCGGAAGGGCGGAGATGAGCGGATCGTAACATCCCGCCCACCTCCTTCCTTCCTCATTGCCGGTGGACGCAGGTAAGGAGATGTTCGTCGTTCCTGCGGTGTCACACATAGCGATGTGTGCTGCCGCAGGAACGACGAACAACATCGTACCTGTGGCAGCAGCGATATTAAGGAAAGGAGCGACGTGTCAACGATCACCGTTTTTGAACGATTTTGCGATCATTGATCGTTACTCCTTGGTGTCACATGCTGCGATGTCGCCACCCGCGCCGGTTATGCGTCACTAACGACGTGACCCCGACGATATATCGGTAGCGATGTCGCAGCGTGTAAAGCACCCTTAAGACATGAATGACAGCCTCTAACGTCTATGAACGCTTTATGGGGAAAATAGAAAAAAAAGTGATTCAATGATTGATTCTGAAGGTCAGTAAGAAAATTACAATCATAAATAAACATAATTGGGGTTTTTTTGTTTTATATTTTAGTACTTTTGTACAATACAAAATATTTTATTGAAAAATGTAGTTTTCATGCAGACTCATCCAGGTATGAGTCATTTCTGTCACGTGATAGGGGAGTGTTAGAAATGCAGCCCATACAGTCTAGCATCTGTGTCGCCCCAGCGATGTCACTCCAGCTTCAGGGACGCCACAAGACCTTCTTCTGTATATGGCAACAGGTATGTCGGTTTTGTATATATAAATCATGACGCCACTCACGGTTTGCGGTCAGGGGTATGGATGACCGCCACTGCAGATTTAATGAGCATCTGGGGATGATGGGGTCTGCAGTCGGATGGTGTGGCCTCCCGTGAGTGAGGTTGGCCCCAGGGGCTCAGGTGTGCAGAACAACAAGTCCCAGAATAACTCAGGCAGAGTCCGGAAAGTCTTTCAACTGCTTTTTACTCCCTCAGGTGTTATTAAGGTGAGCTGACCCGGGCAATACTGCAATAAACCAGGTGAAACCAGGTATTCTTTAAGCCAGTCTGAGGGTAACCATTAACTTGCCTTCCTAGCATTCTTTGTTTGGATAACCCCTGACTTGAAGTACCGTGGGGTCTATCCAGGGAAGTGGCTACTGCCTTTTCTCCCCTTTTTGGACCGTTTGCCGGCAGCGTGGACCAGGTGAGATGGCTACTGGCTCTGTCTCCTTATGGGTCCCTGCGTTGCTGCTGAGGCTCGGACTCTGTATGGTGGGTGAGTGACTTGTAGTTCCCCTCACTGGCAGGTTTATCAGAATGTTAAACTTGAGTCTACTCTAGGGACCTGTTCCCCATATGTGCCTAGTCACCAGGAGTCCCCGTACTTGACTGACTCTCTCTCTGTCTTTCTGACTGACTCCCTGGTAACAGTTCTCCCCCGCTAACGGCTACTCCATGTGCAGGGTCTGACTAGTGTGAGCGCGCATCTGCGTGTCCTAGCAACCGCCACTCACCACTATCAGACTGGCTCACTCCACTCCTTTCCTGACAGCCTCTGAATCTTTAGCTCCCAGCCCCTCCACTACACCCCTTGACAAGAATTGAAGGCCAGACCCCTCCAGGGACTGCCCAAGGGTCCCATCTAATGGTGTTGGAGACCTGGTTGCTCTGTGTCTGTGCGTACACACCTCATTACGGCCTCTAGGATTACCTGGAAGTATTGTCCCAGCATGGGTGCAGTACTCAGTGGTGCCTGACTAGGTCAGGGGCTCCACACATCGACAGAGGCCATGCAGCAGACAGAGGCGGGAATAGATAGCAAAACCCGACCAACATATTAGCTATTCGGCAGCTGCTGCCAATAAAAAAGCAGTGAACCGAATTAAGTTAGACGAAGGGCACTACCCATGTTCCCCTGAGGAAGCCACCTGGTTAGTGGCGATACGCGTGGGGTCTGTGCACGCCGTCCAAACCCCATTCTGTTACCATTACTCTCCTTTTTTTCCCCCCTCCCCAGGCAGACCTGCCATATTCACTTATTGTGAGTATCAGTTTATCTCTCTTTCCATCTCCAGCTGCTTGGCAGTGAGCGGACTGTTTGTTACAGGTCTAGATCCTTCACAAAACCTTAGAAACTTGGTTTCTCAAAAGTTTTATTATCTAAACTGGCAGACTATAATCAGTAGTGTTTTTTATATTTAACCCTTTACTGTAGTATGTAATCGATCGGTACTCTAATTACTCAGTCATGAGAATTAGTATCTAACCCTATATTGTTACAGGTGATTGTGTGACATTGTGGTCCTTCTATCTAATACACTACTCGAGCGGCCCCCGGTCCAAAATACAGTGGTGGCCACTCGGTACTCGTACTTATTTATTACTAAGGTACAGTACCTATTTTCCCACTCTAATGGGCAGCTGATACCAGGTCTATATACGATAACATCTGTTACTGAGTGGGCAATGGATACTAGGGGGATCTGTGTATGTTTGTACCCATTTGGGCTTATTCTTACAAATCTATTATACACATTGCCTAGTAGTTCAAATAACTACTTTTATATGTGGGTAATGATGGGAGTTATTGATAAAAGGCACTTATTTTTGTCCTGTATACCACACTTGCATTCTGTTGGGGGACGGCATGTTCGGGGTTATAAGCCTTGATTGGCTTTTTAAGTGTTTTTAATGTCGATTTGTTGTGTGACTTGATTGCTCTCTGAGCCAGAGAAATGTGTGTTCTTGATATGTCATCACAATAAAGTTTTTCTTGTATTTTTCTATATAATGACTCATTGGTGATCCCTGTTGAGTATACTCTTTTTCTTTTTGTTTTAATAAAAAAGCAGTGTATTCCTGTAACTTTACTTGCCTGTATTTCAAAAACAATCCAATTCAAAATACATCCAATCTGACAACTAAAGGTATGTATAGAATCAGCATGATAGCACCAGTATAGCACTTGTTTTAGTTTATATAGGAAAATACTAGTAATTGGTTCCCTTTAAAGGGGTTGTCCTGGACTTTTATATTGATGGTCTCTCCTTAAGTTATATCATCAATGTCTGATGAGTGGGGTTGGATCCATGGTGATGCTGGTGGCCGGGTCTATGATGTCATCAGGGTGGATCCGTCCCGATGCTGGTGGAAGCGTCTATGATGTTGTACGCCACCACGTCAGCGGCCGAGCTGCTCGGATCCGGAGCCGCGGTGGCTCGAGGGGTCCCCGAACACTCAAATTAAAAGAGAAGGGGGATAGGTACAAGGGAGTTAGAAAGTTTGTGACGCCACCCACGGTGTGTGGTAATGTGAGGGACCACCGCTGCCGTTGGGGAGCCCGGTGACGATGGTGTGGCAGCCTAATGTTTAACCCCTCCATGGGTAGGGGGTTTGTGTCCCGAGGCCCGTTGGATGGTTGGTGCTTGAGTGCCGTTGGGGATAGGGACAGGGGTTTTCAGTGTACTCACTCAGTCCAGGAATAAAAACACCGACAGCTTGTAAACCAGAATTCTGAGCACCACTGTAGCTTGTAGGGAGCACGCTTGGGTCCATGCCCTTGGTGTTGCTGTTAGCCTGTGGCTCTTTCCTTGGCACCTCTGTCTTAATTTGGACCCTCGGGTATAAAACTCTTCGGGTCCCGCTCGCCCGTATGGCTAACGGAGTGAACTTGCTCTCAGGGTTTACGCGTAGGATTTCTTTGGACTGTACTGGGAAAATCTTATCCCATCGGTGCGTTAGTACCCCGATTTTGGAGCGGGTTGGGGATGAATCTTGAAGTCTTCACCCCCGTCGGGTAAGTTACCGGAACGCGTGAAGCTACTTTCCGGCCTAGGGTCCACGTACCCCGTCGTGCCCTGGCCCCTGCCCAGTGATAGCTCAAGGCCGCCGGCTGCCCTCCTCGGCAGTCAGTGCCCCTTGACACAATCCCCTGCGACCGGGGTTCCAGCTCCTACCAGGCCCAGAGCAACGTCTGCCACCTAGTAATTACAGGAGCCCTGCTCCCTGCCGGTGACCTCTCTTTTTTCTCTCCACTGGTCAACTGTCACTTTCTTCACTTTCCCCTCACCAACCCCCCATGTGGACAGCCCTATTCCCTTCAGGCCCCCCAGTGGTGTGTCTGGTGGGTAAAGTGTTCCTAGGATTTTGATTGGCTAAGCTGTTAGCAACACCAAAGGACCAGGGGACCCGTAACCAAGGAGGGTGGATACTGTGCTGAAGGGCAGATTGCACAATACCCTGCAATGACCTGATAGGCCAGGGCGTCATAATGTCATCAAGACTATCTTGCCTTGTGTGTGTCTGAAAACTGGCTTATGTATGTAGAATCGATTTAATTGAACATACTTCCCACAGTTCCCTATGTCCAGAGGTTAATTAAGTATTTGATCCAATGGCTCTCCTCAACAGTACATTATCTTTCTTCTAACGGTCTTATTGCAGTGGTATTAATGGGAACAGTCCTTGTCTATGCTGTAATGTAAAGGCACAGGTCATCAACAGCTTAACCTTTGCATCTAAGGAAAATATGAACTCCTGTTCATAAACATGAGCATCAGTCCAGTAAAACGCAGGGCAGAACAGCCAATGAACTAAATCACATTCTGACACAGAAAAGCACTAAAATGATTCCATCCCGACACTCAGTGCCCAAACTAATGCTCCTTGGGACACTATTTTTCCCTATTAACAGAACAACATAAAAGAGACTGGAAGCCCGAAGACCTGCATCAGGAAAGACAAGTGTTTAGATATTCATCACGCTGTTTCATGTGCCGGCATAGACATACTTGACATAAACTTGTTCATTACTGACTCTGTGAAACCAAAATTTATGTTGAAACTCATTCTCCTGCTACAGCTGATTTTGATAAATTCCCATAGACTTAATGCACCGATCTATGAAATTGAAGCGGACGCCAGATGTTCTGCATTAACATTAATGTGATTTTTCTGCTGGGGATTTTCAGCCAGAAATGATATTGCTAGGTGAATAATTTTTCTTTATAACTGTATGTACTGGTTGGAAACAGTAAAACATTACTAGAACAAATAAAGAAATCGGCTTTGTCTACTGGATGGATCACACAGCAGAATGTTTGGAGTTCTCCGTGGCACCGGCTGCTCCAATTCACTGGCTGTGCCATAATGCACACTACAAATAAATGATGGTAATTGCTCGGAGCTTGCTGCAGCCTTTGTGCTCTGAATATGCTCCATTGCTTGCCAAAAAGCATTAAATGAAAGCAGTAAAATTATTGATGAGATGGGGCTACCTCCAGGATGTACGGATGTAATAATACATTTGATACATAGTTTAGGTTTTATGATTTCAGGTGCTCTCTTGGTGCTTTGAATTGGGATATGTCAGCAGTAAGGAACTGTATGGATGAAATCAAGGTAAGGAAACATTTTATATACAGCAATTAAGAACATACTCATATCCTTATAATTAGAGATGCCGGATTTACTTTTAGATTTACAGAAATCTCAGGGCCAGGGGCGGACATATTATTGGTGCAACCTGTGCAGCCGCATCAGGGCCCAAAAACCAAGGGGGCCCACTACCACCTCCAACCAGGTGGAATTATGCATTATGAGGAGCTCTTGGGCTGCAGAGGGGCCATATATTGTTCCTGCACAGGGACCCTTTTCTGTCTGTGTCCACCAGTGCTCAGGGTCACTTTAATTTTCTTTCTGCAGTATAAATTGACCTGTTGGGCGTTTTTAAAATCTGCAACATGTCATTTCTCTTGCGATCAAGTTGAGTTTTATGTGTAGAATTAGCTGTAGTACCCGGGCGTTGCCCGGGATAGTAACTGTCTCTCTGTCTGTCTCCCATCTTCGTCTGTCTCTGTCTGTCTGTCTCTGTCCATCTGTCTGTCTGTTTGTCTGTCTCTTTCCATCTGTCTCTATCTGTCTATGTATTAGTTTCTCTGTCTGTCTCTATCTATGTGTCTCTCTGTCTCTCTTTATCTCTCTGTCTGTCAGTCTCTTTCCCCGTCTGTCTCTTTTCCCATCTGTCTCTGTCTCTTTCCCTGACTGTCTCTTCCCTTATCTTTTTCCTTGTCTCTGTCTCTTTCCCTCTCTTTACTTGTCTCTTTCTCTTTCCCTGTATGTGTCTTTCCCCATCTCAATGTTTCCCCTTCTGTCTCTGTCTCTTTCCCTGTCTTTTTCCTTGTCTGTCTCTTTCCCTGTTTTTGTCTCTTTCCCTGTCTTTTTCCTTGTATATTTCCCTGTCTCTTTCCAGGTCTCTTTCCTTGTCTCTGTCTCTTTCCCTGTCTGTCTGTCTCTCTGCTTCTTGTCCTGTCTGCCTGTCTCTTTCCCTGTCTCTCTGTCTGCCTCTGTCTGTCTCTTTGACTGTCTGTCTCTCTCTCTTTCCCTAATTGTCTGTCCTCTCTTTCCCTGTCCCCCACTCTCACTCTCTGTCTGTCTGTCTGTCTCTGTCTCTTTCTGTCTTTCTCTATCCGTCTCCCCACTGACACATCTTATTACCTCACACATAAGCTTTTTATACCAACAGTTTATTTTGTTCCTATAGCAACCACTGACAGTTGCTATTAATAGCCTGTAGCTCACACCTCAATTCAGTTTAATGGCAGTTTTTTTGGAGAGTAACTAAACACATACAGTGCCTACAAGTAGTATTCAACCCCCTGCAGATTTAGCAGGTTTACACATTCGGAATGAACTTGGCATTATGACATTTGGACTGTAGATCAGCCTGGAAGTGTGAAATGCACTGCAGCAAAAAAGAATGTTATTTCTTTTTTTTTTTTTTTTTTTTTTTAAATTGTGAAAAGTTTATTCAGAGGGTCATTTATTATTCAACCCCTCAAACCACCAGAATTCTGTTTAGTTCCCCTAAAGTATTAAGAAGTATTTCAGGCACAAAAAAACAATGAGCTTCACATGTTTGGATTAATTATCTCTTTTTCCAGCCTTTTCTGACTAATTAAGACCCTCCCCAAACTTGTGAACAGCACTCATACTTGGTCAACATGGGAAAGACAAAGGAGCATTCCAAGGCCATCAGAGACAAGATCGTGGAGGGTCACAAGGCTGGCAAGGGGTACAAAACCCTTTCCAAGGAGTTGGGCCTACCTGTCTCCACTGTTGGGAGCATCATCCGGAAGTGGAAGGCTTATGGAACTACTGTTAGCCTTCCATGGCCTGGACAGCCTTTGAAAGTTTCCACCCGTGCCGAGGCCAGGCTTGTCCGAAGAGTCAAGGCTAACCCAAGGACAACAAGGAAGGAGCTCAGGGAAGATCTCATGGCAGTGGGGACATTGGTTTCAGTCAATACCATAAGTAACGTACTCCACCGCAATGGTCTCCATTCCAGACGAGCCCGTAAGGTACCTTTACTTTCAAAGCATCATGTCAAGGCTCGTCTACAGTTTGCTCATGATCACTTGGAGGACTCTGAGACAGACTGGTTCAAGATTCTCTGGTCTGATGAGACCAAGATCGAGATCTTTGGTGCCAACCACACACGTGACGTTTGGAGACTGGATGGCACTGCATACGACCCCAAGAATACCATCCCTACAGTCAAGCATGGTGGTGGCAGCATCATGCTGTGGGGCTGTTTCTCAGCCAAGGAGCCTGGCCATCTGGTCCGCATCCATGGGAAGATGGATAGCGCGGCCTACCTGGAGATTTTGGCCAAGGACCTCCGCTCCTCCATCAAGGATCTTAAGATGGGTCGTCATTTCATCTCCCAACAAGACAACGACCCAAAGCACACAGCCGAGAAAACCAAGGCCTGGTTCAAGAGGGAAAAAATCAAGGTGTTACAGTGGCCTAGTCAGTCTCCTGACCTTAACCCAATTCAAAACTTGTGGAAGGAGCTCAAGATTAAAGTCCACATGAGACACCCAAAGAACCTAGATAACGTGGAGAAGATCTGCATGGAGGAGTGGGCCAAGATAACTCCAGAGACCTGTGCCGGCCTGATCAAAGACGATTATTAGCTGTAAAAAGCAAGGGTTATTCCACAAAATATTAAACCTAGGGGTTGAATAATAATTGACCCACACTTTTATGTTGAAAATTTATTAAAATTTAACTGAGCAACATAACTTGTTGGTTTGTAAGATTTTTGCATCTGTTAATAAATCCTGCTCTTGTTTGAAGTTTGCAGGCTCTAACTTATTTGCATCTTATCAAACCTGCTAAATCTGCAGGGGGTTGAATACTACTTGTAGGCACTGTACATACACTCAGCTTTATATATTAGATTTCCCCATAGAATTGCATTAGATGTGTAAAATTCGCATGTAAGAAACACAACTGCTGCAGAAACACACTAATAAAGCATGTAAACCACAAGTGACTGTATAAATAAAGTTTTGTCAAAGCAAAATATCTGGAAGAAACAAAAGAAAAAACAGGTTTATTTAGAACATGGCATATCAATATATAGACATAAAACACATAAAAAAGCACTTGTCCTATTAGCAGGTTCCTGTATGCCCATAAAATTGCAGGCTTTTTCAGCCCAGGTAGAGGCATTCAGTAGAGACCAACCAAAAAGATATGCCTTGACGCTGGCTGCTGGGATCACATAAAACTAGCCTTTTTTTATATGCTAATTGTCTCCATTTTTTTATTTATTTCTTTAGCAGTAATGCATGTCCATATTTCAATATTTGCATGCCTTAGCATCTCAGAGTGCAGCAGTTTATTTGTTAGGCCGGGTACATATATCCGGCTTTTCGCCGGTTTGACGGATGCGGCGCACGCCAGTACAGTGTATACAGTACACTGGCAGCGCAGCAAGCGCCGGTCACATGCTGTTATGTGACCGGAGCATGTGACCCGGAAGTTGCGGCGCTGCCACTGTACTGTATCATACTATACTGGCGTGCGCCGCATCCGTCAAACCGGCGAAAAGCCAGATATGTGTAACCGGCCTTAGAGTTTGTTTAATGTTCAATATGCACCTGTTCACATTTGTCTGTTAGGAAGTGCTGTCAGTTTTTTTTCACCCTAATTTAGCTAATAGGTGCAGAAATGCTACAGCAAATCTGCAAAATCAAAAACTCACCAACTACTCATGATGGAAGCATAGCCTTATCTCCTGCCCAGTTTCCATTTTCTTCAGTCAGATCAGTGCAGAGCATTGCAGTTTAGGTATCCATGGTTACGTCTACTCATATAGTGACAGTTAGTTGCTTGTGTTCGTAAACATAAATACCTAAGCTGCAGTGCCCTGCACATGAGGCAAGAGACATAGCTAATCAGGAGAATAATCTACATTTCAAATTGCACGTAATTGCTATTATTATTATTATTATCATTTTTACACTTACTACATATTGGGATAGGTTCTTAGAAATGGAAATAACTATCTTGGTACAGAAACCTTTGTTTGTAATTACAGAATCAGATGCTTCCTGTAGTTCTTGACAAAGTTTGCACACACTGCAGCAGGGATTTTGGCCCACTCCTCCATACAGATTTTCTCCAGATCTTTCAGGTTTTGGGGCTGTCACTGAGCAAAGATGAGTTTCAGCTCAGGTGTGGGGACTGGCTAGGCCACTCCAGGACCTTGAAATGCTTCTTAAGGAGCCACTTCTTAGTTGCCCTGGCTGTGTGTTTTGGGTCATTGTCATGCTGGAAGACCCAGTCACACGACTCATTTTCAATGCTCTTACTAAGGGAGGTTGTTGGCCAAAATCTCGCCATATATGACCCCATTTATCCTCTTTTCAATACTGTGCAGTCATCCTGTCACCTTTGCAGAAAAGCACCCCCAAAGTATGATATTTCATTCCCATGCTTCACAGATGAGATGATGTTCTTGAGGTTGTACTCATCCTTCTTCTTTCTCCAAACACGGCGAGTAAAGTTGATACCAAAAAGTTCTATTTTGGTCTCATATTTCCACATGACCTTCTCCCATGCCTTCTCTGGATCATCCAGATGGTCATTGCCAAACTTCAAACGGGTCTGGACATGTGATGGCATGAGCAGGGGACCTTGCGCGCCCTGCAGGATTTTAATCCATGACAGTGAAGTGTGTTACCAACACTAATCTTTGAGGCCTAAAACACACTTCCGCAAAAAAAACGTACATGTCTTACGGTCCATTTTTCGGGTCCGTGTTCCGTTTTTTTGGGGCGTTTCTCCGGTATGTATGGCATCCGTGTGATGGCGTATGCGAGCCGTGTGTACGTCTAAAATGTCCATGTTTGTGTATAAAATGCCCGTGTATGTGTACGTGGAATGCCCGTGTGGAATGTCCGTTTGTGTGTTGCACAATGTCGTTGATACATGTTGGCTGACAGCAGACAGAGTTGCGCGATGAGAATGAACTCGGGTGAACTTCACCCGACTTCATTGTCATGCCGCGGCTCTGTCTGTGTGCCGCGTACTGATTAGCGGTCACCTGTCAAGGATTCACCATTGACCGCTAATACCCCGAGTGACTGAAGTTAGCAGCCTTCTCTCATACTTACCGCTCCCCGATCACCAGCGCGGCGAGGAACAGCTATGCAAAGAATACGCGGCAACAATTACTTTGAAAATGCCAGCCGCTCATTAATCAATCTCGTATTCCCTGCTTTCCCCACCCACCGGCGCCTATGATTGGTTGTAGTGAGACACGCCCCCCATGCTGAGTGACAACTGTCTCACTGCACCCAATCACAGCAGCCGGTGGGCGTGTCTATACTGTGCAGTAAAATAAATAAATAATTAAAAAAAACGGCATGCGGTCCCCCCCATTTTAATACCAGCCAGATAAAGCCATACGGCTGAAGGCTGGTATTCTCAGGATGGGGAGCTCCACGTTATGGGGAGCCCCCCAGCCTAACAATATCAGTTAGCAGCCGCCCAGAATTGCCGCATACATTATATGTGACAGTTCTGGGACTGTACCCGGCTCTTCCCGATTTGCCCTGGTGCATTGGCAAATCGGGGTAATAAGGAGTTTTTGGCAGCCCATAGCTGCCAATAAGTCCTAGCTTAATCATGTCAGGCGTCTCCCCGAGATACCTTCCATGATTAATCTGTAAGTGACAGTAAATAAACACACACACACCCGAAAAAATCCTTTATTAGAAATAAAAAACACAAACATATACCCTGGTTCACCACTTTACTAAGCCCGAAAAAGCCCTCCATGTCCGGCGTAATCCAGGATGGTCCAGCGTCGCTTCCAGCTCTGCTGCATGGAGGTGACTGGAGCTGCAGAAGACACCTCCGCTCCTGTCAGCTCCACGCAGCTAATGAAGGCAATAGCGTGATCAGCTGTATTCAGCGTTGGCCACGAGTAACCTCAGTGACAGCTCAGCTGATCGCGATATTGTCTTCATTAGCTGTGTGGAGCTGACAGGAGCGGCGGTGTCTTCTGCAGCTCCAGTCACCTCCATGCAGCAGAGCTGGAAGCGACGCTGGACCATCCTGGATTACACCAGAGATGGAGGGCTTTTTCGGGCTTATTAAAGTGGTGAACCAGGGTATATGTTTGTGTTTTTTATTTCTAATAAAGGATTTTTTCGGGTGTGTGTGTGTTTATTTACTGTCACTTACAGATTAATCATGGAAGGTATCTCGGGGAGACGCCTGACATGATTAATCTAGGACTTATTGGCAGCTATGGGCTGCCAAAAACTCCTTATTACCCCGATTTGCCAATGCACCAGGGCAAATCGGGAAGAGCCGGGTACAGTCCCAGAACTGTCGCATATAATGTATGCGGCAATTCTGGGCGGCTGCTGACTGACTGTTAGGCTGGGGGGCTCCCCATAACGTGGGGCTCCCCATCTTGAGAATACCAGCCTTCAGCCGTATGGCTTTATCTGGCTGGTATTAAAATGGGGGGGACGCACGCCGGTTTTTTTAATTATTTATTTATTTTACTGCACACTATAGACACGCCCACCGGCTGCTGTGATTGGGTGCAGTGAGACAGCTGTCACTCAGCGTGGGGGGCGTGTCTGACTGCAACCAATCATAGGCGCCGGTGGGTGGGGAAAGCAGGGAATACGAGATTGATTAATGAGCGGTCGGCATTTTCAAAGTAATTGTTGCCGCGTATTCTCTGCACAGCTGTTCCTCACTGCGCTGGTGATCGGGGCACGGTATGAGCCGGGGGAAGAAAAAAAAAACGAGCACCAATGTAAGTATGACTGAGAACAGCAGAAAAAAGGTAAGTATACTGAATTTAATTTAAAAAAAAAAAAAATAAGATCGCTAGTGTAAAAACGCACACGCACGAAACGTGCTGAACACGGACATACTCCGTGTGCGGTCCGTGCAGGCACGGACCCATAGACTTTAGCGGGTCCGTGCCTGCGTGTTGCCGGCAAAAAACGGACATGTCGTCCGTGTAGAAAAGCGCACACACGTACTTACGACACGGACACACGTTCCGTGTGATTTTACGTGTGTGTGCCATCTACCATAGAACAACATGGGTCTCCGTGTGTATGTGTCTCCGGTACGTGCAAATACGTACCGCACACGTACAAATTAAACGGATGTGTGTTGCGGGTCTGAGACAGCACTCCAACCATTCCTCAGGTCATTGACCAGGTCGTCCTGTATAGTTCTGGGATGATTTCTGATCTTTCTCAGAATTAGCCTTAAGCCTGCTTTACACGTTGCAATTTCGCATACGATTTGCAATGCCCCCATCGTATGTGCGGCACGTTCAATTTGTTGAACATGCCGCACAAACGAGTAACCCCCGTCACACGCACTTACCCATCCATACGACCTCGATGTGGGTGGCGAACGTCCACTTCCTGGAGTGGGAGGGACGTTCGGCGTCACATCGACGTCACGCGGCAGCCGGCCAATAGAAGCAGAGGGGCGGAGATGAGCGGGACGTAAACATCCCGCCCACCTCCTTCCTTCCGCATTACTGGCCGGGAGCCGCAGGACGCAGGTAAGATCTGTTCAATGTTCCCGGGGTGTCACACACTGCGATGTGTGCTGCCTCGGGAACATTGAACAACCTGACGTGCAATTCGTCAGGATTCAACGACGTGTATGCGATGAACGTTTTAGGCTAAGTTCACACTTCCGTTGTTTTGCATCAGTCACAATCCGTCGCCTAGAGGAATTACGGTATCCTGCAAAATATTTTGCAGGAATACTGTTTTTCCCCATAGACTTCTATTAGTGACGGATTGCAACTGATGATGCTGCGTTGTATCCGCTCCGTCGCGGTCAGTCGTTTTTAACTGACCGCTGGGTGGGAGCAACGCAGCGTGTAACGTTTTTTGAGCAGCACGATCCGTAGGATTTTGCTGCGCATGCTCTCTCTGGCTCCCTGCCCCCGTAACCAGGATAAACATCGGGTAACCAAGCAATGCGCTTTGGTTACTTACCCGATATTTACAGTGGTTACGGGGGCAGGGAGCCCGCGCTAAGCGGTGTATGCTGGTAACCAAGATAAATATCGGGTAACCAAGCAAAATGTGCTTTGCTTTTAGTTACCCGATATTTACCCTGGATACAGTGTGTAAGGAGGCCGACACTTCACCACTCGGCTCCGCCCCCTCCCACACTCCGCATGTGTACACACACACACTCACTTGTCCCCAGCTCTGCAGTCCCCGCAGCACTGACGTCCTAAGGTGCTCGGCTCTGCCCCCTCGCGCTCCGCCCCCTCCCGCACTCCGCATGTACACACGCATGTAGACACACACACACTCACTCACCTGTCCCCAGCTATGCAGACCGCGGCACTGACGTCCTCCGCTCCGCCCCCCGAACTCCGCCCCCCGCACACAACGGAGTCAGACAATGAAATTCTTTTCTTTGTCATCCGTTGTACAACGCATCAGTCACATGCGTCAAGCAACGAATGTGACTGATGCAAAACAACGGAAACGTGAACTTAGCCTTACCGTTCAATCGCACGTAGCTGTTACACACTGCAATGTACCTTACGATACCGGATGTGCGTCACTTACGACGTGAGCCCGCCGACACATTGTAAGATACATTGCAGCGTGTAAAGCTGGCTTTACCCCACGAGGTGAGATCTTGCATGGAGCTCCAGACCGAGTAAGATTGACAGTCATCTTGTGCTTCTTCCATGTTCTAATATTTGCACCAACAGTTGTTGCCTTCTAACCAAGCTGCTTGCCTATTCTCCTGTAGCCAATCCCGACCTTCTGCAGGTGTACAATTTTATCCTGGGTCTCCTTAGACAGTTCTTTGGTCTTGGCCATGGTGGAGAGGTTGGAGTGTGATTGATTGTGTGGACAGGTGTCTTTTTTGGTGCAATTAATACAAATAATGAGTGCAGAGTAGGAGGGCTTCTTAAAGAAAGTAATAACAGGTCTGTGAGAGACAAAATTGTTGCTGGTTAATAGGTAATCAAATACTTATTCCATGCAATAAAATGTAAAATAATTATTTAAAAATCATACAATGTGATTATTTTAAATTTTGGGGGATTCAGTCTATCACAATTGAAGTGTAACTATGATAAAAATTAAAGACGTCTCCATTGTTTGTAGGTGGGAAAATTCAGCAGTGTATCAATGAAGCTGCTTTCACACATCCGGCTTGAGCCGTACGGCTCAATCCGGCTGTGCAAGCTATGCAACGGATGCGGTGAAAACACCGCATCCTTTGCATAAGTTTTTCCCATGCGGCCCGTCCGGTTTTTGCCGCTTGCGGCATGCTACTGAGCATGCGCAGTGGCAAAAACCGCATGCGGCGGCCAGATGCGGCTTTTGCCGCATCCGGCCGCCATAGGCATGCATTGAAAAATGCGCCGCATCGGCCGAATGCGGCACGATGCGGGTTTTTTTGCCGCACGAAAACACATGCCAGGCAACGTTCCACCCGGCCGCCGCATCGGCTAAATCTGCTGCATGCGGCAAAAACCGGATGGAACGCAAGGTCATGCGGCACAATGCGGCACTAATTAAAGTCTATGCAGAAAAAACGCAACCGGCAGCAAAAAAAAAACGGTTGCGATTTGCCTGCAAAGTGCCGGATTGTGCCGCATTGCAGAAACCGGAGGTGTGAAAGCAGCCTTACTCATTTTCCCTACTGTATTTGGCTTGATCAATATGCTCTAATGTTTGGTGCAAATTAAAAATTGCACTTTTTTTTTTGCTCCTTTTTAGAGCAAAGTGTTGCAGAATCCTTTCAATAAGCATTAAAATGTCGCACATTAGTCTTTTAACTATTCAAGAAAGATTAGATTTGTTTTGCAGTCCACAGGAGTACTGGAGTACTATTACGCAAAACATTTGAAAGATTTTCAAATTCAGCAAATATAGAACTAGCCGAAAACATCTGGAAAATTGAAACTATACCCACATTGTCAAGCAAATCCAAAAAACTCCAAGTAATGTAAAAACTAGTAAAAAATTTACACAAAATCTTTAATGAATTTGCCCCTTAAAAATATTTCCTGTAAATCGAAACCTACATATATGTACATACACTGTTCAAAAAATTAAAGGGAACACTCATAACACATCCTAGATCTGAAGGAATGAAATATTCTCATTGAATACTTTGTTCTGTACAAAGTTGAATCTGCTGACAACAAAATCCCACAAAAATCATCAATGGAAATCAAATGTTTTAACCAAAGGAGGCCTGGATTAGAAGACACACACAAAATGAAAGTGGAAACAAGTCAAAATGAAAATCAAAGCAAGACAAAATGAAAGTGGAAACAAGTCACAATGAGGCTCCTTATTGTGTGTGGCCTCCACGTGCCTGTATGACCTCCCTACAACGCCTGTGCATGCTCCTGATGAGATTGCGGATGGTCTCCTGAGGAATCTCCTCTCAGACTTGGACTAATGCATCCACCAACTCCTGGACAGTCTGTGGTGCAACATGACGTTGTTGGATGGATCGAGACACGATGTCCCAGATGTGCTCAATCGGATTCAGATCTGGGGAATGGGCAGGCCAGTCCATAGCTTCAATGCCTTCATCTTGCAGGAACTGCTGACACACTACAGCCACATGAGGTCTGACATTGTCCTGCATTAGGAAGAACCCCAAGCCAACTGCACCAGCATATGGTCTCACAAGGGGTCTGAGGATCTCATATCGGTACCTAATGGCAGTCAGGCTACTTCTGGCAGGCACGTGGAGGGCTGTGTGGCCCTCCAAAGAAATGCCACCCCCACACCATTACTGACCCACTGCCAAATCAGTTATGCTGAAGGATGTTGCAGGCAGCAGATCGCTCTCCAGTGTCTCCAGACTCTGTCACATGTGCTCAGTGTGAACCTGCTCTCATCTGTGTGGAGCACAGGGTGCCAGTAGCGAATTTGCCAATCCTGGTGTTCCGTGTCAAATGCCAAGCATCCTGCACGGTGTTGGGCAGTGAGCACAACCCCCATCTGTGGACGTCGCACCCTCATGGAGTCGGTTTCTAACAGTTTGTACAGACACATGCACATTTGTGGCCTGCTGGAGGTCATTTTGCAAGACTCTCACAGTGCTCCTCCTGTTCCTCCTTGCACAAAGGCTGAGGTAGCAGTCCTGATGCTGGGTTGTTGCCCTCCTATGGCCCCCTCCACTTCTCCTGGTGTCCTGGCCTGTCACATGGTAGCGCCTCCATCCTCTGGACTCTACGCTGACAGATACAGCTAACCTTCTTGCCACGGCTCGCATTGATGTGCCATCCTGGATGAGCTGCACTACCTGTGTTACTTGTGTGGGTTGTAGAGTCCGTCTCATGCTACAACGAGTGTGAGAGCACAACCAACATCTAAAAGTGACCAAAACATCAGCCAGAAAGCATTGGTCCTGAAATGTGGTCTGTGGTCCCCACCTGCAGAAACACTGCTTTATTGAGTATGTCTTGATAATTGCCAATAATTTCCATCTGATGTCTATTCCATTTACACAACAGCATGTGAAATTCATTGTCAATCAGTGCTGCTTCCTCAGTGGACAGTTTGATTTCACAGAAGTTTGATTAACTTGGAGTTATATTCGGTTGGTTAAGTGTTCCCTTTCATTTTTTTTGAGCAGTGTATTTATGATGAACACCACTTTCTGGCCATGATGAATATACTGCCTTTCTAGCAGTTTTCCCATCTACACTTGAAGTCTCAGCCGTTTCACCTTGTGCTTGTATGCTTTTGCCTCCACCCCCTCCATTATTATTATAGCGCCATCAATTCCATGGCGCTTTACATGTGAAACGGGTATACATAAAAGGGACAAGTACAATATTCATAAACAATACAAGACACAGACAGGGGCAGGAGGATAGAGGTCCCTGCCCACGAGGGCTCACAGTCTACAAGGGATAGGTGAGGATATAGTTGGTTATGGTAGAGCTGATTGTGTGGCGCTCCATACACATTTATAGGCAGCAATTGTAATTTGATCCCTCACTGCAGACAGACGTCAGCAACTTCTGAGAGTGATTAGTCAGTGAAGGAGGCACAAAGTTACTGATAAGTGGGTGAAGACTCTCTGATAAGACTATTTTCAAAGTTTGAAAAGAAAATTAAAAGACTAGTTCGCATCTAAGCTTTGGGTGCAAGTATTTAAAGGGTTTTTTCCACCCCTCTCTTTAATAAATATGACTCAAGTGTACTATAAAATAAAAAGTGCCAACTACCCAAGGTTACCACTTGTTTGGCCTGGTCGGCATGTATCTTCTTTTTCCATGATTGATATCAAGCAGATCAGAAGAGGTGGCAGACCTGACGTGCAGGTGGAGCATCCATGGGTGTTTGTTTTTGGTTTTTTGTTTTGTTTTTTTTTTTTAAAAAAAAAAAGCTCCTTGGGTCATAAGTCTATTACAGACAACAGCTGGGAAACTCCCTGAATACCTGTAACTTTGCCATAGCTAGGAACTTCCATAAATAAAGCCAATATGGGAAGGAATGCGCTTGTGTCTTCCATGCTGTAATCTTACAGCTGTGTACTATGAAAATGCAATTTGCTTTTGGATTTGTGGATTACATTGTCTTATATATGCGAGCGCCCAACTTCTGCTGTCACATTGCTAATTAGATGCAATGCATTATTGATACGTCCGTCCTGCTGCTAAGTAACAAGTTTTATCCTATTACTCTGTCAGGGAGAAGAAAAAGATGACAATACAACGGTGTATTACTATAAAGAATGTGATGTGTGGTACAATCAGCTGGCACATTATACTTCCTAATTGTTTTGTTTCGGAAGGATAATATTTGGGGTTTTTTTTTTTATCTATAAAGCAGCATATTTGTAAATATATTTACAGCGCCTTGCAAAAGTATTCGGCTCCTTGAATTTTTCAACCTATTCCCACATTTCAGGCTTCAAACATATAGATACAAATTGTAATGTTATGGTGAAGAATCAACAAGTGGGACACAATTGTGAAGTTGAACAATATTAATTACTAATTATAAACTTTTGTAAAAAATAATAAACTGAAAATTGGGGCGTGCAATATTATTCATCCCCTTTACTTTCACTGCAGCAAACTCACTCCAGAAGTTCATTGAGGATCTTTGAATGATCCGATGTTGTCCTAAATCACTGATGATGATACATATAAGGCTAGGTTCACACTTCCGTTGTTTTGCATCAGTCACAATCCGTCGCCTTGAGGAATTACGGTATCCTGCAAAATATTTTGCAGGAATCCAGTTTTTCCCCATAGACTTCTATTAGTGACGGATTGCAAATGATGCTGCGTTGCATCGGCTGCGTCGCGGTCAGTCGTTTAACTGACCGCCGGGCGGGAGCAACGCAGCCTGTAACGTTTTTTGAGCAGCGCGATCCGTAGGATTTCGCTGCGCATGCTCTCTCTGGCTCCCTGCACCCGTAACCAGGATACACATCGGGTAACCAAGCAATGCGCTTTGGTTAGTTACCCGATATTTACACTGCTTACGTGTGCAGGGAGCTAGCGCTAAGCAGTGTACGCTGGTAACCAAGATAAATATCGGGTAACCAAGCAAAGTGCTTTGCTTATACCCGATATTTACCCCGCCTGTGCAGGGAACTCGACACTTCCCCGCTCTGCTCCACCCCCTCCCACACTCAGCATGTGTACACACACACACACACACACACCTGTCCACAGCCCTGCAGTCCCCGCGGCCCTGACTTCCTCAGTGTCACGGCCTCGCTCGGCTCCACCCACCCTGAACTCCGCCCCCTCACACAACGGAGTCAGACAAAGAATTCATCAGTTGTACAGCACATTAGTCACATGCGTCATGCAACGCATGTGACTGATCCAAAACAACGGAAATGTGAACTTAGCCTAATCCACCTGTGTGTAATAAAGTCTCCGTATAAATGCACCTGCTCTGTGATAGTCTCAGTGTTCTGTTTAAAGCGCAGATAGCATCATGAAGACCAAGGAACACAATTGGCAGGTCTGTGATACTGTTGTGGAGAAGTTTAAAGCCAGATTTGGTTACAAAAAGATTTCCACAACCTTAAACATCCCAAGAAGCACTGTGCAAGCGATCATATTGAAAAGGAGTATCATATCACTGCGAATCTACCAAGACCCAGCCATCCCTCAAAAATGTCATCTCAAACAAGGAGAAGACTAATCAGAGATGCAGCGAAGAGGTCAATGTTCACTCTGGATGAACTGCAGAGATCTACAGCTGAGGTGGGAGAGTCTGTCCATAGGACAACAATCAGTTGTATACTGCACAAATCTGGCCTTTATGGAAGAGTGGGAAGAAGAAAGAAATTTCTCAAAGATATCCATAAAAAGTGTCATTTAAAGTTTGCCACAAGCCACCTGAGAGACACACCAAACATGTGGAAGAAGGTGCTCTGGTCAGGTGAAACCAAAAATCGAACTTTTTTGTCACAATGCCAAACGATATGTTTGGCGTAAAAGCAACACAGCTCATCACCCTGAACACACCATCCCCACTGTCAAACATGGTGGTTTCAGCATCATGGTTTGAGCCTGCTTTTCTTCAGCAGGGACGGGGAAGATTGTTAAAATTGATGGGAAGATGGATGGAGCCAAATACAGGACCATTCTTGAAGAAAACCTGTTGGAGTCTGCAAAAGACCTGAAACTGGGACGGAGATTTGTCTTCCAACAATACAATGATCCCAAACATAAAGCAAAATCTACAATGGAATGATTCACAAATAAACGTATCCAGGTGTTAGAATGGCAAAGTCAAAGTCCAGACCTGAATCCAATTGAGAATCTGTGGAAAGAGCTGAAAACTGCTGTTCACAAACGCTCTCCATCCAACCTCACTCAGCTCCAGCTGTTTTCAAATGAAGAATGGGCGAGAATTTCAGTCTCGCGATGTGCAAAACTGATAGACACATACCCCAGGCGACTTGCAGCTGTAATCGCAGCAAAAAGTGTGGCTACAAAGTATTAACTTAAAGGGCCCGAATAATATTGCACACCCCAATTTTCAGTTATTTTTTTATAAAGTTTAAAATAAGCAATAAATTTCGTTCAACTTCACAATTGTGTCCCACTTGTTGTTGATTCTTCACCATAACATTAACATTTTTATCTTTATGTTTGAAGCCAGAAATGTGGGAAAAGGTTGAAAAATTCAAGGGGGCCGAATACTTTCGCAAGGCACTGTATTTAATCTGAGAGCAGTGATGGTCGCTTACTGCTCTGCTTAGTGTAGTCTCTTTAAAAACAGTGTTTTATCAGTAGGAGATAAACACTAGAGGACTAGTTATCTTATACCATGTAGGCTCCCCACTCTGTATAACCTTGCTGTCACGCTGTACAAAGGCTAGTAAGTTGCAGTACAACGTAATCCCCACTAGATGGCAGCAGAGTAGTGAAGGAGAGAAAAAAACACTAACGGAAAGGCAGCCGAAGTATAGCAGAGTACCTTCAGCAATGTTAACAGGCGAATCACCAGGGGGCAAGAGATTAGTCAAACAGTCAGGGTCTAGCCAGGAAAGTCAGGTCACTGCAAAGGGAGGATCAATATCAAAAGTCAGAAAGTAGAACCGAGTCAGAAGCCGGGAGATCAGGAATGCAGAGGGAAACACAAGCAACAGACAGGAGTGGGAAGTCAGGGACCAAAACAGGCAGACAAATGGGGGGAGGGTGAAAGTCAGGACACAGTAGCAGCTAGGCAGAACAGATCAGGAACACTCAGCAGAGCCAGTATACACGCTGCAAGGCAGAAGTATCACTGGCACTGAGCCATAGGTAGAGAGGCAATATATAGCGTCCTGGGATCCAGAACCAGGCAAGGGAAGTTAACCCATGACATGACCAGGCCACAGCTGAGTATCCAGCAGCAGGGAAAAGCCAGCCTGGGTCATGACACCTGCCTCCAGCATTAATTAGCAGCTTTTTGCCTATTAGCAGGTTTCTGTGTACAATCACCCCAAAAGATGAGTTGGTACAACGTCTAATGGCCGATCCAAAAGAATAGGAGCGGCTCTGCAGGACCCAGCAGTGGCTGCTACGCATTAAATGAAGCTATGCATTGAAGCTCTTTAAAAATGGTTTACATCTGGCAGCCACCAGAGCTTGTAAAAGCCATTTGGTGGGGGTGCCAGCTGTCAGACCTCCACTGATCTTATATTGATGGAGAGGACATCAATGTGTATGGCTGGATACCCTCTTGTTTTATAGAAACGCTTTAGAAGATGGAAAAAAACCCCTAAAAAAAACACAAAAAAACCCAAATAGATACCCAGTAATTTGCTCACATAACATGTATTTTACATAGTTATACAAAGCTTTTATTGGCATATTTACAAAATTGTATACTCTATACTATATATCTATTACAAACTTATTCACTTCAGATAGATATGCTGGCTTTAAATAGTCCTTGAGTTCATCCTTGCTAACCCAAACGTAGTCTCCCTTTTTCTTATTTGTCAGTACGGATTTGCTCTTGAGCAGAGCTTTGAAAAAGAACACCTTGGCTCCCATCTTATCTTCACTTCGCATTGTTTTGGGGAACTTGTACTTGTAAAAGCCACACGGGGCATTGCCTAAGAAATGTGCCTCAACGCTATTTTCTGTGGAGAGAAAAAAAAAATAACATTAGGAGATGGCGGACAATTGGGTTAAGTCTATGCACATTGCAAGCGCAGCACAATCCACCAACATTTCCTTATGGCTTATGGCCACACAGAGAATTAGAGTAATAATAAGTGTGTCGGTGGGAACACCTTCATTCACAATGCTCCACATTCCATTATTGTAGGTTCTTAAAAAGTAAGTAAACATTGGGTATATGTACAGGGAAGTGTCATAATATAATATATCAAAATATATATATGCAAAAACCCTAGTACATGCCCTCATTATCTCCCACCTGGAATATTGCAACCTCCTGCTCTGTGGCCTCCCTTCTAACAGTCTCACACCCCTACAATCTATTCTAAAGTATGCTGCCCGGCTCATCCACCTGTCCCCCCGCGCCTCCCCGACCTCTCCTCTCTGCCAATCCCTTCACTGGCTTCCCATTGCCCAACAACTCCAGTTCAAAACCCTAACCATGACATACAAGGCCATCCATAACCTGTCTCCTCCTTACATCTCTGACCTAGTCTCCCGGTACTTACCTGCACGTAACCTTCGAACCTCACAAGACCTCCTTTTCTACTCCCGTCTCATCTCCTCTTCCCACCATCGCATCCAAGATTTCTCCCGTGCCTCCCCTATACTCTGGAATGCTCTGCCACAATATATCAGACTCTCGCCTACCTTGACAAGCTTCAAAAGGAACCTGAAGACCCACCTCTTCCGACAAGCCTACAACCTGCCGTAACCCTCAGTCTAATACAGCGCCGCACAATCAACTCTACCCTAACCTACTGTATCCTCACCTATCCCTTGTAGACTGTGAGCCCTCGCGGGCAGGGACCTCTATCCTCCTATACCTGTCTGTGTCTTGTATTGTTTATTATTGTACTTGTCCCTATTATGTACACCCCTTTTACATGTAAATATATCATAGCTGTAGTACCCGGATAGTAACTATGTCCCAGTGTCATCTGCCTGTCTCTGACTCTTACTCTCTGTCAGTGCCTATGTCCATCTGTCTCTTTCGGTTTCTCTTTGTCTCCCCACCAACATCTTTTTACCTCACACATAAGCTTCTTATACTAACAATTTCCTTTGTTCCTATAGCAACCAATCACAGCTGCTATGAATAACCTATAACTCACAACTACATTGAGTTTAATGGAGGCAGGTTTTTTGGTAAATAACTAAAGCGCGGGGTTAAATTTTCCCATTAGAATAGTCTGACGTTCCCTAAGTCACATGGGGTATCTGTGCAAAATTTTGTGATTGTAAATGCGACGGTGCAGATTCCTTTAGCGGACATACACATACATACATACAGCTTTATATAATAGATAAATAATCACACACAGAAAAATAATGTTGAATTTGTGACTTTCAGGCTCTATATCTTACCATCCACTACAGTTTCTAACATGAGACTGCCTTCATTTTATAGGCAATCATCTTGGCTATCTCATACATAAATTTGGCTCGCAACTATTTAGCATATGATTAGTTATGCAGATTCTTGTCATCATGTCACTGTATTGTTACTATTTTGCGCCTAAAAAAAGAAAAATTTAAGTTTTAATTTTTATTAAATTTGTTTGTATTTTGTAAATACGCTTTCTGGGTTCTCAGTTAGATTCAAGCATGTCTCCACCAAAATCTGATCTCAGGTCTCCTTCGCCAATATTGGTGCAAACTGATCAACTCACTTGGGTATGTATAGAGAATGAGCGATCAGACAGCTGATCCTTATAACCCCCTAGGGGAACTAGTAAAATAAAATAAAAAAAAAGTTTAAAAAAAAAAGTTTTGAAAAATTAAAACCTAAAAAGTTCAAATCACCCCGTTTTGCCCCATTGAAAATTAAAAAGAAAAAAAAATTGCAAAATCAGGCGAAAGAAGAATGCTCATCTTCAAGTAAAAAAAAAAAAAAAAAAAAATATAAAACTTTTATTTCACAATTGCATTAAAATCCAGCATTCCACAATGTGGGGCAAAATGATGGGGGCGATAGTCACACTGGACTACACGCTTCAGCGTTCACTCACGCCTTCATCATGGTCCAAGATTCCACATTGTGGAATGCTGGATTTTAATGCAATTGTGAAATAAGTTTATATTTTTTTACTTGAAGATGAGGATTCTTCTTCCGCTGGATTTTGCTAATTTTTTTTTTCTTTTGTTCTGGATTGAGTGGCTGGCTCCCACACTGTTTCCTTGCGGACTCCTCCACAATAATCTTCTGCAAGCACTCCACAAGCATTTACGGACACCGGTAAGCTGGCAAACTTCTGTTTCACTTGAAAATTAAAGGGTTAAAAAAAAATAAAAACACATTTGGAATTCCCGTGTTTTAGAAATGCCTGATTAAAATATACAAATCAAAAAAGTCTGTGGAGCCTCTGTTAGGAGTCTCGACACAGAAACTAGCCAGATATCCCTCCGGGAAGGAACCAGCCAAGGAGTGGCTCTTTTTAGGAAACCACCATAACCACCATATAAAGTAGCCCTTTTAGTCAATATCCAACTCTTTGACAAGTTGTTTTGTCTGATTAAAATATAAAATCAATTAATCTGATCGGTAAATGGCGTAGCGTCAAAAAAATTCCAAACTCCAAAATGTTTTTTGGTCTCCGGAAATTGTGCTCAAAATGCAATAACAGGCGATCAAAACGTAGCATCGGCGCAAAAGTGGTACCATTAAAAACATCAGCTCGAGATGCAAAAAAAAAGCAGTCAGGATCCCAAAAAATAAGAATGCTACGGGTCGCGGAAAATGGCGCAAAACGTACGCCACTTTTTTTGGACAAACTTCTGATTTTAGATAAAAAGTAAACCTATACATGTTTGGTGTCTACGAACTCGCACCGACCTCAGGCATAACACCCACACATCAGCTTTACCATATAGTGAACACAGTAAATAAAATATATCAAAAACAATAATACAATCTTTTTTTTTGCAATGTTTCCGCATTTGGAATTTTTTTCCCGTTTTCCAATACTCTATATGGTAAAACTCATAATTTCATTTAAAAATCGAGCTCGTTCCGCAAAAAACAAGCCTCACATGACCAGATTGACTGAAAAATAAAAAAAAAAGTTACGGCTCTTGGAAGAAGAAAAAAAATAAAATAAAACGGAAAGCGCAAAATCTGCTGTCATGAAGGGGTTAAATTAAGATCAGTTTTGGACCCAGACTTGACCTGAACCGCAATTGAAGTGACCAAATGCCAGATCTGGTCTCTGCCCACACACAGCTAAACTTAAAAAAAACATTTCCAGGGGTGGATAGGCCGAGTTTTTCCCTTTTTTGTGGTGCACACTACATCCGATCATGCTGTTGTTCCCCAGCGAAAGCCATTACAAACACTGCATGCAGCTCGCACTGGGCTGAGGGACCAAGAGTACCCGAGCACAGCGATAATTGCGGTGTTCATACGTACAGTAAAGCACCTGAACTCTGGAATTTTTTTTAATACAAGTCTGCGTGTATATAGCGCTATTAATGCCCCAGCGCTTTACATACATGGACAACACTGTCCCCATTGGTGCTCACAATCTAGAGTCCCTACCCTAGCTGTATGTTTTTGGAGTGTGGGAGGAAACCGGAGTACCCAGAGAAAACCCACGCAAACACAGGAGAACATACAAACTCCTTGCAGATATTGTCCATGGAGGGATTTGAACCCAGGATGCCAGAACTGCAAAACTGCTGTGGAGAGTCCTGAAGTGGCAGCAATGAGTCTGCATCTAAATCCCATAGAAGAGAGATCATGAAATTGCTGTTGGGAGAAGGCGCCTTCAAATATGAGAGACCCGCAGCCGTTTACAAAAGAAGAGTCCAAAATTCCAGTTGATAGGTGCAAGAAGATTGTTGATGGTTATAGGAAGTGATTCACTGCCGTTATTTATTCCAAAGGGGGTGCAACCAAATATTAACCCCTTCAGCCCCCGGGCACTTTCCGTTTTTGCGTTTTTGTTTTTTGCTCCCCTTCTTCTGAGAGGCGTAATATTTTTATTTTTCCATCAATCTTGCCATATGAGGGCTTGTTTTTTGCGGGACGAGTTGTACTTTTAAATGAAACCATAAGTTTTACCATATAGTGTACTGGAAAACGGCAAAAAAATTCCAAGTGCGGAAAAATTGCAAAAAAGTGTGATCGTACAATAGTTTTTGGGATATTTTATTCACTGTGTTCACTATATGGTAAAACTGAGGTATCTATGTGATGCCTCAGGTCGGTGCGAGTTTGTAGACACCAAACATGTATAGGTTTACTTGTATCTAAGGGGTTAAAAAAAATTCACAAGTTTGTCCAATAAAAGTGGCGCACGTTTTGCGCCATTTTCCGAAACACGTAGCGTTCTTATTTTTAAGGATCTATGGCTCAGTGATGGCTTATTTTTTGCGTCTCGAGCTGACGTTTATAATGGTACCATTTTTGCGCAGATGCTACGTTTTGATCGCCTGTTATTGCATTTTGCGTAAAACTTGCGGCGACCAAAAAACGTAATTTTGGCGTTTGGAATTTTTTTGCGACTACGCCGTTTACCAATCAGATTAATTGATTTTATATTTTGATAGATCGGGCATTTCTGAACGCGGCGATACCAAATATGTGTATATTTATTTATTTTTTAACCCTTTAATTTTCAATGGGGGGAAAGGGGGGTGATTTGAACTTTTAGGTTTTTTGTTTTTTTTTTTATTTTTTAAAACTTTTTTTTTTTACTTTTTTTTTTATTTTACTAGTCCCCCTAGGGGGCTATAGCGATCAGCAATCCGATTGCTGATCGCTATCTGCTGATCACAGCTAGACTGCTGTAAACAGCAGAAATAGTCACTTTGGTTTTCCCTCTGCTCTCGGCCGAGGGAAAATGAAAGTGAAACATCGTAGCAGCAGGAGTCATCACATGACCCTGTGCTACGATGGCAACCACCGATAGTCACGTGATAACACACGTGACTTCCGGTGGGGGGCGGCGGTGAGTAACAAACATGGCCGCGCGCATTTAAATCTTGCTGCCAGACTTTGGCAGCAAGATTTAAGGGGTTAATGGCCGCGGGTGGAAGCGATTCCACCCGCGGCTAGCAGGCACACATGTCAGCTGTTGAAAACAGCTGATATGTGTGCCGATCCACGCCGCCTGCCCGCGGCAGGGGGCGGGGCTTAACGGGACACGATCCTGGACGGATAGATCCGTCCAGGGTCGTGAAGGGGTTAAGTTGAAGGTGCATTTTTAGAATTGTGTGTGAAATTATGTCCAATTCGCCTTTTTTCCTATTGCTCAAATACACACAAAAGGAAATGAACAGCGGTATAATAAAACATGTAATTTCAATAATTTTCTGGGAGAAATACTTCCTTTACTAGAACAATTTCAAGGGTGCCATCACTTTTGTCCATAACACTATGTGTGGTCTACTGCAGAAACAGGTAGTATGATATAAACCAGCACGTATTATTGTATTATGTCTGTAGAACAGCAAACATAGTATATTTGATAATATGTGACTGGTATGTAAAGTTCAGTAGTGTATACCATATACCAGTCACATACCATCCTATACACTGTACATAATATACTGTATTCCCCAGTGCTGCTCAGGGGATTGGACAGGCCTATGTTCTGGAGCAGTGTTTCAGAAAATAGAGTCTGACATGACCGCAGCCAGGTATAATTCCAAACCACGGGCAGCATGCATCACATGGCAAATTCCCTTTAACCCCTTCAGCCCCCGGGCACTTTCCGTTTTTGTTTTTTGCTCCCCTTCTTCCGAGAGCCGTAACTTTTTTGTTTTTCTGTCAATTTTGCCATATGAGGGCTTGTTTTTTGCGGGACAAGTTGTGCTTTTAAATGAAACCATAAGTTTTACCATATAGTGTACTGGAAAACAGCAAAAAAAATCTAAGTGTGGAAAAACTGCAAGAAAAGTGATCGCACAATAGTTTTTGGGGTGTTTTATTCACAGTGTTCACTATATAAAACTGATGTGTGACTGTGATGCCTAAGGTCGGTGCGAGTTTGTAGACACCAAAAATGTATAGGTTTACTCGTATCTAAGGGGTTAAAAAAAATTCACAAGCTTGTCCAATAAAAGTGGCGTACGTTTTGCGCCATTTTCCAAAACCCGTAGCGTTTTCATTTTTTGGGATCTATAGCTCAGTGACTACTTATTTTTTGCGTCTCGAGCTGACATTTTTAATGGTACCATTTCTGCACAGATGCTACGTTTTGATCGCCTGTTATTGCATTTTGCGTAAAACTTGCGGCGACCAAAAAAACTTAATTTTGGCGTTTGGTAAACTGCGTAGTGGCAAAAAAATTCCAATCAGATTAATTGATTTTATATTTTGATAGATCGGGCATTTCTGAACGCAGCGATACCAAATGTGTATATTTTTTTAACCCTTTAATTTTCAATGGGGTGAAAGGGGGGGTCATATGAACTTTTAGGGGTTTTGTTTTTGTTTGTTTTTTTATAAAAGTTTTTTTTTATTTTACTAGTCCCTCTAGGGGGCTATAGCGATCAGCAATCCGATCGCTCTTCCCCATCTGCTGATCACAGCTATACAGCTGTAAACAGCAGATATGACCACTTCCTGATTCATTCGGCTCCAGGCCGAGTGAAACAAAGTGACTCGTTATAGCTAAAGGCGTCATCACATGACCCTGTGCTACCATGGCAACCACTGAAAGTCACGTGATCACACACGTGACTTCCGGTGGGGGCGGCGGTAAGTGAAAATCATGGCCGCGCGCATATACATCTCGCTGCCAGACTTTGGTAGCGAGATGTAAGGGGTTAAATGTTGCGAGTGGAAGCGATTCCACTCGTAACATGCAGGCAAACAGGTCAGCTGTTGAGAACAGCAGATCTGTGCGCGGATCGCCGCAACCTGCCCGCGGCAGGGGGCGGGGTTTAACGTCACACACTCCATGACGGATAGATCCGTCAAGGGTCGTGAAGGGGTTAAGGAGGGTGCCCCGTCCCTAATCCATACAGTTTCCCAGTCCTGCAAAACTTCCCTCTTTCCCCCCACCACTGACAAAACATTTCCTTCAATTCCCCTCAGAAAGTCCACCTTTGGCACTCAGCAGCGATGGTCATATTCTGTGGTAGCTCAGTCTCACAATCCCATGTCTCGTCTGTAAAAAAGAACGAATCACTCTGGTGCAATTGCCATGAAAGTGATTCTTTTCTGCAGGCCAGCCATATACATCCTGTACATGAATGCCGTTCTATAGGGACACGACTAAATCAAGTAAATACCTGATAAGTTAGAGAGGGCCCGCTCTGCCGTCTGCCTCATGGTTTCCCCAGCCAGCCACTCCACCTGAGGGAACATCCAGATTTCTTCATTGCCAATTTTTTCTTTAACCAATAGCACTAAATTGTTTTCTAGCTTCCTGCTGAGTGACGTCTGATCGTTCTGTTCATCTGCTTCTATAACAAATGGAAAATAGAGCGATTAATCTACAATTGCCACAAATAATTACATTATACACACTAGTCTTGTGCCATCTACACCTCAGTCTTGCTCCCATGAGTAGAGTGAGTAGACTCCAGCACCACTCAATATCGCTCCTCCTTCACAATATGGCCTTAGAAAGGCAACAGCAGTGAGATGAAGTCAATGGAAAGTGAGGACTAAGCGACTGCTATATCCTCTGGCACTGGCTTGTGCCGAGGAAACAAAGGATTGGGGATGGTGATTTCTATGATGAACTGTTGGGATGACCCCATACACACAAGATGTTCAGCTAAACCCAACCATAATAGTGGGTTTTGTTGTCTATTAGATCCTATTCAAGGCCAGATCTTGTACATGGGGGAAAACCCACCACCCCCACCACGCTTCGGCTCTGCCACTGCAATGAACTAGAAAATCTACAGCATCATTAAATGGGTATCCCATCTCAAAGATCCGATCCAATGAGTAGTAGGTATAATATAAGCAAATACCACCAATTAAAAAAGTAGGATAGTTCTTCTGATTCACTATGTCACTTGCCTCATATTCAGGGGCATTGCAGGACCTTCGTTAGTTGCCAGTGGTCATAACTAGGGCTGTGGAGTCGGTAAGCCAAACCTCCAAAATCTCACCTCACGACTCAGACTCCCACACATATAGTTGAAACCAAAAGTTTCCCTCCGCTCTCTATATGACACATCTGCATGTTTTTCTCACTATCTGACATGAAATCAGAATAAAACCTTTTCCGTTTTAGGTCAATTAGAAAACAAAATATTTGCCAAACGCACAGAAATAGTTAGTGAGAAAATGTGTTTTAAGGTATTTTTATTACTTTCTGAAAAGTCAAAAGTTTACATATATGTCATTAGTATTTGGTACCATTGCCCTTAAACTTATGACTTGGGTGAAACGTTTTGGATATCCTTCCACAAGATTCTTAAAAATAGTTGGTAGGAATTTGGGCCCATTCCTCCTGAGAGAACTGAGTGTAACTAACTGAGCTATATTTGTAGGTTGCCTTGCTCGCACCTGCCTTTTCAGCTTTGCTCATAAATTTTCAATAGGATTGAGATCAGAGCTTTATGATGGCCACTCCAAAACATTGACTGTTATCCTTAAGCCACTTTGAAAACCAGTTTGGCAGTATGATTCGGGTCATTGACCCGTTTCCACTCAAGCTTTAAGTTCCTGGATGATGTCTTGAGATGTTGCTTGAGTATTGCCACATAACCTTTCCTCATGATGCCAGCTATTTTGTGAAGTGCACAAGTCCATCCTGCAGCAAAACAACCCCCACAATGATGCTGCCACTCCCGTGTTTCACTGTTGGGATGGTGTTCTTAGGCTTCGAAAACTTCTCCCTTTTTCCTCCAAACGTAACGATGGTTATTAATGACCAAAGAGTTCAATTTTAGTGCCATCAGACCACAGGACATGTCTCCAAAGATTAAGGTTTTTTGTACCCGTGTGCATTTGCAAACATTAATCTGGCTTTTTTTGTTTCTTTTGGTGTAATGACCTTTTTCTAGCAGGAGTAGCCTTTCAAGTACTCATTTCACTGTGGAGAATGACACAATCTTACCAGCTTACGCCATCATCTTCACAAGGTCTTTTGCTTTTGTTCTTGGGTTGATATGCACATGTCTGACCAAAGCACGTTCATGTATGCAGAACCTGTTTCCTTCCTAAGCGGTATGATGGCTGGACATTCCCATTTTGTTTGTACTTGTGTATAATTATAAGTAGAGATGAAAGAGGCACCTTCAGGTATCTGGAAATTGCACCCAAGGATGAACCAGATTTGTACAAGTCCACAATTCTCTTCCTGAGATATTGGCTGATTGCTTTTTGACTTTCCCATGATGCTACACAAAGAAGCATTGTGTTTCGGGTGTGCATTAAAATACATTCACAGGTGTGTCTCCAACTCAGATGTTGCCAATAACCCTATCAGAAGCTTCCAAAGACATGAAAACATCATATGTGCTGTCATATTGTTTAAAGGCATAGTACTCAAGTGTATAGAAACTTTTGATTTGGCAGCAAGTACCATTTTTTGGATTATAAGACCCTTTTCCTCCAAAAATTTGGGAGGAAAATGAGGGGGGCATCTTAAAATCCGAATATGGCTTACCGGGAGGTGAATTGGTGGGGGGGCTGTGTCTGCGGCTCTGTGTATGGGAGGCCGGGTTGCGTGCGGCCTGCTGGCTCCCACTGTGCGGCTGGCAGGGGTGGCTGTCCAAACTGTGGAGGTTGTGCGGTGGGTGTCCTAGTCTGTCTGCAGTCCCGGCTTCAAATGATGGCGCCAGGTGTCCGTTTGTGTGCAGATTGAGCTCTTGGATGAGAGCTCCATCTGCGCACGCGCCATTCTGGGCGCCATCTCTTTGAAGTCTAGACCGCGGACAGACTGGGACACTAGCCGCATCGGCCTGCTCCACCACACAGCTTCTGCTGCTACCAGTGACCTGCCACAGACCCGCCGCTGCCAGCACAGCCTCTGCCTCTCATGTGATCCCACTCCACCACCGCTGTTGCCCCCACTCCGGTAAGACAACACCGGAGTATAAGACTGACCCCATTTTTTTGTTTTACTTTTTAAATCTCTAAATTTGGGGTGTGTCTCAAAACGAAAAATACGGTAATAAAAGTGTTTTAAAACATTCTCTCATTTGATAAGATGCAAATAAGTTAGAGTCTGGCATTTGGCAAATATAAATAATTTTTGGCTCCTAATTAATCTAAAACAGGAAACGGTTTATTCTGAAAGAGAGAGAGAAGAGAAAGAGAGAGAAGAGAAAGAGAGAGGAGAAAGAGAGAGAGAAAGGAGAGAGAGAAAGAAGAGAGAAAGAGAGAGAAAAAGAGAGAGAAGAAAGAGAGAGAGAAAGAAGAGAAAAAGAGAGAGAGAAAGAAGAAGAGAAGAGAGAGAAGAGAGAAGAGAAAGAAGAGAGAGAGAAAAAGAGAGAGAGAGAAAGAGAGAGAAAGAGAGAGAGAGAAAGAGAAAGAGAGAGAGAAAGAGAGAGAAAGAGAGAGAGAAAGAGAGAGAGAAAGAGAGAGACTACACTACACATCTGGCACAGCTACTTCAAGGGCCTCTACAAGAATATCCCAGAAGACGACCTAACCCCAGAACAAGAGCATATAATGACTAAAACTGAGGGACATGGAGGAGACAATCAAGGACTTTCAAAATCCTCTCTGGACATACCAATCAGTGTGCTGGAAATAAAAGACAGAATCAAACTGCTAAAATCTAAGAAGGCCGCGGGCAGTGACGGCATCCTGCCAGAGATGATCAAATACAGTTCCCCAGATATTCAGAGCAGCACTGGCTAAACTATTCACCCACGTCCTGAGTGCCGGCTACTTCCCTCAAAGCTGGAATCAAGGTCTCATAACGCCCATCTACAAGGATGGAGACCGATATGACCCAGCAAACTACAGAGG